>NC_091443.1:87829612-88151040 GCF_964237555.1 Oryctolagus cuniculus | reverse complement strand
GGAAATTTACTTGCGAGTCTTAAAGTTGTGTAATCTGTTTCCATATTTTACCCCAAGTAATCAGAATGTTAAAATTGCTCTTTATATTTTCTATATTTGAAGATATTTTAGCTAGGAACATTAATTTACTGCTTTAAGTGTAGACATCAGATTTATCTCCGCTTAACAAATGGACACGGCTCTTTGTTGTAGGGCTCCAGCAAAAGACTCCCCTGAAGAGGAGTACGACTCTGGTGTTGAAGAGGAAGGATGGCCTCGCCAAGCGGATGCTGCCAATAGCTAAGCCGTCAGACCTCCGTCCTGTGTATACAGCTCTTCCTTCCTTTCTCTAGGGTTGTAACTGTTTCTACAGTCTGACATTAAAGGCATTGATCTGTCTGGCTATCAAACATGGTCAGAAGCCTTTAGGATAAGAATCAGATCATGTATATTATAGTAACATCACATTGATTTATACAGAGAACATTACATGGACTTTAATGACACAATGTTTAGAGATAAAATGTACATTATTTTGGTTCAGTTTTTTAAAAATGTGCTTTAACAAAATTCTTAGGAGTTCTTTGAAGCAATGCAGATATTGGAATAACTGTGGATTTTACAATAATGTCACTCTACAAATGGGAAAATAAATTCTTTAAAATTAAACATTGGGATACTATTCTTTAGTGTTACCTTTTTCTACTGACATTTACCTCCTGAAAATACTGGAGTTTTATTCATCTTAAAAATTGGATGTTTCCAAATAGTTAAAAATGTCATGGACAAATACCCTGAAGTACTCAATTTCAATGATTTGTTTGGCTTTATTCTTAGTCTTATCTGCTAATGCATGACACTAACTTCCCAGTTGGTACTTTTAAAAAGCCCATTTTCTTGCTGACTTGTCTGATTTATTTGCTATCTTTGCTCCGTTTTAGTGCTAGAATAGATGAACCAGAAGTATGACTCACATCTTCAGGAAAAAACTATTCATCTAATTCTATAAATAGTATGACATAGTAACAGCCAAGTGCTAACCTCAATAAAATAGTGTGATATTGTGCACTCACCTAAAATACTGAGCTAGCTCTCCTTTTTTTTTGGTTGGAGAGCAGGGGCAAGTCATTTGTCTAATTATTTGTCTTCGTAGAACATTAAAGTCTTTGTTTTGCTATCAGCCAAAGTGAATGTGTTTACACTAAGTATAAGTTATAGCTTTTATTATGTAGCAAAACTAAAAAGTAGAGGAAAATTTTTGGACTTGAAAATAAAACTTATCGTTTAATTCCATGAATATTAATATATTTGAGTACCTTTTAAGCTTTTTTTCTTTTCTATTATAATAATACAAGTTTCTGCATTGTTCATTCAGTTTAATCTCATTTGAGACTGTTTAAGTCAGCATACCTTTAAATATTTGTTTTCATGTTTTGGGAGTTCAGAGTTTTCCTTTTTCTTAGAATATGAACCTTAAGCTATGAACAAATTCTAAATCCTGTTGAGGAAAAGTTGAACTTTCTATGATGTAATAAAAGGGATGTGAGGGGTACCTGTTTATGGTTGAGTAAAGCCAGAATTGCACTATTACCAAGGGTTTAAGCCTGATTGGTGTAGTATGGACTAGGAAACAGGTATTCTTAGTAATGGCTCAAGTTCTCAGAAAGTCTTTCACATTATAACTTGGTTCAGTATCTTTCTGTTGCAGCATCATTCTCCTTTTTGTAGAGTGGAAGTTGGAGTAGTTTCTAACATGCAAGGGTTATCCTCCAGAAATGGACGGGGAAGCATTTAGTCACAGCTGCTCACACTGAGTTTTGAAAGTTGTTGACCAAGTAGAATCAATGTTTTTAAATCAAACACAACTGAGTATAACTACAGTTTGTATTTTGGAACTTAATGTTTGGGCATTTGAATAAAACAAAAGGACAAAATGAAAGCCAAGTTGGTGGTCTGTCCATGCTGTCTGCAGCAGTGCGGGAGCACTTCGCATTGGCAACAGGTGCAGCCAAAACAGCACCATTCTTGAACAAGCACAAATAATGTGCGCTGCTTTATTCCAGGGATTGGTTAGTCATTGTCTCTTTCGTATCTAATCAGTTTTCATTTTAGCTTGCACAAAGTTTTAGTAAAGTTACGTTAAAAATTAGTGAAAACCCTCACTTAAATCCTTACAAGTCCTGCATGGAACTTGACACTAGGGATACAGACCTCTTTTCTTTTTTCTTTTTTAAAGATTTACTTATTTATTTGAAAGTCAGAGTTACACAGAGTAGGAGAGGCAGAGAGAGGTCTTCCATCAACTGGTTCACTCCCCAGTTGACCACAGCAGAGCCAAAGAATAGGCAACAGCTCTGACTTCTGTTACTATTCTCATGACTGGTTATTATCCTCCCCTCTCCATCCAACTAAAGACCAACTTGCCTCAGATTTCTTTGAAAAATAATCAGATAGGATTCATCACCCCGCCTTCTATAAATCTACCTGTATTGTATCAGCCAATCTTTGTGGTTAAAACTGAAGCATTCCTCAACCAAAACGCAGTCACTCCGATGTGCCTGGGTCCCCTCACTGCTTGTCACTTCTCAAGGCTTTTAGTTCTTCTGTTAGTTTCTCTACTACATTTTCCTTCTTCCTGATTGATTCTCAGGTGCGTCTAAACACCGCCTAGTATTTCCTGTCCTGTATCAGATTTTTAGAGCTTATGCACTTGTTTGCCTTTCCAACTACACGATAACTAACACTGGAGTGAAGACCAAGCCTATTTTGTGAACTCTGTAACAGCACCTAGTATGATGCTTCATAAAATCACTGCCTCATAAATTACTAAAGAATAGGATTTGTATGCCAGGGTAAACTACAGTTTTTTGCAGAAAGCAGTGGAGCATTATTAAAAGTTTTTAAAAAAGGGGGGAGGAAGATTACATAGGCAATTTATTAACTTGAGAGACAGACAGACAGAAATCCCATCTGCTGGTTCACTCCCCTAATATCTGCATTGGCCGAGACTGACCTGAGCTGAAGCCAGGAGCCAGCAACCCAATCTAGGTCTCCCATGTCAGTGTCAGGAGCCCAGGTCACCTGCTGCTTCCCAAGGCTGTACATTAGCAGGAAGTTGGAATTGGGAGTGGAGCCAGGATTCAAACCCAGGTACTCCGATATGAGACAGGCATCCTAACTGATAATTTAACCACACACCTGCCCTGGTTGTACATTTTAGATTGTTGGGGACGATAGGCTCTGAGGAAAATTGATGGAAAGAAATGGGCCTGGAGGCCTACTCAAGAACATCTCTCCAGCACTCGCCTCTCTGTCTCATCAGTTTCCTCTTTGTCAGATCAGTTTTCCTCAGGAAATAAAATGTTATTTCCTTGAACCCACATCCACTTCACAGCAGAACTAAAAATTGATCTTGGCTTTTTCCAGTTCCCTTGCAGGCTTTGGTTCTGAGATGAGAAGCTGTTGGAAGGTTTTGCACAGAGCATAACATCTAACTTAAATTTTAAAGACCGCTCTGATTGGAGCGTGAGAACTGACTATAGGATAGTAAGGAAAAGATGGATTAGATTAGGGTAGTAGTAGTGGAAAGAAATGGATGGGTAGGTATTTTTGCAAATCTGATGAAAAGTGGTATCCCATGATCTTCAATAGAGAAACCCAGTATTAAAATATCTTCCTGGCCGGCGCTGCAGCTCAATAGGCTAATCCTCTGCCAGCGGCGCCGGCACACCGGGTTCTAGTCCCAGTCGGGGTGCCAGATTCTGTCCTTGTTGCCCCTCTTACAGGCCAGCTCTCTGCTGTGGCCCAGAAGTGCAATGGAGGATGGCCCAAGTCTTTGGGCCCTGTACCCGCATGGGAGACCAGGAGAAGCACCTGGCTCCTGGCTTCAGATCAGCACGGTGCGCCAGCCACAGTGCGCCGGCCGCGGCGGCCATTGGAGGGTGAACCAACGGCAAAAGAAGACCTTTCTCTCTCTCTCTCTCTCTCACTGTCCACTCTGCCTGTCAAAAAATTAAAAAATCTTCCTAAATTTTATGTTTAGGAAAAACATGTTTATTTTGGAGGCAAAGAGCAAGCTCCCATTCATTGTCTTCCCAAATGCCTGCAAAGGCCACGGCTGAGTGGGGATTAGAGCCAGAGGCCGGGAACTCTATCCAGGTTTCCCACATGCATGGCAGGATCCCAATTACTTGAGCCATCACTGCTGCCTTGCAGGGTCTGAATTAGCAGGACACTGTTGGGAGCCAGCACCAGTATCAAACGCAGTCACTCTGATACGCAATACAGGCACCTTTCTGGTATCTTAACTGCTGGACCAAATGCAAATTCCCAGTCTGGTTTTTAATTGAGAAGCTTCAATTATGCCACCAATGAACTCTTTCTAGAGTTTATACTGAAACTCTAGAAAGAGTTTATATAGAATACATACACTGTGCTTCCTCTGTAACGCAGATATTATAATCATCCAGTCTTTTTTTCTTTTTTTTCTTTGACAGGCAGAGTGGATAGTGAGAGAGAGAGACAGAGAGAAAGGTCTTCCTTTTGCCGTTGGTTCACCCTCCAATGGCCGCCGCGGCCAGTGCACTGTGGCTGGTGCACCGCGCTGATCCGAAGCCAGGAGCCAGGTGCTTCTCCTGGTCTCCCATGGGGTGCAGGGCCCAAGTACTTGGGCCATCCTCCACTGCACTCCCTGGCCACAGCAGAGAGCTGGCCTGGAAGAGGGGCAACCGGGACAGAATCTGGCGCCCCGACCGGGACTAGAACCTGGTGTGCTGGCACTGCAAGGCAGAGGATTAGCCTAGTGAGCCGCGGTGCCGGCCGAGAAAAAAATTTCAATAAATGGAACTGACAACTGAGTAGCCATTTGGAAAATACGAAGTTATACCTTCCCAAATAAATTTTAAGATAAACGTGGAAGCCTTTAAAAGTCTTGAGAGGTCCCTTGGGAAGTGGAGTCAGGCTCTCTGGGTCTTCTCATGATATGACCCAAGAGGTCCTCCTTGAAAGTAAGGAACCCTTCTAACTCATGTTCCCACCATCAGCTCTTGGTATAGAAAGCTTAATAAATGATAAAAATAAGAAATGAGGCATCCATCACCTAGTTACTTTGCTCAGAGAAACATACTTGGAAAGGTAAAGTTTTTTTTTAAAGATTTGTTTATTTGTTTGAAAGTCAAAGTTACAGAGAGAGAGAGGTTTTCCATCTGCTGGTTCACTCCCCAGTTGGCCACAAAGGCCAGAGCTGCATCAATCCAAAGCCAGGAGCCAGGAGCTTCCTCCGGGTCTCCCCTGCGGGTGCAGGGGTCCCAGGACTTGGGCCATCCTCCACTGCTATCCCAGGCCATAGCAGAGAGTTGGATCAGAAGTGGAGCAGTTGGGACTTGAACCTGTGCCCATATGGGATGCTGGCACTGCAGGTGGTGCTTTACCCACTATGCCACAGTGCTGGCCCCAGTAAAGATAAAAAAAATTATTTTTTTTTTTTGACAGAGTGGACAGTGAGAGAGAGAGAGACAGAGAGAAAGGTCTTCCTTTGCCGTTGGTTCACCCTCCAATGGCCGCCGCGGCCGGCACACTGCAGCCGGCGCATCGCGCTGATCCGATGGCAGGAGCCAGGTGCTTCTCCTGGTCTCCCATGGGGTGCAGGGCCCAAGCACTTGGGCCATCCTCCACTGCACTCCCTGGCCACAGCAGAGAGCTGGCCCGGAAGAGGGGCAACCGGGACAGAATCTGGCGCCCCGACCGGGACTAGAACCCGGTGTGCCGGTGCTGCTAGGCGGAGGATTAGCCTAGTGAGCCGCGGTGCCAGCCTAAAAAAATTATTTTATTTGAAAAGCAGAGTTACAGAGAGATGGAGACACACACAGAGAGAGAGAGACAGAGACAGAGAAAGAGAGAGAGAGATCTTCCATCGGGTAGTTCACACCGCAGGTAGTTGCAACGGCTGGGTCTGGGCCAGGCCAAAGCCAGGAGCCAGGAACTTACTCCAGGTCTTCCATGTTAGTAGCAGGGGCCCAAGCACTTGGGCCGTTTTT
This sequence comes from Oryctolagus cuniculus, assembly GCF_964237555.1. NCBI lineage: Eukaryota > Metazoa > Chordata > Mammalia > Lagomorpha > Leporidae > Oryctolagus > Oryctolagus cuniculus. The sequence continues at coordinate 88,145,026 of NC_091443.1, read as the reverse complement.
CACTGCTTTCCCAGGCACATAGCAGGGAGCTGGATTAGAAGTAGAGCAGCTGGGACTCAAACAGGTGCCCATAAATGGTGCTGGTGCTGAACGCCAAGGCCCCCAAAATAAAGATTTAATCGTGATGCTTGAGCAACTGGACGTCTATAGGCAAAAGGAAAAGAACATCCATGAACCAAATCTCACACTTAAATTAATTCAAAATTATTACAGCAAATGTAATCTATAAAACTTAGAAAAACACAGAAAGTTCAGAATCTAGGGCCAAGGAAAGACTTAGACTTGATGCCAAAAAGGAAAAGCTCTGGAAGTTGGACTTCATCAAAGAGGATGAATAGAGGGGTGGGCATTGTGGCACAGCGGGGTGAGCTATCGCTTGTGAGCCCTGTGTCCTGTCGACCTGACTACTTGCTTTCCATCCAGCTTTCTGCCAGTGTGCTTGGGAAGGCAGCGGATGGTGGTCCAAGTACCTGGATCCTTGTTACCACGTGAGAGGCCAGGATGGAGTTCCTGGCTTCAGCCTGGCCCAGCTCTGGGTGTTACAGGGTTTTGGGGAGTGGACTAGCAGATAGAAGATGTCTCTGTCACTCTGCCTTTCAAATAAATCTTTAAAAAAGTAAGACAGAAAGGCTACAGGCTGGGAAAAAATAGTTGCAAACCTAGTATTAGACAAAGGGCTAGTATCTGGACTATATGAAGAACTCAACAGTGAAAAAACCCAAACAATTCAATTAGAAAATGGTCGAAAGACATAAACATGCTTTTGATGAAGAGGGTGCACTGATGGCAAACGTGAAAAGATGTTCAATAAAATTAGCAATTGAAGAAGTATAAATTAAAATGATGAGGGGCGGTCCTTTAGCTGAGCAGTTAAGGCAACTTGACTGGGTTCCACAGGGCTCCGACTGATGCAGATCCTGGGACGCAGCATTGATGACTCCAGTAGTTGGGTTCCAGCACCACACAGGAGAGACCAAAGCTCTCGGCTTCTGCCTTCCAACCCAGCATAGCCCTAGCCATTGTGGGCTTTCTGGGAGTGAACTACTGGATGGGAACTCTCTGTCTCTCAAATACATATATTTTTTTTCATTTGACAGGCAGAGTTAGACAGTGAGAGAGAGAGAGACAGAGAGAAAGGTCTTCCTTTCCATTGGTTCACCCCCTAAATGGCCAGTATGGCTGGCGTGCTGCTCCGATCCGAAGCCAGGAGCCAGGTGCTTCTGGTCTCCTATGCGGGTGCAGGGCCCAAAGACCTGGGCCATCCTCCACTGCCCTCCCGGGCCACAGCAAAGAGCTGGACTGGAAGAGGAGCAACCGGGACGGAATCCGGTGCCCTAACCAAGCCTAATGAGCCGTGGCACCGGCTCAAATATTTTTTTTAAACGATCATTGAGATACTACTACATATGTACCAGTATATCTAAAATGAAAATTGTAACACAAAATGACAGATGCCGAGAAGCCAGAGCACTCATATACTTATTGCTGGTGGAAGGTGCAAGGTATCCGGCGCATAACAAATCTTCCCAGGCAGATAATTAATTCATAGGCTTTTATTGGGGTTCCGCTCCCGGGCGAGGTTCACCGGTCCCAACAGAGCAACAGAGCGGGGGCCGGAGAAGTTGCACGTCAGAGGTTGGGAGGGCTCCTTTTATAGACTCAGGGCATGGGGGTTAAAGGTTGAGGCGGGTCTGATCCTCATTGGTTGACCTTTAGGCACCCGCGGGGACCTTGACAAGGACTTTTCTTCCCTGCAAGTACAGGTAGGGGCTTCTCCATTCCCGGAAGTATAGGCCTCCCTACTTGCGGATCCCAAAGCTACCAGAAGGTAAAGTGGTCCAGCCACTCTGGAAAATTACTGGGCAGTTTCTTAAAATAAACATACAACCACCACATGACCCAGCAATTGCACTCCTGGACACTTTATTCCAGAGACGTGAAGTTTATACTTCCTTTTTTCTTGAAGAACTTTCTGCATTAACAGGAAGTGGGAATCTGAAGTGAAGCCAGGACTCAAACCCAGGCACTCTGGGATGCAGGCATGCTTCTCTTTCTCTCTCTGTGTAACTCAACTTTCAAATAAATACATAAATAAAATCTCTAAAAAATGCTTTATAGCAGCTTTATTTTTTTTTTTAAGATTTATTTACTTATTTCAGAGGTAGAGTTAGAGGGAAAGACAGAGAAAGGTCTTCGATCTGCTGGTTCACTCCCCAAATGGCAGCAATGGCAGGAGCTGGGCTGACCCAAAGCCAGGAGCCAGGAGCTTCCTCTGGGTCTCCCACATGGGTGCAGGGGCCCAAGAGCTCGGGCCATCTTCTGCTACTCACAGGCACATCAGCAGGGAGCTGGATTGGAAGTGGAGCAGCCAGGACACAAACCGGTGCCCATATGGGATGCCGACATTATAGGTGATGGCTTTACCCGTTATGCCCCTATTTTTTTTTAAAGATTTATTTATTTACTTGAGAGGTAGAGTTATAGGCAAAGAGAGAGAGATAGAAAGGTTTTCCATCTGCTGGTTTCTTCCCCAAATGGCCCCAACAGCCAGAGCTGGGCTGATTCAGGTTGTGATATTGCACTACAGTTCTGCAAGAAGTTTCCACCAGGGTTGAAGCATACATATCATACATATGATCTCCCTGTATAGCTGCCTTTTTTAAAAAGATTTATTTATTTATTTGAAAGTCAGAATTATAGAGAGGGCAGGGAGAGAAAGAGAGAGAGAGAGAGAGAGAGAGAGAGGTCGGTCTTCCATCTGCTGGTTCACTCCCCAGATGGTCGCAGAGCTGGACCGATCCGAAGCCAGGAGCTAGGAGTTTCTTCCAGGTCTCTCTCCCAGGGGCCTGAGCATTTGGGCCATCTTCTACTGCTTTCCCAGGCCATCAGCAGAGAGCTGGATTGGAAGTGGAGCAGCTGGGTCTTGAATTGGCGCCCATATGGAATGCCGGTACTGCAGGAGGCAGCTTTACCCGCTATGCCACAGCGCCGGCCCCCCTGTATTGCTTCTTAAAACTGCCCAGGAATCCACAATTCTCAAATTATGTTTAAAATACAATCACGTTGTACGGCCTTCCTTCACCTCCTGTTTCAAGTCAGTGGTTTCCTGTTGTTCTTAGTGCTCCATCCACACTGGCATTATCTGAAAGTGCCCGCAAGGGCACACACCTTTCTGTGCTATCACCTGGGATTGTGCTTCTCCCTCTTCTATTTAACTCCTGTTTCTCCTTCAGATTGCAGATGAAGCCTCAAGTCCTTAGAGCAACCTTCCCAAATCGCTTCCACTAAGTCAAGTACTATCACACTTCTACCTTCGCATGACTGCTTGATCAAAGGGTTTTCTTTCCCAGACAGGGCCACCCCTAGGTCTTTGTTTCACTGTGCCTATGGCGCCTAGCTCTGCGTCTAGCACAGTAATTAAGAAAGGAGAGTTTTGGGGGCCGCCACAATGCAGCGGGTTAAGCCACAGCCTGCAGCTTTGGAGTCCTGGCTGCTCCACTTTCCGATGGCGCTCCCTGCTAATGTGCCTGAGAAAGCAGCCGAGGATCCGCAAATCCTTGGGCCCCTGCACCCGCGTGGGAGACCCAGAAGAAGCTCCTGGCCCTGGCTGTTGCGGCCATCTAGGGAGTGAACCAGCAGATTTAAGATCTCTCTCTCTCTCTCTTTGTCTCTTTTAAATAAATAAATAAGGAATGAAGAAAGAGAGAAAAAGAAAAACGAAAGCTTTAAGATTGAATGAGCGCCCACTCCAGCGCGCCGGGCTTTCTAGACAGGACGCACCGCGTCGCATGTCCAAATACGTCACTTCCGCCCGGAAGACGCTCCCTGGGAACCAAGTTCCTGTCACTTCTCAGCATCTTGTGAACATGGCCCTGCCGCCCTTCTTCTCCGCAGGTCGTCCGGGCCCGCCGCCTCCGCAGCCACCGCCCCCTGCTCCGTTCGGCTGTCCTCCGCCGCCGCTGCCCTCCCCGGCTTTCCCGCCGCCTCTTACCCAGCGGCCCGGCCCTTTCCCGGGGACCTCTGCCCCCTTCCTCCAGCCTCCGCTGGCTTTGCAGCCCCGGGGTCCCACGGAAGCCTCCCGTAGCGGCGGCGGCGGCGGCAGTGGTTCCTTCTTCCCGGTGCCGCCGCCGCCGCCGCTACCGCCGCCGCCGCCCCAGTGCCGGCCCTTCACGGGGACCGACGCTAGCGAGCGCCCAGGGCCACCGGCTCCAGGCCCGGGGCCTCCCTGGAGCCTGCGCTGGCCTGAGGTGCCGCCACCGTCCGACGTGCTCGGGGACGTGGCCCTGCAGCGCCTGCGCGACCGGCAGTGGCTAGAGGCTGTGTTCGGCACCCCGCGGCGCGCTGGCTGCCCGGTGCCCCAGCGCACGCACCCGGGGCCCAGCCTAGGCGAAGTGCGCGCGCGGTTGCGCGGGGCTCTGCGCCTGGTGCGGCGGCTGCGCGACCTGAGCCAAGCCCTGCGTGAGGCCGAGGCCGACGGCGCAGCCTGGGCCCTGCTGCATGCCCAGGCCGCTCCCCTGCGCGCCGAACTAGCCGAGCGGCTGCAGCCGCTGACCCAGGCCGCCTACGTGGGTGAGGCGCGGCGGAGGCTGGAGAGGATCCGGCGCCGCCGGGTGCGGTTTCGAGAGAGGGCTCGGGAACGCCAGGCCGAGCGGGAGGCGGAGGCGGCCCGGGCAGTGGAACGCGAGCAGGAGATTGATCGCTGGAGGGTCAAGTGCGTGCAGGAGGTGGAGGAGAAGAAGCGGGTGAGAGCGCTGGGCACGTGCGGGCCTTGGAGGTGGTGGCTGAAACTCGAAGCAGCCTGAGACTTTCAGCTGTGGTATTTTTCAGGTCTAACCCGAATGTTTCTTTAGCCATAAAGTGAAAAGATAGCCTTCCCGCCTCGTACGTCCGTGTTCATTGGGTATTCCTGGTGTGCAGAACACAAAACAAAAGCTCTAGTAGTGTTTGCAATAAAGTCCTGGCGACACAGGTATGGGACTTCGCAGTGGCGTCGCTGGCCGACAGGTCCCTTGTGGCCTGCTCCAACGTTCTCTCCACTGAGCTTTCACGACCCACACGGGGCTGGCTGCGTGCCACCCGCGCTGATTTAAAGGACAAAAAAATATAGGGAACTTGGGGCTTTACCTCGAGGAACGTACGTCCTGATTGGCTGATGGGTTCACAGTGATTGCCGCAGGATTCCTTTGTTTACGACGTTTAAACCATGAATCACCAGGTTCAGCAGTGGTGTTTTTGAGTGCTTACTATCATGTACGCATGAGGCGCAATGCTAAGCTTGTTACACACCAGATCTCGAATATACCAATCCTGTGGGGTAGGGAGAATTATCCCAATTTCACCATTAGGCATTTGAGGCATAGAGAGGTTAACTTGCCAACAGTCACGTGACCGGACTGTGAGCCCAGGTGCTCTGATTACCAAGCCTGTGGCTCTCAAGCACTTCAGTAAGGCCTGCAGAGAAGTGGAAACTGGCCAAATAGTTGTTGAATGCATTTCACCAACTTTGAAGGCTTCTGGGGTCCCTCCCTCCCCACCATCGGCTAGTGTCTTCCTGCCCTGGAGTCTGGTGTAACTTCACTCTTAAGTGTACTGATGGGAGCTTTAGCATTGCTCTCATTGCTGTAAAGGAGGCACAAGTCAGTCCAGTGGACAGTTCATGGGGCTCTGTTGTGGCAGGTCCAGTGCAGCTGCTAGGAATGGAGATGAATAGGATATAGCCCTGGCCCTTGAGGGTCTTAGAGCCCCATGGGGGATCCTGTCAGTACAGCATGGTGTGTGATGCTATAGGAGCCCAGAAAAGGGGTACTTAAGCCTTGGGGGAAAGGCTTTCTCGATGATTTAATGGCATCTGAGATGAGCCTTGGAGGAAATGTCAGAGCCAAATGAAAGCAACAGGTGCGGCTCCAGGCAGAAGTCAACCAAACAGAGGAGTGAAGCAGCGTGGTGGGGGTGGTGGTGGGGGAATTACAGGCGCTTACTTGACTTGTGGGACAGAGCCCAGCAGGCGGGTCCTTCCTGCTGTCCACCACGTGTTGGAGCCTGAGGAATGACTTAAGGAACTGGGTTATTATATCCCACGGGAACCAAGTCGGAAAGAATGGAATAGTGGTCTTTTCGGTGTTTGTGAGGGGGCCACGTGAAAGAGATCCGTGGGGCTTTAGGGCTATATTGGTCATCGCTCAGACACCTTGGTAGAGTTCTGGGCCTCCCCAGCCCCAATCCTTCTGTCTCTGAGAATCCGAATCATCAGGACAGTTGGGTGCAGATGTTCCCTGCACTGCCCTTTCAGAAGCACTGAGGCTGAGCCAGAGCAGTGCCTGTGGCGAAGCTGCCGAGAGCAGAGGTTCATCTTTGGGATGACGGTTACTGTCCCTCCGTGGAGCAGGGAGCCCCTTGGCTGGAACGTTGTGGAGGGAAGTTGTGTCAGGCCCCGGAAATTGAGATGTAGACTCAGCGGGTCTTGCCCCAGGGACTGGCTGATCCCCCCAGATCTCACCACCAGGCAGCCACTCTGCTGGGAGTGTGTTCCTGGCGCTAGGCTCACAGCCGTGTTTCCCCTACAGGAGCAGGAACTCAAAGCTGCAGCTGATGGTGTCTTATCTGAGGTGAGGAAGAAGCAAGCAGACACCAAGCGAATGGTGGACATTCTTCGGGCTTTGGAGAAACTGAGGAAACTGAGGAAAGAGGCTGCAGCAAGGAAAGGTAGCTGTGGCTTTGCGTCCCCCCCACACACACACCTTTTTTCTTTCTTTCTTTCTTTCTTTTTTTTTTTTTTTTTTTACCCTAGTGGCTTCCCACCCCAACATTTTTGGAAGAAAAATACTTTATTATTTTCACTCTTTAGAGTCACTGGGAGCCGAAAGCCTTGGAAGATGTTTAGCCCTTGGACAGCAAGGTTGGAAGGGGAGGCAGGTGTGGGAACCCCTTGACTCACCGTTCCTACCCCAGGCGTCAGTGGCCACGCTTTTCTGAATGGGCTTGTTGTGGCTGGTCAGCTTTGCCAGCGGGCCACGGCACAAGCTTTCCTGCCCGCCCTTGTTGCTCCACAAAGTGTTGGAAACGTAATGTGCTCCTTCGGCTACATCTCATGCCTGAGTTACTGCGGTGTGAAGAGGCGTGGCCAGCTGGACAGGGTGGAATACATTGCAGAATGCACGGATGTCCCCAGCTTCCCTGATTGTTGCTTTTGGGCTCAGAGGAGGGAGCACCAGCACCCTAGCGGGGCAGTCCAAGTTTCTTCACAGAAGTTTGTTCTAGGCATGCTGGTTTTCTAGAAGTCACCCAGGCGTGCCTTCCGCTTGCATGTGTGGATCCTTGTTCTTGCCAGTGCATTTGTCTGCAAGGCCCTCAGTCCCGTCTTTGCCATTTGAAGATCTCCCCGTGATTCAGAACTGAATACCGTGCGGCCTCCTCCCTCCTTGGTCGGGCCGCAGTGACCTCACACTCCATTTGTGCTTGGTTTGTCCCATGTTGCCTTATTTAGTAGGTTCTAGGCCTCTGACATTTGCCAGGGAGATTTGGAAGTATACGAATTAACAAGTGCTGTTGTAGCAGGTGATTTCCTCTGTGTGGTTTAAAATGTGAGGGTACTTCAGAAAGTTAGTGGAAAATGGAATTAAGATGTTTTATTTTTATACAAAAATTGTTTTGAAATCCAAGCATAATGTTCCCATAATATGCATTTTCATGAACTTTTTGAAGATACCCTTGTATGTATGACCTTGGAAATTTTTTTATACCAAAGTAAACTTCTCAAGGTATTTATTTTCATTTTTATTTGAGAGGCAGAGAGAGACATGTGGAAAGAGATCATCCATCGCTGGTTCACTCTCCAAATGCCTACAACTGCCAGGGCTAGGCCAGGCTGAAGCCAGGAGCCAAGAACTCGGTTCCAGCCTCCCACATGTATTGGAGGACCTATTATTGGAGCTGTCGCCTGCTGCCTCCCAGGGTGTACATTAGCAGGAAGCTGAGTCAGAAGTGAAGTAGCCAGGACTTGAACCAGGCACTCCAGTATGGGAGATGGGCATCCCAAACAGCAAGTTAACTGCTGTGTTACACACCTTCCCCCAAAATAAGCTTTCAGTTGCATTTACCACAGCCTTTTTGAAATACCCTCATATCAGTGAAAACTGCAGTTCTCTTCGATCCCTCATAAAGTTTTGGAATGTGACCCTTGTGCATTCAGCCAGCTTGTTCACTGAGCAGTACGACAGCTTTCAGCGTGGCTACTTCCCATCCTGGCCTTGGAGTCAAACCCCCCTCCCCCAACCCCTGAGTGCTGATAGGTGCAGCTGGACATCTAAGCATGACCACTTCACAGACTGTTTCATGGGCCACACTAGAATTCTCGCTTGTACTTAAAGCTGTGGGGAACCACTCAGAGATCTTAGACAGAAAGTGAAATGATGACAGAGTTCAGTGCCAGAGCTGAGGAGGCAGAGGGGAGAGGGGAGAGGCTGGGAAAGCTGTTGTCTGGGTAGGGCTGGATAGTATGAGAGTGAGTTGGAGGCAGTAAATGAATTTAAAAGATAATGAAAGGAGAATGGGAGCCTAAATAACTTACGGGAACTCAGCATATGAACGCTGAAGGAAACAAATGACTTCCAGGTTCTAACCTGGTCTACTGAATGAGTGATAGTACCTTCTAATGGAGCCCCAACCTCTTGCTCCCCAATGCCAGCCCCTGGAATGACTTTCAGCAGGTTGTATCGTAAGAGATGGGAGCCAAAAAGACAAATTCTCTTTGTAATTCGAAAGCAAAGTAGATGAAAAGATCATAGACCAAGAGAGGTCAGCGGCTCAGAGAAATTGTGTAATCTGGGGCAGGCGCCTTCTCTGTGCCTTGGTTTCCTCATCAGAAAAACCATAATAATGATAGTACCTACGCATGCAGTGGTGTGAAGGTTAAATTAGTAAATATGTGTAAAGTGCTTAGAATATTCCTGGTCTGTAGTAAATGCTGTGTTTCATATTATTCTTTTTTATATATAAAATTCATTTATATGCAATAGCTTGAAATCAAACTATACAGACAAGGGGCCTTTAAAAAAGTTCACAATGTGTATTATGAAAACCTGCATAGATTTCAAAAACTTTTGCAACAAGCAAATACCCCTTAATTCCATTTTCCATGAACTTTCTGAAGTACCTGTGTATTGTTTTGGCCCCTGCATTTTTTTTATCAGTATGGAATGAAAACACTATTTACTGAATCTGTTAGGCTTTTCTGTTGTAAAGTCCCCGGGATTGTAAGTGTCACCTGGCTGCACCTTGTGATACACCGTCCTAGGCACTTCCTAGTTGTCTCCTCAGGATGTGTGGCTTTGGATGGAATTCCGGGGCCCTTGAAAGATTCACCATCTTTGCTGTGTTTCAGGGCACAGGATTTAGCTGAGACCGTAAGCTGCCGCTTTTCTCACTTGTACCTGTCGCGTTCTCTTAGAGTCACCGAGGGCTGCCCGGCTGCTTTAGTAAGTGATCAGCCAGGAAGGCAGCCTGAGGTCTCCCGGGGCTCCGTGGAAAAACGCGCACATTCTCAAAGGAATAGCAGGCACTGGGTGTTGGGACACCTCAGACACCGCTCCCCTCGCTGCGGTCTCTTGGGGCTCACTTTGGGCACCTCACTTCGCCAGCCGTGGGGCAGAATGGGCACCGCTGGCATGCAGGAGGCGCCGGGGCCCCTTCAGAGGCTGGGCTCTGTGTGCCGCGGCCAGCAAAACACTCCCTCCATCCTCCTGGACTGTGTGGCGGGAGAGGCGGTGCTCAGGGTGCGCGGCAAAGTCTACGCAGGCTGCGGGCTCACCCCCGTCTTAGCCGGGCTGCCGGCCTCTCCGCTTTCACTCTCCTTCTCCGGTCCGTCGCAGACTTCCTCACACGCCCAAGAAGCTCCACCTTGGTCTTCCAAAGCAGGCTCCGGGCCCAGCCCCTGTGTTGGAAGGCCGCCTGGGTCACGCGTCCCCTCCGGGCCGAAAGGGGCCCGCAGGAAAGCGCAGGCACAGCGGAGCGGGGCTCCCCCGTGGCCCAGGTTCACCTCCATGCCTGAGCCAACTTGCGGGGTACACGGCAAAGCGGGGCTCCGACCCAGCGGAGGTCCCCTCCTCACTGCGCTGTACCGCTCCACCTCACCCCTGCCCTAGTATTCTTACCAAATAATATAAAGGCATCTCAGTGAAGTGGTGGGGGTAGAAGCCAGATACAGTAGAAAAGTGAGTAGGAGAGAAAAAAAGCCATGAAATTAAGTTTTTAAAAGATTGCCTGTACAGCTCCCGCCGGCTGTGTGGCCATCTGGGGAATGTCCAGTGGATGGAAGACCTCTCTCTTTCTCTCTCTCTCTCTGCCTCTGCCTCTCTGTTAATTCTGCCTTTCAAATAAATGAATACATCTTTTTTTTAAAAAAAAAAAAAAAGATTGTGAGGAAGGAAGAGAGATCAAGAAGAGGACCTGGCCCTGTGTAAGACAGAGGTGAGGGGTTGGGTATCACAGGAAAACCTGAGTATGTTTATGGAGGGAAGGAGGGCAGCTGATGGCTCCAAGTCCCAGTGGTCCCAGGTAGAGGGAATAAGTGGAGAAGTCTTCCCCAGGCATGAAAGTAGAGGCGGCAAGGCTGGGTGGTAATGCAGATAAGTCTCTTAGGGTTTTGCTTCATGGGTGACCACAAGTTTTGGTGAGGGATGGAATTTGAAATGCCAGATCTGGAGGTTTTGGTAAAGCACACAGGCCTGGGGCGAAAGGACCTAAACACAGGGAGGGTAGAAGGTTGTAGAGAAGAGAATGACTGAGTTTTGACTTCAGAGATGGAAAGTGTTTTCTGATTGTGCCAAGATCCAAAGACTGGACAAGACCCTAAGTGTGCATAAGTAAAGAGAAACAGAGGTGAGGCCTCGGTGTCTGGGAACTCCTGGACCTAGGGGAGTGAGTGGTAGAGGCAGAGGGACCCCAGGTGATGCCGGCGCTTAGGGTTAAGAGGAAGACAAGTGCCATTTCTAAGGCAGCATCAGTAAGAGGTTGAGGGGGAGGTAGATGGGGGACCCAGACCCAGCACCCTGAGATGGGAGCAGGCCACAGCACCTTAGGGAGTGTGGAGGCACCTAGGGGTGGATGCAGTGTCTATTTTCACTGTACTAGCATACTTGAATAGTTGCAGCAGAGATATGGTTTATAAACCTTGTGATATTTACTCTCTGGCCTTTACAAGAAAAATTAAAGAAGTGAAATAAAACTATGAAATTATTATAAAATATAATTATAAATTTGTCAGTGCATAAGAATTTTAAATTTGGAATGTTAGTCTGGCCAACTTAGTAGAAGATGAATTTGAGCTGTGTAGTCTTCTTAGTTTGGGAATGAGTGAATGGAAATATTTTCAAGAAAAGCAGTTGTGAGAAAATGATCGGAGAAATGTTAGCTTTGAGAGTGAAGAAGATTGGAAAACAAGTTCCACAACCACTTAGCTGCAGTGGTTACGGCTTCTAAGGTTAAACCTCACAGAGAACCACTAAACTTGAGGATCTGTTATTTATGCCACTTCAATGGCTTACACTGAAAATGCTGTGCTCACTGCCTGGTCAGCTGGACACCTTCCCTTGGAAATGGCACTCCCACCCCATCTTCCTCATGACCCTGTGTTCTGTCATCATCAGGGGCCCTCCACTGTACCACTCACTCCCCTGGTCCTGCCGCTCCTAGACAGTGGTTGCCGAAGCTGGCAATGTCTTTCTTAACAGGTAGCAGCATACGTGTTGAAACCCTGTTGAAGATTGTTTATTCATCCAAGAGGTGTTTATTAATTACCTTCTCTGTGGCGAGTGAAGGTAACTGGGTGAACATATAGCTCTTTTAGGAAGCAGTTTTAGTACCATATTTTGGTAGTCTTGAAAGTATCCATAAATATTTCTACTCTTGAGACTGTCTTACAGAAATTATCCATAGGAAAGAAAAAAATAGCAAGTGTGCTCATTGTGGCATTATAAATAATAATAAGGCATTTGGAGTAATTTAAGAGCTCAGGAATTATTAAGCATGTTAAGGCACATTGATTTGATGAAATAAAATAAAGCTATTCTGAAGACCACAAGAATGTAGAGAAGGAACATGGAAATGACATGCATATTATGTTGGACTATATGAAGTTGCTAATATAAGGGTACCTCAAAAAGTTCTGATCAGGCCAGCATTGTGGCACAGTGGGTTAAACTGCCACCTGTGTTGGCGGATCCCATATGAGTGAGCACCATTTCAAGTCCTGGCTGCTCCACTTCTGATCCAGCTTCCTGCTAATGTACCTGGAAAGGCAGTGGAAGATGGCCCAAGTACTTGGGATCCAGCCACCCACATGGGACACCTGGATGGAGTTCCTGGCTCTCGGCTTTGAACTGGCCCAGCTCAGCCATTGCAGCCATTTGGGGGAGTGAACCTAGAAATGGAAGATATCTCTGTCTCTGTGTTTCTCTCTCTCTCTCTCTCTCTCTCTCTCTCTCTCTCTGTAACTCTGCCTTTCAAATAAATAAATATATTTTTTAAAGATTTATTTATTTATTTGAAAGGCAGAGTTACAGAGAGGCAGAGAGAGATCTTCCATCCACCGGTTCACTCCCCAGCTGGCCACGGTTGCCAGAGCTGGGTCGATCTGAAGCCAGGAGCCAGGACCCAAGAACTTCCTGATTTCCTACATGGGTACAAGGGGCCAACCGCCACTTTTCTCAGGTGCATTAGCAGGGAGCTGGATCAGAAGTGGAGCAGCTAGGACTTGAACTGATGCCCATATGGGATGCTACTGGCACTGCAGGCAGCAGCTTTACCTGCTATGCCATAGCACCAACCCCAATAAAATTTTTAAGAAATTTTTTTAAGTTCTGGGAAAATGGAATTAAAAGATAAATTTATGGGGTCAGTGCTGTGGCACAGTGGGTTAAGCTGCTGCCTGCAGTGCTAACATCCTATATGGGTACCGGTTCAAGTCCCAGCTACTCTACTTCCAATCCAACTCTGCTAACATGTCTAAGAAAGCAGCAGAAGATGGCCCAAGTCCCTGAGCCCCTGAACCCTGTGGAAGACCAGGGTGAAGCTCTTAGCTTGGGCCTGGCTCAGCTCTGGTTGTCGTGGCCATTTGGGGAATGAACCAGCAGATGGAAGATCTCTCTCTCTCTCTTTCTCCCTCTCCCTCCCTCTCCCTCTCCCTCTCCCTCTCCCTCTCTCACTGTAACTCTGACTTTCAAATAAGTAAGTAAATAAAGGTAAGTTTATTTGGGGACAAAAAATATGAAATCCAGGCATCATTTTTTCATAATGCATATTTTCCATGAACTTTTCGAGGGCCTGTCACATGTGGACAGAAAAACTGGAAGGGAGCATGGAGAGATACAAACGGCTGATTGTGGTGGCGGGGTTAGGGTTTTTTCTTTCTTGTGTCTAGTATTGTTAGCATGCCTCTGTAATAAATACATCATCCTTTAAATCCAAGCTGTGAAGATAGGTTAAGCCACAACTTGTGAACTCAGTATTCCATATTGAAATGCCTGTTTGAGTCTTAGCTACTCCACTTCTGATCCTGCTTCCTGCTAATGATCCTAGAAAGGCAGTGGAAAATGACCCAAGGATATACTTGGACGCCTGCTACCTGGGTGGGAGATCAGGGTGGAGTTCATAGCTCCTGGCTTTGGCCTGGCCCAAATCTGGCTTTTGTGACCTTTTGAGGAGTGAAGCAGTACATGGAAGACTGATAGTCTCCTTTTTCTTTCCCTCTCCTTTTGTCACTCTGTCTTTCAAATACATAATTTTTTAAAAAATTCTCAAGCACTGACAGGATAGACCATATCCATTTCACTTTACATTAAATCACCCGGCAGCTTCAGTGTTTTTGTTTTTAATTATTTATTTGAGAGGCAGAGCACATTTCTGTTTGCTGTTTTCACTCCTCAGATGTCCCCAGTAGCCTGGTTTGGGCTAGCATGGAAGCTGGGAACTCAATCAGATCTCCCATGCAAGTGGCAGGAACCCAGTTACTTGAGCCGCCCCTGCTACCTCCCAGGGTCTGCATTAGCAAGAAGCTGGAATCAGGAGCTAGAGCCAGGAATTGAACTTAGGTACTCAATGTGGAAGGCAGGCATCAACCACCAGGCTAAACACCCGCTCCTATAGCACCTTTAATATTACAGGCCATTATAATACTGAGTGCACAACTTCAGTCTACTCAAGGATTCTTTAATTTTTTGTGTGTGAAACTTAAAAATTTTGTGCATGTGCAAACAGAATATCTAAATACCTATCATCAGCCATGATACCATTATCACACTAAAAAAAAAGTGCTAGTGCTTCTTTGATATCACCTAATAACCAGCCTGTAATCAGGGGTTCCCAATTGTGGCATTAGCTATATTGCTGTACTGTTAGCTGACTTCACAGTTAAGACAGATTGACAACCATCCCAGTTTTACTGGGAGGAGTGGTTTCCCAGGACATGAGGCTTACAGTGCTAAAAGCAGGCAAACCAAAACAACTGGTCACCCTACAGTCAACACAGACTGTTAGATCCTTGTGGTCGGTTATGTGTACCGTCTTTCTCATCATTTAAGTGTGTGCTCTCCCAGAATCACAGGGAGAATTGTTTTTTAGGTCTGAGAATTAATACTAAGGGAATCCCATGAACAATGAAAAAGTTAGGACAGATGGCCCCCTTTGTGATCTTGCTATCCCACTGGAAGATCAAAGCCATTAGAAATCATCAAAACCAAGGCTAAGTGGTATGATCCAGTTAGAGAAATCAATCAGTGTAGAGTCAGAGCAATTAGAGACTGAGAAGGTCACCCTTATACTTACTGTAGGTTGGACTTTGAGTCTCCTCATTAGAAATTTTGGGACAACAAAGGTTGCTTCTAAAATGCTGCTTGTGGGACAGTGTTGTGATGCAGCAGGTTAAGCTCCTGCTTGGAATGCCCACATACCATACTGGAGCACCTGGTTCAAGTCCTGCCTGCTCTGATCCAGCTTCCTGCCACCCAGATGGGAGACCCAGGTAGAATTTCTGGCTCCTGACTTTGGCTCCTCCCGGTCCCAGTTGTTGCAGGCATTTGGAAAGTGAACCAGCAGATGGGAGATTTTTCTGTCTCCCCCTCTTTATCTTTCATATAAATAAGTAAGTCTTTGAAATAAAGAAAGTGCTGTTTGGTTCTTTTTGTCTAGGGGTCTGCCCTCCAGCCTCAGCAGATGAGACTTTTGAGCACCATCTTCAGCGACTAAGAAAACTCATTAAAAAACGTTCTGAACTATATGAAGCTGAAGAGAGAGCCCTCAGAGTTATGTTGGAAGGAGAACAAGAAGAAGAAAGGAAAAGAGAATTGGAAAAGAAGCAAAGGAAAGAAAAAGAGAAAATTTTACTTCAGAAACGTGAAATTGAGTCCAAGTTATTTGGGGATCCAGGTAAGTTTCTTTGTGACCAGTGGAGAAAAGCAAAATGCCTAAATTCACAGCTTTTTTCATCACAGGTGATCACAACTTAAGCTAAAAGAAGTAGACGGCTGGCACCATGGCTCACTTGGCTAATCCTCTGCCTGCAGCGCCGGCACCCCGGGTACTAGTCCCGGTTGCTCCTCTTCCAGTCCAGCTCTCTGCTGTGGCCCGGGAAGGCAGTGAAGGATGGCCTAAGTCCTTGGGCCCTGCACCCACATGGGAGACCAGGAGAAGCACCTGGCTCCTGGCTTCGGATCGGTGCAGCGCCAGCTGTAGCGGCCATTAGGGGAGTGAACCAACGGAAGGAAGACCTTTCTCTCTGTCTCTCTCTCACTGTCTATAACTCTCTCTCTGTCTCTCTCTCACTGTCTAACTCTGCCTGGCAAAAAATTTAAAAAAAAAAAAAAAGAAGAAGAAGAAGTAGGCAAAAAATGACAC
The DNA here is from genome assembly GCF_964237555.1 of Oryctolagus cuniculus. Classification (NCBI taxonomy): domain Eukaryota; kingdom Metazoa; phylum Chordata; class Mammalia; order Lagomorpha; family Leporidae; genus Oryctolagus; species Oryctolagus cuniculus. The sequence goes on along the minus strand of NC_091443.1, from coordinate 88,129,141 downwards.
CTCCTGGATTTGCAGTTATAAACTGTATCATGGGATTATCGGTACAGAAGAAACACATTTGGTGGCACTGTCCTAGTTGTCGGCCGTGGGGGTCGAGGACGATGACACGGTGTTGTGCCTTTCTTTTTCAGACGAGTTCCCGCTTGCTCACCTCCTGCAGCCTTTCCGGCAGTATTACCTCCAGGCTGAGCACTCCCTGCCGGCACTCATCCAGATAAGGTCAGGCCGAGCTCTGGGTTGGCTTTCCCTGAAGTAGCAATTTGATAAAGTGCTTAGTTGTTGAGGTCTATTACTGCTCTTTGTTCTCTGTTCCTTATGGATTTCTGTTTCCAGTTTTCAGCCCCATGTCTTGCTTGGTTCTCATCTATCTTTAGAAGTAAAATCTCTGTTTTAACAGGTGAAGAAACTGAAATCAAGTTGGGACTTGCCATTTCCTATAGCTGTTATGCTGACTGAACGCCTTGACTTGCCTTTCCCAGTTCTCTTCTGGTGCTGAACAGGAGGGAGATCATGTGTACTTGTTTGTGGAGGCTGCTTAAGACCCATACTCACTTCGGAGCCCTCCACAAGTCAGAGCCCAGAGAGCTGGGAACAAGGAGTCTCACCTGAAGCTATAGTTGCGCATGAGCTGGGCAGTTTCAGGGTCTCACTTAGCTTACCTATGAAATGAAGCCGGTGGACTAGAATAGGACCTTCAGACTCCAGCAGCTGTCTTTGGCAAAGTCAGTGTGTGAGATAAATTGATTGTCATTGGCGGCAGCACTCTGTTGTTCCGAGACTCCCCAGAACATCTGCTTGAGGCTCCTGGGTCTGAAAATCACCCAACTAAGTGGTCTCTGAGGTCCCTTCCCAAGTGCCAGCAGTATGTGATTCTTAGGAAAGAATGCTCTGCATCATACCTAGTTTGTTTTCTGGGAAAGGCTTGTTTTTGCCTACTATACATGTTTTAAACCTAAGCACAGGTAGTTCTCATTGTTCATGATAGCTGTGTTCTGTCAAGTCACTACAGACCCTGAATCACAGAACTGCACACTGTTCCTACAGGAAACACAGGATTGGCTAGTTTCCTGCAAGTCTCTGCTCACGTTTTTGTCCATCAATCAATACCTCGTTTAAGTGTGCTTCTGTTAAAGACACCCACTTAATATGTATTGTTAACTGATTAACATTGAGCTTGTTAAAAGGACCACAATTCATGCCTGAATGAAAGTTATCCAACATCCACAGTTTCTCCGGGAGGCATTTCCTGCGCTTCGGAACTCTGGCCAGCTCTTTAACACTTTAGCTGGGGGCTTTGTAAACGGTGAAATCACCACTAAAAAGCACAAAAATGTAAAATATGTGGTAACAAAGAGAGACCTTAGCTGGGACAAAGAGCATTTTGGTGACTCGGATCCGCCCTGTATCCATGAAACGCCCCCAAGGGGTGATCTTGGGGTTACAAATAAATTCTAGTGAGTAGGCAAATTGCAGAATCTGGCAATAGTGAGGGGCATCTGTGTATTCATTATTTGGTATCCATAATGGTATCAGTTCTTTGTATTATTTGCCCCTTTATGAGTACATTTAAGTATGGTCTTTTGCCTAATTCCTAGAAAACAAGTTCTGTGGCAGGTTAGTACCTCAGTCGTTTGGAAGCTAAGTCCTAGAAATAGAACTGTTTAGTTGCTGCACATCTTGCTTATAATAAAACAGAAATAAACGGTTGTTCTACAATGTTCTTGTTAAGGCATGATTGGGATCAGTACCTGGTGCCATCCGACCATCCCAAAGGCAACTCAGTTCCCCAAGGATGGGTGCTTCCCCCGCTCCCCAGCAACGACATCTGGGCGACCGCCATTAAGCTGCATTAGTAAAGATGCTCCCGGAGTGAGGTCCAGCCCTGGCTTCTTCCAGCTCCGAATGGTACTGATGCCGCCATCTTCTTGTGCCGTAGACTCAGCTGTGACTTCCAAACTCCGTGTGGCACAGCCTTGCCCTTCTGTACCCGGTCCTGGCCAGAGGTGCCTCTTGAATCAGGAGATGAATATGGTTCTTCAGGAAAGGACCTACGTGAACTAAGGTCATTACCCCAGCAGTGACCTTGGCTCACCACATTGCCTCTGTTTTGAGGGGCTTGGTCTAGAGTGACTTGTTAATTTTCTGTAACTTCCTTGTGTGGTGATGGGTAAGTACACTCAGTTCACTCAAATACTCAACACAGGTGTATGCTGGGCAGCAGCCCTTCCACCAACACCGAATGTGAAGGAAGCTTAATGCAAAACCTCCTTACCCTTCCTGCGCATGCACCCTCCAGCTCCCAGGAGGAGAGGTCAGACAGGCTCTGTCTTTGGCTTTGTTCATCACAGTTTCGGTGCAGCTTGGGAGGCTGCTGGTTAGGGTGACAGCAGTGACTACAGGTTGGGCTGCCGAAATAATGGTGCCCTGGTCTCTGTAGTCATGTGGAGCTGAAGAGTGCCTGCACCTAAATTGGAGTGTGTTTGAATGTGTGTGGCTGCCTTGGCCCCATGCTAGAGGATCCTAATGAAAGGTTCCTAGGGATCTAGTTGTTTGGAATACCCAAGGATAGAAATTTATTTCCCCATGGGAGTGGGCCCTAAACCTCACTCAGTCACATTGTAGGAGCCAGGATAGCTGTGGGATTTTCTTCCGAACTCAAGTTTCCAAAAACATTCATGTAGTCAAAGCTGGGGAAAAGGCAAATAAAAATGATAAAGTTTATTTTTTATAGTCACTAATAAATTTTGTGCTTGGAGATGGTCAGTCATATAACATGTCAGTTTTTTGTTTTGCCAATTATTTTGTTATTTATATTTTTAAAAAATCCAAATAAATATTTCAGTTTTTAGTTTGAGCCTTTGACCCAAATTTGTTGCCTCCCAAATCACCTAACATATGCTTCTACGTTGCCAAAACACATTCTCACTGCGAAATTCAAAGTTATTAAACAAGCATTTGCTGTGGGAAAGTGACTCTCAAGTCCTCAACTTTGTGAAATCCCAACTCTGGCTAAGTCAGAAAAGAGGCTGTCTACCCTGGAAATAATACTGTGTAGCTGGAAGCTCTTAAGTGCAGGACATGAATGCCTTTGTCTCTTTTCTGTTGTTTAATTTTATTGTTCAATGTGTACATCATGCATTACAGAGGTAATACATAGGGAATTGGCACCATGCTTCTCCAAAGTGTGTCTAAACTCGTAAGCCTAAAGACCTGCTGTGATTTGCCTCATGAAACCCCACGTGCCTGTGTGCCTCTTTGTTCAACATCTCCACTAGCTGCTGTCTGATGAGGTGGGGATTAGAAACCACGGATGGGTTGTATGATGTATGTTTGCTGTCCAGATGGCCTTGCCACCAAGACACCTGCGGTGATGGGGGCAGGAAGGCGGGCTTGGGAAAATTCAGGGAGAAAAATCCAAGAATAAGGTGGCATTAAACCACAGGTGGAAAAAAAAATCCCCTCTTCCCTCATTTGGCCTATGCAAGGTTTTAATAAAGTGAGCATTGTTCCTACCTTTTGTTTGGTGGTTGTTTTGTAAGGTTTTCCTTATTTATTTCCTGTGTGTACTGGTGTTAGCAGCAGCCATTGGTCCTTTGTAGGCTTCAAAAGATTCGTATTAGTGTCTTCAGTAATTGTACTTATCCTATAGTCCCTCTACTTTTATACTTAGTATGGAACTTTTCAAATATATTCAAAAGTAAAGAGAATAGTATGATGATTTTTTTCCACACACCCATCCTCTAGTTTCAGATAATTATCTCTTCATGGCCAGTCGTGTTTCATCTCTTACCCTACCCTGCAGTCACCCTCAATTATTTTGAGGCAAATTCACACATTAAATTATTTCATCTGTGAGTAATTTAGTATGTAGCTTTAAATATTTTTTTAAAAATTTAACCACATGACCGCCATCACATCTAAAGAATAACTCCTTAACATCATAACTATCTAATCAGTGTTCAAATATCCTTACCTTGTAAGTGTATTTTACATTTTGTTCCCAATCAGGATCTAAATACACACCATAATATCTATGAAAGTTGGTAAGTGCCTTAAAGTTTCTGATAATCTATAGTTTCTTTCCTGATCACTTTTACATACCTGTCATTCTCTTTTTCTCTTTTCTTTGCAATTAATTTCTTAAAGACATAGCAACATTTTTTCTTGAAGTGTTCCCCTAGTTTCATTCTCACCAGTTGCATGGTTATGATACCAGGTCCCTCTGTTCCTGTATTTCCTCTAATGCAGTGGATAAACAGCCTTACTAGCCAGTCATAGTCACATATACAGCTAGTGAGCACTCAGAAGTGTGGCTGCTGGGAATCAAGATAAGCATTATGCACATGGCTCACGCTGTACCTCTGTTGGATAGTATGAATCTAGAGACTCGGGCACATGTTGATTAGAGTTCTCTGGCAGGAAGACTTCATAGACATGAGGCACTAGAATCTGGTTCTCTTGTGTAATCTTGGCAGCCATTAAGACCTAGATTCATTAATTCATTAGAGGTTAAAAATAGTGAATTAAAAACATTTTTTAAAGATTTATTTATTTATTTGTAAGGCAGAGTTACGCAGAGAGAGATCTTTCCTCCACTAGTTCACTCTTTAAATGGCTGCAATGGCTCGGCCTGGGCCAGGCTGAAGCCAGGAGCCCAGAACTGTCTGGGTTTCCCATGTAGATGGCAGAGGCCCAAGCACTTGGACCATCTTCTGCTGTCTTCCCAGGCATTTTGGCAGGGAGTGGGATCAGAAGTAGAGCAGCCAGGACTTGAGCTGGCACCCATATGGGATTCTGGCATCACAGGCAGCGGCTTAACCCACTGCAGCACAGTGCTGGCCCCAGTAGTGATCATTTAATTCTGTCTGCAGTTATTTCTAAAAAGAGACTTCCTCATCAAGTTTTTGGTTATCTTCAGGTATAATTTATATAGGACCAGCAAAACAGAAATACTTAATTTCTTTTATTTACTAATTTTCAAAATAATGAGTTGGTTCCCTCCCATCCTCCAAAGGTGGCCAGTGAGCTTTCTTTTTAAACTTCATTGTGACCTTGGATCCAAACTTGTTTTCCTTTCAACCCAGTGTTATCTGTCGATTTACCTCATCGTTGCCCAGGGGGCATCTCTTTAGCTCAGCACCTGATGCCCACGCCATCCCAGCATTCTGAATGCAAGCTTGGCGCTACCTTTGCTGCCGGGGGCCTGGATGTGGGGCAGGCATTTGTAGATGAGACCTGCATGCTAGGGTGCCTGTCCCTGCTGCTCAGTGTTGGCTGCTGCTTCTTCCCTTCCGCCAGTAGAACTAGGAGCTGCCATTCTGTTGAGCCTTCAGCCCTTTTCATGTCTTTCTACACTTTATCCACTTAATTGAACATGAAGGAATGAAAATGGAGAGATTCATTCAGACACTAACCAGAAAGTTAACCTGTTCCCTGTTACTTCATCGTATTCCATATGTGAGAATATTCTTTCATTTCCTAGGAGAGGAAACCCTGGCTTTGTAAAAAAAAAAAAAAAGCCATTTGTTTATTGATTTATTTTAAAATTTTACATATTTAGAGAGTGCCCATCAACTGGTTTACTCCCCAAATGCCCAATGACTGGAGCTGGAAGCTCAATTGATACCTCCTACATGGAGTGGCAGGGACCCAAATACTCAATTGAGCCATCTGCCGCTTCCTAGGGTGTACGTTAGCAGGAAGATGGATTCAGGAGAGGAACTGGGCCTCAAACCCAGGCACTCTGCTATCGGATGTGGGCATCCCAACCTGCAGTGTAACAGCTAGGCTAAATATTGCCTGCCCCTTTGAAAAAAGTTTTTTTTCATTTATATTTTTCAGGAAGCTATGAGAGAAAGATTGGTTATATGTTAAATACTGTTGAATATTCATTCCAAGTAACTTGAGTTTATTGAGTCAAAGAATTTACCGCTACAAACCAACCAATTTAATCACTCTAAAGCCATTCATGTTCCTATGTCTGTGTGACTTTTGTAACAAGAAGCTTAGCAGGGATTGTACCATCTGTTGTAGTAAGTCACTTCTACACGTGTCCACAGGAAAGCTGGGGATTACAAGGTAAATACAAAGTCTATCTTGTTCCACTTAAATAAGTCTAGTATGTGATATATAAAAGGAAAGTGAATATGAAATGCACTTACAGAGATTTATTTTCAGGAATCCAGATTGAGACATTTCCAAATTAAAATTTTTAGTACTTAGAAAAAGTAAAAAAAAAAAAAAAAAGTGAATTATTCCCATACAGTGAGTTGATTACCTCTGTGTATCCACACAGCAATTCCTGATCTGCCACACCCGCCCACCCAGGAAAAATGTGTTTCTGTGCAGATTCTGTTTGCTGATTGGGCTAAACTTGGCTTCTCCTTGTCTCTGAAGCAAAGATCAAGGTCTTCAAGGCTGGTGGTGCTGGAGTCATTCCCGTGCAGAACAGCAGACGCTTTTCTCACCTCACGACACGTTTGCTAGATGCAGGACACCACTTTCCAACTGTGTTCTTGGTGAGGTGATTTTTTTTTTTTTTTTTTTTTTTTTTAGCATTTTCTAGGTGCCGCGTTAGGGATATAAAAAGGAACAAACAGGATTCCTGCTTATACTAATAGAATCATTAGTTATAATTGTGATAAGGACTACAAAGAAAAGTACTTACTAACTGATTTATAGTTTTTATTGTCCAAATATTTATTGAGTGCCCATTGAGGCTAAGCAAAATGCCAAATACCCCCTAAGCATAGTTCTGCTTTTCAAATGCTTCTATAATACATTTAGGGGAAATAAGAGATAGTGTCTATTATCACATGATGAAGATGAAAATTCTGATTATATATGTTTATGCTAGGTCACAAAATATATTATCGGTCACCATTTTAAAAAATCTTGAAAGCCACTGTATTAGGGGAACCTAACCAAGTTTGGGGGATTGGAGAAATTTATTTATGTTTTGGAAGAGATACATAGAGAGAGGTCTTCCATTTGCTGGTTCACTCCCCAGATGGCCACAATGGCCAAGGCTGGGCTAGGCCCGAGCCAGGCGCTTCCTCTGGGTTTCCCACAAGCACTTGGGCTATCCTCTGCTGCTGTCCCAGGCCATTAGCAGGAAGCTGGATCGGAAGTGGTACAGCTGGGACTCGAAATGGCACCCACAGGGGATGCTGGTGTTGCAGGTGGCAGCTTGACCACGCATGCTGTAACACTGGCTCCAGGAAGAGAAACTTTTTTGAAGAAATAGTGTTTTTGCTGAGCTCTAAAAAATGATCAGTTTTTAATGAGTTGTGGAGAGGAGACAAAGAAGAACATAGCGGGTGTCTGGAATGCATATGCAAAGTTGAAAGCTGTGGTGGCTGGAGCAAGTTGGAAGGATCAGAGGCTAGACGGTACAGTTACAAGGTTTTAGAAAGACTTTAGTTCTTATTCTGAAAGCAGCTGGGAACAGTAAGGGCTTTAAGCAGGAGAGTGGCTTCGTTTTGTGTTTTGAAATGGCCACTCTTACTTCTGTGCATGGAACGGAATTGTGATAATAAAGTGTGAGAGGACATGGAGAGCCCAGTGGTCCAAGTGTGAGGTAACAGGAGCTTGAACCCCATGGTAGCAGGGGAGGTAGCATGGAATGGCTGGATTCCAGAGATTTGAGATGAAGCTTGGCAGGGCATTTGAGGTAAGTGGGGGAAAGGGAGAGGAAAGCGTCAGGGTCGAGCCCTGGTGCACCTGGGTGGCTGTTGCCATTCCTGTGATGGGCAACCCTGGAGGAGCGCAGTCTGGGGGAGGGAAAGTCAGTTCACTTTGTGTGTGCTGAGTTAGAAGTGCTCTTGAGAGATTTGTAGGCAGTCGTGTTTATGAGTTTGATCTCAGCCGAGACCTGGAAAATTGATTTGTGAATCACTGGTGGGTAATTAAAGCTGGGGGTAAGGATGAAGTCATTTGGAAAGTACAGTGGACAGCTTTAAAACAATGCTGTCATTGTGTGGGCCCCACCCCCGCCTAGACCAATTTCCATAACCTCTACCTGCAGGCTCCCTACAGCCAGCCTCAGTTGCCTCCAAGTGGCTACATGGACTGGGCTATAGTTTGCCAGAGTGTGCTCAGCCTGGCTCTCCTAAAGTCTCCACTTCTCCACCCCTCCCTACCCCCAGGCCTCTTTGAGGATTTCATCACCACCTACTGAATGGAGTCAGGCCGCAGCCTGAAGTTTGAATTCGTCCCAGCACCGCCTCCGTCTATCCTTTCCATATTACTGCAGGTGCTTCCGTGAGTCAGGCAGCTTGTCCACCCCACCCCTGGCCCTCCTGCCTCTGTTCTTCTTTTTTCTGTTTTTCATTTTGAAGATTTATTTATTTAGTTTAAAGGCAGAGTTACTCAGAGAGAGGGAGAGATAGGAGAGAGAGAGAGAGAGCAATCTTCCATCTGCTGGTTTACTCCCCAATGGCTGCAATGATGGGCTGGGCTAGGTCGAAGCCAGGATTAAGGAGCTTCTTCTGGGTCTCCCACAAGGGTGCAGGGGCCCAAGCATTTGGCCATCCTTCGCTGCTTTCCCAGGTGCATTAGCAGGGAGCTGGTTCAGAAGTGGAGCAGCTGGGACTCTTACTGGCGCCCATAGGGGGACTCTGCACCCATCTGGGGATGGAGTGTCACAGACAGCAGATTAACCTGTTACATCACCACGCCGGCCCTTGCAGCTGCCCCTTCTCTGGAGTCTAACTTCCCATTTGACTCTTTTCCCACTCACAGACTCTTCTCCCACCCTCCAGGGGCCTGGTCAGGTCTCATCTGTTTCCTGAAGCTTTTCCCCAAACCCCACAAGGACCAGAACATTCCCCTCCTTCTGAAAAATATTATTACTTACTGATCGGCACCTTTCATTTTGTACATAGCAAGGTGACCCTCAGTTTAGAAAATGTTCTAACCAGGTCATATCTTACACTACAGCCCTTACCAACTGAGTCACACAGAAGTCATATTTATATATAATGTGAATATATATAATAAGCAGTTGTGAGCTTGAATTTAGTATGAATCATATTTAATATGGTTTAAAATGCATTTTAAAATACTATTAAATTGGTTCCCAGAATCCTCAAACTCCTAAATTGCCCTGGAAGCAAGTGTGGGGCTGAATAAAGAACGCCTGTTAGGATGCAGATGCTGGGTTGGAGATGGGGGGACGGGGGCCCAGTACCTGCTATGTGCACAGGCAGTTCATACTTTCTTCACAACGGAACTGTGCCCTTTCTCAGTACTCCAGAATTCAAACTTCAGCTGATAGTGTAAGTGATAAATCTGAAAATGCCAAAACTTACTGAACCTTCCTATAACAAACACCCTTATGCTTCAAACGTGCTTTGTAAGAACTGACCAATGGGGCAATTGACTGGAGACCCTGGAAGCTGCCTGATGCCGCGTCCTGGAAGCTACGTGAGAGCCACCTCCTTGACATGCAGAGACTGGCAGCAGGCACTGGGCAGATGCTGACAGGAGTGGACAGGTGGGGGAGGAGATGAGGGAATTAAGGGATTTGCCTACTTGCCCTCATTTGACTGTTCTGTACTCAGATTACTCACCCTCCCTCTCTACGTGCCATGCCGCTGTTACAAATGGGGTGTGGGGTGTGACCGCACAATGACCCTAAGAAGCAGGGCTTTTGCATCATCCTGGCAGAGGCTACAGCTTGTGTCAAGCCAGTGGTACTCCCTGATGCACGCCTCCTGGTAAGCTCTGATTGTTTGCAAAATGCCAGAGTGATCGGGAGTCCAGATTTATATTCCAGGCAGTCATAAGCTTAAATTCTGTATGATTCAATATTTAACAAGGTTTAAAATACATCAAAATTCAAATCCGTGGCTATTTTAAATATTACCAAACTAAGAACAGAGGCTACACTTGCTCTTAGGCAAAAGGCCGAGAAGTGATATGTGGATGAGTTTATAATTCTTGTATTTCAGCTGTAGTAGCTACTGTTGGTCAATACTAACAGACTTTCTTACCAACAGGACATGGAGGTGCAGAGATTCTGTTCTCCACACTTGATATCGGCAGGTTATTTTATTTTAATCATTCAGGGTTTTGTATGTGTGTGGTGGCATCTCATTGTTTTTATTTAGCATTCCTCTGATGACTAACAGAGCTGGACGACTCACCTGTTTCTTGGCTATGTAGATATCCCCTTTTGTGTAGCTCCTACTAAAATTTCTTGCTTATTTCGTATTGCTTGTGGAAGGTCTATCAGATATGAGTCCTTTCTCAGATAAATGTGTTGCAAATATCTTCTCCCACTCTGTGGCTTTTTTATTTTTTTGCTATCTTAATAGTGTCTTCTGATGGATGCAGATTCTTAACTTTAATGTAATCCAATTCATCAGTATTTTCCTTTATCATTAGTCTGGTTTTTTTATCATTAGTCTGGTTTGCCCATTCCAAGGCCATGAATATAGTCTCTTATCTTCAAGCTTTATTATTTTACCTTTCACATTTAGATCTACAGTCTACTTGGAATTGATTTTTGTGTATAAGTGATGTGAAGTCAGGATTTATTTTTCCAGGTGGATATTCAGTTGATTCAGATGCTCTGTAGGGTCAATTTTATCATAAATCAAGAATCCACATAGGTATGGATCTGTTTCTGGACTTTCTTTTCTGTTCTATTGGTCTCATGTCACTGCTGCACTGTTTTAATTCCTGTAACTGTGAAGTAAGTTCTGATATCTGATAGTATAGGACTACTTTTTTGCCTCTTCAAGATTGTCTTGGCTATTCTTGGATCTTTGCATTTCATTTCATTTGAGATTAGCTTGCTAATTTATACCAGAAAATGTGACAGAATTTTTATACTTTGTGAGTCAATTTGGAGAGCTCTTCTGTCTTTATAGCACTGAGTTTTATAATCCATGAATATGGTATGCTTCCCCATTTAATCTAATGTTTTATGGTTTTCTGTGTAGAGATCTTATGCATCTTGTGTTAGATTTAGTCCTAGGTGGTTGATGCTAACACAAATGTTTTCTTTCTAAATTTCAATATCTAATGAAATTTTTTTTACAGAATTGGGTACTTTTATTATATATAACATAATAATGAACACAAATTGCTTCCATTCTCATGACATTTTTATAGGATGATTTAATAAAAGAAAAATACTAAGATGTTCTTTCTGTGGAAAAAGAATGAGATAACAGTGGCAGCTTGGAAGGACAAAATTTATTACAGTGGTCTAGTTGTAACTGCTATCTTCTCTCCTCAGTAGCATATTCTAGAAAAGGTATCATGATACTGTGTACTCTAAGGTCTTTAAATCGAAGATTTTAGAGCTCTCGATAATGCTCCGTCTGCAGTAAGCAGCACTATTAATCCCATTTAGATGTTTTCCTCCTCATATAACTGTGTCCTTCACTATCAATAGCTTCATAGAGATTGTTTTTGTTCTCTTGTGTTGCATGTAGATAACCAATGGAAGCCACGCAAAGCGAGAGGGTTACCAATCTGAAAGCCATTACAGGTTTGTTAGGTTTAATGAAGAGCTCTGGATTCACTGCTCGAAATAAGGTGGCTGTGCGCACCCCTCTGAGCCCTGGTTTTTTTTTTTTTTTTTTTTTTTTTGACAGGCAGAGTGGACAGTGAGACAGAGAGACAGAGAGAAAGGTCTTCCTTTGCCGTTGGTTCACCCTCCAATGGCCGCCGCGGCCGGCGCACTGCGGCCGGCGCACCGCGCTGATCCGATGGCAGGAGCCAGGAGCCAGGTGCTTTTCCTGGTCTCCCATGGGGTGCAGGGCCCAAGCACCTGGGCCATCCTCCACTGCACTCCCTGGCCACAGCAGAGGGCTGGCCTGGAAGAGGGGCAACCGGGACAGAATCCGGCGCCCCGACCGGGACTAGAACCCGGTGTGCCGGCGCCGCTAGGCGGAGGATTAGCCTAGTGAGCCGCGGCGCCGGCCAGCCCTGGGTTTTGAAAGCCTTTCTCTCTGGGTGGTTCCTCTTTAAACGCTGGAGGCTCAGGTGCTGAAGACATCTTGACTGATGATTTATTACCTTCCCCGGGGTTCCCTCCTTTCCACTCCCGCTATGGCTCCGCCTCTCTAATGAAAATTTTTAAAGGTATTATTTGTAGGGCTTATTGTTTGTATAGAGACAACTGATTTCTGTACATTGACCTTGTATTCAATGCGCTTGATAAATTTGCTTACTAATTCTAAGATTTTTATTCACAGATTCTTCTGGATTTTCCTCATATAATTATGTCACCTACAAATAATGGTGGTTTTCTCTTTCTTTTCAATCTTGGCCAGTATTGCAGCACAATAGGTTAAGCTGCAACCTGCAATCCTTATACTTTTATTATTATTTTCTCTCCATTTTTGCACAGGCTAGTACCTCCAGGTATTGACCAAAAGGAACGCTTGTCTCATTTCTAATCTTGGGGATATGTTTCAATATTTCACCATTAAGTGGGATATTTGGGCCGGCGCCGCGGCTCACTAGGCTAATCCTCCGCCTTGCGGCGCCGGCACACCGGGTTCTAGTCCCGGTCGGGGCGCCGGATTCTGTCCCGGTTGCCCCTCTTCCAGGCCAGCTCTCTGCTGTGGCCAGGGAGTGCAGTGGAGGATGGCCCAAGTGCTTGGGCCCTGCACCCCATGGGAGACCAGGAAAAGCACCTGGCTCCTGGCTCCTGCCATCGGATCAGCGCGGTGCGCCGGCCGCAGCGCGCTGGCCGCGGCGGCCATTGGAGAGTGAACCAACCGCAAAGGAAGACCTTTCTCTCTGTCTCTCTCTCTCACTGTCCACTCTGCCTGTCAAAAAAAAAAAAAAAGTGGGATATTTGCTATAGATGTTTTAGAGAGTCTTTGTTAGGTTGAGGAAATTCTCTTCTGTCACTATGTTGCTAAAGGTTTGTTTGTTGCTTCTTAACTCATGAATGGATATTGATTTTACCAAGAATTTTTTCTGCCTCTGTGGAAATATAGAATTTTTCATATTTATTCTCATTTACTGATTTTGAAAAGTTAAGCCAATCCATCATTCATGGAGTGAATTCAACTTGGCCGTGTTGCATAATTTTTGCATTTGTGTTCATGAGAAACTGGCTTCTAATTTTTTTCTCAAGTTTAATATCACGAGTTTCCTGAAATCAAAGCGAGTTAGGAGTATTCCATGTTTTCTTCTTCTCTGGAAGAGTTTGTGTGATTTGATGTTACTTCTCCCTTATGCATTTGGGTGACAACTCTTCAGATGAAATGTTTCAGAGCTGGTGTTGTGGACCATGCTTTGGAAAGCTGGACCAGAGCCTGACTTAGACGAGAAGTGGTCAGTTCCTGTCGGTGTGAATGCTCTTGTTTTTACTCATTTCCTCCCAGTGCAGAACTGGTCACTTCACCTCTTGCTTTCCAGTTGTGTGGGGCTCAGCCAAGCAACCAGAGGTGAGCAGTGAGACCATCTGAGGCCTGAGCCTGGTCCTCAGGACTCTGAACTCTCTCCCTGCCACCAGGAGACCTGCCCCAGCCCTGCTAAGCCATCTCCACACGTCTCTGACAGAATGAGTGCCCTCGATGGCGTCCCCTTCAAGGTCCCCAATGGCTTTGTGATAGGCACAGAACCTCTCCCTGGGCCAGAGCTCAGTGTTCCAGCCTGCAGGGAGCTTCTGCTGGGTTCTATGGTAAGTGTGTATCTCTGCCTGTCTCTTCTCACCCCTGGGTCTGAGACTGCCCAATGCGGCGTTGTTCCTTGATTTTAAGGGGCAGCTCTGGGGCAAGCATCTAGCTTATAGTTAAGGTGTCCACATTCCACATCCGAGTGGATGGGTGTGATTCCCAGCCCTGCTCCTGAATCTAGACTGCTGATTCAGAAACTGAGAGGCGGCAATGAGAGCTCAAGCACTGGATTCGTGCCACCCATGTGGGAGTTCCCAGCTCCTGGCTCTGGTGCCCGCTCAGTCCTGGCCTTTGTTAGCATTTGGGGAGTGAGACAGCAGACAGAAGCGTGCTCTCTCTCTCCTCTCAAATAAAAAATAAATAAATAAAAATTTAGAAATAAATAAAGGGCAGCTTGGCCTGCTCTTGTGTGGTCCAGTAGAGGAAAAGGTGTTTCAAGGAAGAGCAGTGGTGGCTGGGTGATGAACGTTATTTCATGAGTCTTGTTTTAGGACAACTGGAGGCTGCCTACGTGATGTGTCTGAGAGTCATTATAAGAATGCTCCAATTCCTCTCTTCCCTGTCAGCCTGCCACTCTGACATTCTGTCATTAGAGTCACTCGTTTGGGCTGACAGAATCCTCTGTGGAGATGCAGCGAGTTACCCAGGATACACCAGGAGACGCTACTGCTGCACACACCCAGAGCACTTCTGCTCTGGAGGTGGCCTTGAAGTAGCTCAGGTCACACGGCTCACACCTGGGATATGTGGTGGTATCACATGTGGCCTCAGGACAAAGTGATTTAACTTCCCGGAAAGTCAAGTTCACTTGACGATTTTAAAGGAGGAGCCTATTGCATTTATAATGTAACGCAGCTATGTCAGGGGTAGGATGCAAAATTCACGTGAATTTCAAAAAAGAAAAAATAATTAAAGATTAAGATTGCAAAGAACTGTGGAGCTGGCCTTGAGCCCCCTTGGTGCTGGGTCCCCAGGCCCCTGTGTGTTCACTCCCCGCCGTCCACAGGGCACTTCATAGACCTGGCTCTGCTCTCACTCATTTGCACACAGGGAACCTGGGACCCAGAGAAGGGAAAGGAGTTATCCAAATTGAGTGTCAATGACATGACTAGAACTCGGGTCCTCCCTCCAGGTCATGTCAGAGCTAAGAATAGGATGTGGAACGTGAGATAAAACATGTAACAGGTAAGCTCTGAAGGAAAAAGTAAGTGTATGTGTGGCAGGGGGCGGGTTGTTGCAGGGAAGTCAGGAGCACAGGGCACAGTCTGCAAAGCAGAGACCTGGGGAGGGTCAGACAGGGGCCTGCGTGACCCAGGGGTGCAGGAGACGACCCCGTGCTGCCTTGTCCATCTTCAGACGCTGGAGCTGCACTGAGCCTGCGCAGGCCCCAGGTTTTCAGACCTGAAATAAGCACTGGCAAGCCCATAGCACAGTGTCCGGGCCCAGGCTGCGTGGGGCAGGCGCTCCTGCTCTCCCTGGGAGCCTGTGTTATGGCTCTCAGGTTGGCACACGACCCGTGTGGTCCATAAAAGGAATTTGCTTTACTGAGCCTGCAGTGGAAGTGGGGATCATAGCTCCCCCCACCGCCGGTCCCCACCCCCACCAAGCTTGAGCCATGCAGACAGGAGGCTAATCCCAAGGTTCCCTCCCCTAGAAACAGAAACAGTTCCCTTCGGCCAAGGCCATGCCCAGGGGCTTACACCGGCTCTGCCCCCTACTCTCAGGGTGGGTAGCCACTCTCCCTGAGCCTCCATTTCTTTCATTGCTGGGCCAGACTAACAGAGAAGAGCACTGGACACGGACTATGATTTGCAGCCTCTCCTGGCTGTAAATTCAAGTGTTTGGAACTTGAGTTTCATTGCCTCGTGGCAATATGTTCCAGATGGCAATTAGATTACCAGGTGAATCTACAGTAACCTACAGAGAAAAACAACAGCTACCAGTTACTGAGCACCTATTAAGCACCAGGCCTGTGCCAGAAAATTATTTATTTGAAAGGCAGAGTTACAGAGAAAGAAAAGGGGGCGGGGGGGAGAGATCTTCCATCCACTGGTTCACTTCCCAGATGGCTGCAACGGCTGGGGATGGACCAAACTGAAGCTAGGAGCCAGGAGCTTCTCCCACATGAGTGCAGGGGCCCAAGGACTTGGTCATCTTCTGCTGTTTTCCCAGGCCATTAGCAGGGAGCTAAAACTTCTGCTTATATGGGATGCCAGCATCACAGACAGCAGCTTAACCCTTTGCGCCTCAGCACTGGCCCTGTGGTTTACTCCCCAAATGGCCACAACAGCCAGGGCTGGGCTGGGCTGAAGCCGGGAGCCAGGAATTCCATCTGGGTCTCCCACATGGGTGGCAGGGACCCAAGTATTTGAGCCATCACCTGCTGCGTATGTATTAGCAGGAAGCTAGAATTGCAAGGGAAGCCAGGAATTGAATCCAGGCACTGTGCTATGCGGTGCAGGCATTTCAGAGGTGGGCGTTCCTGCACCATGCCACAGGAAAACACATCCCCCACTCAGGTGAGCACAGAGTCACGTGGCTTATGAGTGACAGCTAAATTTCCAACAGGAGTCTATTGAGTCATGTCCATTCCCTCCACCCTGCTGGCTTCCCAGGGAGCCCTTTCTTCCACAGTGAAAGCCCCAACAAGTCTATTTTGTTCTTTTATAGTTTCCCTTTAATTTCTTGTTTTTAAGAAATGCATTCATATAGTTTAAAAATGAGTAGATATGTATTATATATAATATATAATTATATAGTACAATTTATCATATACAATTTATATAAAGTAGTATAGAACAGGGTAAAAACTGAATCAATTATTCTGCTGTCTGGGGCTGGTGCTGTGGTGTAGTGGGTAAAGCCGTGGCCTACAGTGCCGCCATCCCATATGGGTGCTGGGTCAAGTCCTGGCTCCTCCGTTTCCAATCCAGCTCTCTGCTATGGCCTGGGAAAGCAGTAGAAGAAGGCCCATGTCCTTGGGCCTCTGCACCCACGTGGGAGGCCTGGATGAAGCTTCTGGCTCCTGGCTTTGGATTGGCACAGCTCCAGCCATTGAAGCTGTTTGGAGAGTGAACCAGCAGATGGAGGACTCTCTCTCTCTCTCTCTCTCTCTCTCTCTCTCTCTCTCTCTCTGCCTTTCACATAAATAAATAAATCTTTAAAATTATTCTGCTGTTGTGGGGAGAAAGAGCCATAGACAGTATAACCACAAGGGGTGACTGTGGCTGTGTTCCAATAAAACTTTACTAAAAACAGACCCATGGGGCAGGCGCTGTGCCATAACAGGTAAAGCTGTTGCCTGTTGTGCTGGCATACCATATTGGCACTGGTTCGAGTCCTGGCTGCTCCACTTCTGATCCAGCTCTCTGCTATGTCCTGGGAGGGCAGAGCAGTAGATGATGTCCCAAGTCCTTGGGCCCCTGCATCTGCGTGGGAGACTGGAAAGAGGCTCCTGGCTCCTGGCTTGAAATCAGCACAGCTCTGGCCATTGCAGCCATCTGGGGAGTGAACCAGCAGATGGAAGCGTGCTCTCTCTCTCTCTCTCTCTCTCTCTCTCTTCCTCTGCCTCTCTGTAACTCTGCCTTTCAAATAAATAAATAAATTTTTTTTTTTTTTGACAGGCAGAGTTAGACAGTGAGGGAGAGAGACAGGGAGAAAGGTCTTCCTTTTGCCCTTGGTTCACCCTCCAATGGCCGCTGCGGCCAGCGCACCGCACTGATCCGAAGGCAGGAGCCAGGTGCTTCTCCTGGTCTCCCATGGGGTGCAGGACCCAAGCACCTGGGCCATCCTCCACTGTACTCCCTGGCCACAGCAGAGAGCTGGCCTGGAAGAGGGGCAACCGGGACAGAATCCGGCGCCCCGACCGGGACTAGCACCCGGTGTGCCGGCACCGCAGGTGGAGGATTAGCCTAGTGAGCTGCAGCGTCAGCCATAAATAAATCTTAAAAAAAAAAAGAAAACAGACCCAAACCCACAAGCAGTCTACCAGCCCCTGCACCTTCTCGTCTGCACTGTTCCCCATATCTGCTCCCTCACTGGTGATCTCCGTATGTATTTATTTATTTATTTTAAAAAGATGCATTTATTTGTTTGAAAGGCAGAGTAGATGGGGAGAGAGAGAGAGAAATCTCTCATCCACTAGTTCACTCCCCAAATGACTGCAGCAGCTATGGCTGGGCCAGGCTAAAGCCAGGAGCCCAGAACTCCACCTCCTACATAAGTGACAGGCACCCAAATACTTGAGCCATCATCTACTGACTTCCCGGGAACATTAGGAGGAAGCTGCATTGAAGCAGAGCAGCTGGGACTAGAACCAGCGCTCCGATACTGGATGCTGGCATAGCAAGTAGTGGCTTATCCTTCTACGCCACAACATCAGCTCCTGTCCTTCATTCTTAATATAGCCTTCCAGAGAGTCTTACATGTGTAAGGAAAATACAACAGTTTCCTCCTTTTTTACATAAAAGGTAGACCCATATATATATATATATATATATATATATATATATATATAATTCTTGGGTTTTTTTGTGTAATATATTTTAAGATCTTTCTGTATCAGTTCATGGAAAGCTTCTTCAACTGTGTTTTTCATTGCGTGATACTGCATTATACGGCTGTATCTATCACACTTTACTGTGCTAGTGCCCTCCGGTGGACATTTGGGTTCTTCAGCCATTACGAATAACGCTGCAGCGAAGTGCTCACTCCAGCACACAGCCTTTGGAGTCTGAGTTTCAAGCCAAATTGCCCTCCCTCGGGCTTCTACTGACCCGCGTTACAGGCAAGCCCTTTCCTCCCAGGTGGCCCATGGAGTGTTGTCCAGCTGGATCCGCTAAGGGACAGGCAGATGGTATCTCAGTGGAGTTGTGATTTGGCCTTCTCCTATAGGGAGTGAGGGTCAGCAACTTTTCCTAGGCGTAACAGTCATTTGCATTCTTTTCTGTGGACTGTTCCCACCTTTTGCCCATTTTCCTGTTGGGCTGTTGGCATTTATCTTACCTATTCCTAGGCATACACTCTCTGTTAGTGGAGTTAGCCCCCTGGCTGTGATAGGAGTGCGGCTCCCCAGCCCCCAACACCACCACCAAGTTTGTCATTGGCCTTATGATTTTGTTTATAGGGCATATTTGCCATGCAGATTTTGGGTGTTTTTGTGGCAGAATTATCTTTGATGGCTTCTGGACTTTTTTTTTTTTTTTTTTTAATGTATTTGAAAGAGAAAGATCATCCATTCACTGGTTCACTTTCCAAATGCTCCCAAGAGTTAGAGCTGGGCTAAGCTGAAGCCACAAACCCGGAACTCCATTCAGATCCCTCACATGGGTGGTGGGGACCCAATCACCTGCTCTCTCCCAGGTCCCGTTAACAGGCAGCTGGATCAAGAGCAGAGCCGGAACTCGAGCCCAGACAGTGCAGGATAGGACGCGGTGTTCCAGGTGGTGTCTCACCTGTGCGGCACACACCTCATCCAGCTTCTGGATTTCCATACAAGACGAGAAAGGCCTGTCCACCTGAGATTGTGAAGGACTTCTCTCCTGTTTTCTCTTAGTGCTTTTACAGTTTCATAACACATATTTGAATCTTGGATTTTTTCGGAATTCATCTTTTTAGAATTTTTAAGTTAATTTATTTGAGAGGCAGAGAGACATACAAATTTTATATGTAGCTGCTCCCATCTTTGGTTCAATCCCCAAATTCCCACAGTGGCCAGGCCTGGGCCATGCTGAAGTCAGAACAGAGAACTCTGTTCAGGTCTCCAGGTGGCAGGAACCCAGCTACTTGAGTTATCGATACTACTCCCAGGGTCTACATTAGCAGGAAGCTGGAGTCAGGAGCCAGAGGTGTGTTTTGAACCCAGGTATTCGGATATGGGATGCAGGCCTCTCAACCAAAATCTTAACCATTAAGACAAATGGTTCTTAGTTTTAAAAGTAGGTGATGGGAATATTTAATTTTAACTCATTTATAAATTATCAAGTGAAATTATTTATGTGGGTTTCAGTTTTTTTTTTTTTTTTTTGGATAGGCAGAGTTAAACAGTAAAAAAGAGAGACAGAGAGAAAGGTTTTCCTTCCGTTCCTCCTGGTCTCAGGGCCCAAGCACTTGGGCCATCCTCCACTGCCCCCCAGGCCACAGCAGAGAGCAGGACTGGAAGAGGAGCAACCAGGACAGAATCCGGCGCCCCGAACGGGACTAGAACCTGGGGTGCCGGAGCCTCACGCAGAGGATTAGCCTAGTGAGCCACGGAGCCAGCCCCAGATTGCTTTTTTAAATTTGAGAGACAGAGACACAGGGAGCTCCCATTGGCTGGTTCACACCCCAGATGCCCACCATGGCCAGGACTGGAGCCAGGAACATGATTCAGGTCTCCCGTGAGGAGAGAGGAGCCTAATTATTTGAGCCATCACCACTGCTCCCAAGGGCTGACTGGTAGGACGCCGCGGTCGGGGGCTGGGAATGGACGCAGGCACTCTGATGTGGGACCAAGCTCCAGCTCCCCTACATGGTTTCTCTGGGTGGCCTGCTCCCGGGGAGAAAGCCCCTGGATTAGGTGACGGAGAACACTGCTCAGCCACCCACCACCATCTGTCCTGGGCAAATACAATGATCCTCAGATCCTGAGCCTCATTTTCATAATCTGGAATAGCAGTGACACCAGAACCCACTGAGTTGAGCAAAGATTAGCCATTATTGCATTTCCGGGGCCCCAGAGTAACCTTGGGTGGCGGTAGAGGGGATGAGTCGGGAGAGGGGTTACCCCGCAGCGGGACTTGTCTGCCTGGACAGGCCTCCGGGGTGACTGCTCCATGCCAAAGGCTTCTGTGCTCAGGCCAAAGCCTCTTCTTGGGGAACAAGTTTTACCGGAAGAAGTTCTTAAACACCTGTCGTTCAGTGACATAGTGCATGGCTAAGGATCTTAGACACTGCAGTTCCTCGCTCGGTCTTTCATAGCGGAATTTGCCATCAAACCGTTAGTGACCTCTCTCCGGCGATGGTAGCTCCCTCCCAGGGTGAGGGTGGGCTGTGATGGATGCCAGGAGCTGCCCAAGCCTGAGCTGTCTGGCTGCACAGGTTCTCCCCAGGGGTGGGTGTGCACACCGGTTGGGCCTCACGTCGCCTTCTCTCCGCAGCACAACTTCAGCCTGGAAAGAAAGGCGCTCTTCTGGGTGGAAGCCGCCCTTCCGGGACCCTGCCCGTCCCAGTGCGGGGACCCGGGGACAGCGTCAGCGCCTCCAGCCTGGCTCTTGCTGCTGAGCCCGGAACACCAGCTGGCACCGGCGCCTACTGCCAGCAAAAGCCCAGAGGCCGGACTTCAGGAGCAGCCGGAGGAGGAGGAAGAGGAGAAAGTAGGGGAGGATGAGGAAGGCGTCTCCTCCGGCAGCGAGGAGGAGCCGGGCCCGCGCCGGGGCTCGCTGGGCGCATTGAGCGGCGTGCGCTCGGAACCCGCGGGCACTCGGCGGCGGCTCTCGGAGGGCCGGCTGGCCGCCCGGCCCCGCACGCTGCTGCCTCGCCCCCGCGGCCAGCGCGCGCTGAGCCTCTGCTGCTCCGGCCCGGCGCCCGCGCCCGCAGCCCCGCTCGCCGACGCCCCCGTGCTGCCCCAGCGACCCTCCACGGCGGGCGCCATGCCCCCGCTGCGCAGCCACAAGCCCACGGTCGCGGTAAGGATTCCGCCCCTGCTCGACCGAGGACCGGGCCCGCAGCCTCGGCCCCCTCCTGCCTTCCTTGACCTGCTCCCGCCAGGCCCTGCATTGTGCAGTCCCGCTGTAGCCTTTTTCCTAGACAGAGAACGTTCCCGGCCCGAGGCCCCCATGTGCGTGTCCGCTGTGCCTGCTTTGCCTCTGCCAGGGCGCGAGTCCAGTGATTTTAATTCCCCAGCCCGTGCCTGTCTCTTCCGTGGGATGAGTTCTTTTCTGGACAGGGATTAGATTCTGTTTATTTTTGTTTCCATAGCACGCGGCAGCACACTTGACCCATAGGGGGTGCTCACTGAATGTCTGTTGGTTGAATCAGTGAACAGCAACAAATCTAGGGCTGCCCACCGTGAGATTTGTCTTGGGCTGGGGGTTCCACCCCTGCCGTTACTTCCTGCCAGACACCGGCGTGAGCCACACAAGGTCCCAAGCACAGGACAAAGGAAGGTTGGCCAAAGGGCAGTGGGACAAAGCCCCAGTCCCGTTCAGAGAGATCAGGTGTTGGAAGACAGAGACCCAGGCTGCTGCAGGCTGGGAGGGCTTCAGGATGGAGGAGGTGACCCAGGGAGAACCTGGAGCAGGAGTGAATCAGAGCGAAGCCAGAGACAGCTAAGCCTCACACCTCTCACTTTACCCCTTCCTAGGTCTGCACCCAAATTTTTACCCATTATATTGTGTTCTTTGCCTTTTGAAAGGTCCCCCTCTGAATTATGGAAGTCTCAGACTCCACAGACCCGGGTTCAGAGCAGATAGGAAGGAGCAGGACTGCAGCAGAGCATGGCTTCCCACCCCCTGCAGCCCCATCCCTCAGGCCCAGAGAGGCTGCAGAACCGAGGCAGGCTGAAATTAAATCCGGAAATCGGACTTGCCACCTGGCCTTTCCCACCCACTGCTGAGTGACCTTAGGCAAGTCACCGAACCACTCTGAGCCACCCCTTCCCCACCTGTGCAGTGGCCCAGTGACCCTGCACGCAGAGCTGACAGAGAGGGGGAGCTGAGAATCCGTGAGCTGGGTGGGCCGTGCCCACCTCAGGCACCTGATGCTGAGGCCGGGATGGCTCTTCCTTGCCCCTGACAACACCACAGTGGGCCGGGTGGGGCAGAGATGCCATTGACAGGGAACTGGGGCCGAGAGTAGCTAGGAACCTTTACTAAGGACACCAGAGCAGACCTGGCTCCTAAAATTCGGACATTCTCCACCATGAAGGTAAGGGCAGGGCAGGCCCTGGGGTATGGTCACGGCGGGAAACCCCCTGAGAAGATGGCGGTGGGCAGGGAATTCCCAGGCCCCCCCATCCAGCCTCGGCCCCAGGAGCCAGGCTGGCAGCTGAGCTGCCCTTGAAAGAGGGCAGAGATGGCCAATGCCGCGGCTCACTAGGCTAATCCTCCGCCTTGCGGCGCCGGCACACCGGGTTCTAGTCCTGGTCGGGATGCCGGATTCTGTCCCGGTTGCCCCTCTTCCAGGCCAGCTCTCTGCTGTGGCCAGGGAGTGCAGTGGAGGATGGCCCAAGTGCTTGGGCCCTGCACCCCATGGGAGATCAGGAGAAGCACCTGGCTCCTGCCTTCGGATCAGCGCGGTGCGCCGGCCACAGCACACCAGCCGTGGCGGCCATTGGAGGGTGATCCAACGGCAAAGGAAGACCTTTCTCTCTGTTTCTCTCTCTCTTTCACTGTCCACTCTGCCTGTCAAAAAAAAAATAATAATAATAATAAGCCGGCGCCGTGGCTCAATAGGCTAATCCTCCACCTTGCGGTGCCGGCACACCGGGTTCTAGTCCCGGTCGGGGCGCCGGATTCTGTCCCGGTTGCCCCTCTTCCAGGCCAGCTCTCTGCTATGGCCAGGGAGTGCAGTGGAGGATGGCCCAGGTGCTTGGGCCCTGCACCCCATGGGAGACCAGGAAAAGCACCTGGATCTTGGCTCCTGCCATCGGATCAGCGCGGTGCGCCGGCTGCAGCGGCGGCCATTGGAGGGTGAACCAACGGCAAAGGAAGACCTTTCTCTCTGTCTCTCTCTCTCACTGTCCACTCTGCCTGTCAAAAAAAAAAAATAATAATAATAAAGAAAGAGGGCAGGGCAGAAGCTAGCCTAAGGGTACTTCCTCGGGAGAAACGGGAGGGGTGATGCCAGCCAAGCCAATTGCAGTGCCGTCCTGCCCGCCTCCTTGGTCCAGAGTCTGCTTGGGTTTCTCCAGCACCACAGCAGAGGGGCTCGTGTGTCCAGTGGCCACCTGCTCCCCTGCCAAGCGCCTGCCCAGCCGACTTCAAGGAGGAGGATCTGGCCAGGAAGCTCCATGCCTGAGCTCCCCTCGCTAAGGGGTGGGATAAAGAACACTTGGAGTGGGGGTTCAGGTCCCAAACACGTGTTGCATGTGAGGTTCTTTAACTTCTCTGAGCCTCGATTTCAGTATCTGCAAAATGAGATACTTGGCTGGACCTATCATAGTTCTTTTGCATGACCTTCTAGGCGATAAATGAACTATTAGCTTTTGGTAAATTCCCCCTGGGCCAGGTCCTTTGCTAATCCCTGTTCTCACACCATCTCACTTACGCCTCATGACAGCCCTGTGTGCCAGCTTCTGTGACTGCTTCCCTATCACCCACGAGGGGACCCAGTGGGCCGTGGGGAGCTGGGGTCTGCAGGCACCTCCACACCGCTGGCCCTGACACTCGGTAGAGAAGGTGGCACACAAAAGCACTTTGCGCAGTGTCTGTGCCAGCCAGATGTCACCCCTGCAGTAACTGCTGTGCTCAGCCTGTCTGTATTTCAGTCTCTCAGCCCGTACACCTGCCTGCCACCTCCCGGGGAGGCACCGCAGCCTCTCCACCACCACAGATCCCAGCCTGATGCTGCTGCGGCTGATCTGCTGTCCGCCCTGAGCCAGGAGGAGCAAGACCTCATCGGGCCGGTGGTGGCTCTGGGCTACCCCCTGGGAAGGGCCATTGTGGCCCTGCAGAAGACGGGGAGGCAGAGCCTGAGCCAGGTGAGTCGGTCCCGAGCCGAGGGGCTGTACCGCTGAGCCAGGCGAGTGGCCATGCGCTTTTCATCTTTAACCTGGGATACTTTTGCTTCCTTCTCTTCAGAGGCAGACCCTCAGGATGGCACTCATCTCTGGTGGGCTTGTGAGCCCGTTTCCAGACTCTACTGCCACCTCTTGCATCAGAGTTCATCTGGGACCCCCATACCCACTTGAGGAGCCCCAACCTTCTGCTTCTGCCCTGGTCCCTGGCCCAAATACAGGCAGTCAGGAGCTGTCCAGTGTGACTTTCTATGATGAGAGAGGTGTTTTCTATTTGTGTTATGCAACACAATAGCCACCAGCCACGTATGGTTACTGGAAACAAGGCTACTGTCATTGAGAAACTGCATTTTAGGAATTTTATTTAATTTAAATTCAAATAGCAACATGTAGATTGTGGCTGCCATATTGCATGGCACAGCTCTAACCTCATCTCTTCATGAATAGTTTAGCCATACCCATCTCTCTCTCTCCCTCCCTCTCTCTCTCTCTCCCCATTTCCCTACAGTCAAGAGTATTTATTGAGCACTTCCTGGGCATTCAGATGCAGCCAGGAGCTATGAGGAAAACCAAGGTTCATCAAACCCAGTGATGCAGCTTGGGCTCTCCTGGAAGGAGACGCAGGTGGAGTCTGGCATGCAGGAGGAGACCCTCGGGTTCAGCTCCTGTAGGGGGTGGGGCGGTGGGGACAGAGCGGGAAGCAGGCAGGGGGAGAGGCTGAGCCTTAAGGCAGGCGCAACAGCACCACCAGCCAACCCCAGGCAATTTACACCCCATCCATCAGCCACTGCGTGTGGGAAGGGCGGCCAGAGACGTGTGCAGCCAAGGCATTCCTTCCCCGAAGGGGCAGGCATCTCCCGGGGCCTCCCAGCTCTCCCAGCGTGTGGAGCAACAAGTCCTTCAACGCCGGGCTGTCTGGAAGGTGCATCATGGGGTCGATCGCACCCGGATTCTGTTCTCTCTCTTAGGGAACCTCTTCCTGATGGCACTCCAAGTGGAGCGCTCTGGGCTGCTCTGATATTTGGAAGCAGGCCTTGACCCCAGAACGAGCCAGGAACGTGTGTGCACCTGCAGGGGAGTGAGGGGCCCCGAAGGGCCTAACGAGAGGTGCGAGTGGGGGCACAGGGGCCTAGGAGGGGTGTTCCTTCTGCCAGCTACTGCTAGGGAGCAAAAGGGTCCTGGCGTCTAGTGGCACACTCCAACAACCATTTATTTGCTGTCATTCTCTGGGGCGACAGTTGGGGGGTGGACTCAGCTGGGTGGTTCATGTGCTAACCTCACCTGGAGCCTCTCATGTGGCTGCAGCTTGCTGACTCAGCTGGGGCCGAATGGTCTAAGGGGCCTAATGGTTGGTGCTGTTTGTCAGCCAGGCCATATGTCGCCAGCAAGCTAGCCCACTGGGCCCTCAGATTGCAAGAGTGAAAACCGACACGTCTTTTGAGACCCGTGCTGACATTGGGCATTGATCACTTCCACCTCATTCTATTGGTCAAAGCATGTCATAGACCGGCCCAGATTCAAAGAGTGGAAAAATAGGCTCCACCTGCCGATGGGAGGGACTGTGAGGGATTTGTGGGCATCCTCAATCTGCCACGGGAGGGTCCAGTGACCAAGAGGGGCTTTGTGAAGTGCCAGGCGCTGAGCTGGACTTCAAGGATGGATAAGAGCTGACTTTGAAGGAGAGAGAAGGGATGATATTCCCAGCCAGAGGGACAGAGGGAACCAAGGCGTGGAGGCTGGGAGGAAGCATCTGGGGTGGGGTGGGGTCTCTGATCGGAGCAGCGTTGCTGAACGGGAGAGGGTGCCAGAGGCGGGCTGGTGGAATGAGACAGAGGGGAGCTGGGGGCTGATGGACGGGGCCTTCATGCTGGGCTGAGATTCTGACAAGTGACCCTGAATGCCATTGCCTAAGCCCCCTCCCCAGTGTATCCCTGGGACTCTCCGTGGTGGGAAAGCTGACCCTTGCTCCCTTTCTCCTGTCCTCGCTTCACCCCCATCACCATCGGAGAGCTTGCGGCTGGGTGTTGGGTCCCTGGGTTGCAGAGCTGCCTGCCCCTGGGGGAGGGAGTGGCGGGAGGAGAATGACCCTCAGACTGGAGCTGGAAACAGGATGTGCTGCCCCCCAGGCTGGGGAGGTGGGGAGATGCACCTGATCCACTCCCCGGCCCCTTGTGCTTCCACTCTCCCCGGAGCTCACCCATCCCTGCCCTGTCCTGGAGGAAGCCTTCCGATTCGGTGCGTCTCCTGTGTCTGAAACGGAGGGGTGAGCTGAGCACTCTCCCGGTGGCAGCCCCTGGTCTGAGCGTGTCCAGTGAGGCCTTCTGAATCCTGCCAGGTCGCTGTGCTTTGACTGTGCTGAGCCAGGGACGCTCACCTCGCCCGTCAGGGGCAGCACCGGCGCCGAGAGCGGGCAGCCGGGACTCTGAATCTTTGTTGCTCTTCTCAGGTTCTGTGTGAGGACGTCTGTCCGAGGGCAGCACCCCAGGCTCGCTGGAGGTTTAGGAGTGCATCTAAAGTTCCCCCAACCTGCAGCTGCCACCGAAAAACTAGGACCTTGGCCAAGGATCTGGCCAGGAGAGCCGTGAGGGGCCAGACCCCCCAGGGCCCTGACACGCCACTCCCGGCCCGTGGGTGTCTGAGGATGACTCAGCGCCAGCCCCAGGCCCTGGCCTCCTAGTGGGTGGGCTGCAAGGAGCCCATTGTGTTGGGAACATTGCATTCCCAGACAGGCAGGGACCAGCTGCCTGGCCCCCAGCTGGTGGCCTTCTTCCCCGGGGGAGGTCAGCGGCCAGGCGCCAGGGGTGGCCTTCGCACCACTTCACTTTCCTCCCCCACTAAGCTGGCATTTCTCGAAGTTTTCTGAAGTTCCGCCCTAAGCCAGGCAGCTCCTTTGAGTTCAGGTGCCTTCCCTGCCTTAAAAGACACACACTGCGGTCAGTGCTTTCCGTCCGAGATGAGTGACAGGTGGCCCAGAAGGGAGGGTGTCTGGTGAGGGAGACAGGACTCTTAAAAAACTCAGGGAGAGGGCCGGCGCCGCGGCTCACTAGGCTAATCCTCCGCCTAGCGGCGCCGGCACACCGGGTTCTAGTCCCGGTCGGGGCGCCGGATTCTGTCCCGGTTGCCCCTCTTCCAGGCCAGCCCTCTGCTGTGGCCAGGGAGTGCAGTGGAGGATGGCCCAGGTGCTTGGGCCCTGCACCCCATGGGAGACCAGGAAAAGCACCTGGCTCCTGGCTCCTGCCATCGGATCAGCGCGGTGTGCCGGCCGCAGCGCGCTGGCCGCGGCGGCCATTGGAGGGTGAACCAATGGCAAAAGGAAGACCTTTCTCTCTGTCTCTCTCTCTCACTGTCCACTCTGCCTGTCAAAAAAAAAAAAAAAAACAAAAAAAACCCACAAAACTCAGGGAGAGGCCGGCGCCGCGGCTCACTAGGCTAATCCTCCGCCTTGCGGCGCCGGCACACCGGGTTCTAGTCCCGGTCGGGGCGCTGGATTCTGTCCCGGTTGCCCCTCTTCCAGGCCAGCTCTCTGCTGTGGCCAGGGAGTGCAGTGGAGGATGGCCCAAGTCCTTGGGCCCTGCACACCATGGGAGACCAGGATAAGCACCTGGCTCCTGGCTTCGGATCAGCGCGGTGCGCCGGCCCGGCCGCAGCGTGCCAACCACGGCGGCCATTGGAGGGTGAACCAACGGCAAAGGAAGACGTTTCTCTCTGTCTCTTTCTCTCACTGTCCACTCTGCCTGTAAAAAAAAAAAAAAAAAAAAAAAAAAAAAAAAAAAAAAAAAAAGTCAGGGAGAGGAGAAGGAAGGCAAAATGTAAGCTTTGTCTGTCTTCATTCTTTCTGCGAGGCTCAGTATCCATATTGTGTGGCACGTGTGAGGGTCCCCCGACCAGGCCGTGACTCCCAAGGGGACTCGAGGCCCATCGGGCTTCGCCTGTGAGCCTCAGTTTTCCTATTCCCAGGTTAGAGGAGCAATGTGTGTTTGGAGCCGATCACTTCTGGAGGCCTCATCCCGGGATCTGAAGGCGACAGCTGGGTTGTTCCTGCAGTCCCGTAGGCCCAGAAGATGACCAGGGAGCAACATCTTTACACATGCAAATTCCCAGGCCCTATTTAGAACACACACACACACACACACACACACACACCAATGTGCCCAGGAGCCTAGAATTGCAAGGTCTGTGGAAGGTTCCAGAACACAGCCTGGTGTGGTGTGGACTAAAGTCAGCCATCCCTTGATCCATTGATTCTCAGTCTTGCCTGCACATCGGGCACCCGGGGAGCGTAAAAAGAAGTCGCATCGCCCAGGCCAATGACATCACTGGGGGCAGGCAGCAGTAGCTTTTAAAGCTGTTGGAGGTAGCAGCACTGAGCACCATTGAGATTGCGAACCATTGCTGGGGACGGGCCACAAGGGGAGGGAGCACCTGCTCACCGCCCCTGCCCTCCTCCTGTCTGCTGTGCCGCCAGCTCAAAGCCCTCTGCCAGCAGCTGACTCCCCTGGGGGACAAGGCGCTGACAAGAGGTCCTAGCCCTGCGAGCCACCTGCCCCGGCTGCACCTCTGTTTTCTCAGCTGTGAAAGGAGGGCTTGGCTGAGTGGCTTTCCAGATGCAGTCAGAGCAAGGCCAAGGGGTCCCAGGCAGAAGCTCTGAGCACATCCCTGGGCCCGTTACTGCTGACGCCTCCTGTGCTGGGACCAGCTGGGCGGGGTTAACCCCGTTTGAACACCATCCGCCCAGAGGAGCCGTGCTTTCTGCCCAGCTCCTGAGGGCTGCGGAAACCCAGGCTGCTTCCTTCTCCACGGAGACTCCTAATTCTCAGGGTCTGGAGCCTTCGTTTGGCGGCTGCAGCCTATAAATCCTGCTGTGGTTTCCCTGGCACAGCTGTTGCCCCGTATCTGGTTTATCTCCCCCACTGAGTCGGGAGTTTCTCGAAGGTAGTTCTTAATTCATTTATAAACACAGGCGTACATTCATTGAGCTCCCTCGGCCTGCCATTGTGCTGGGGATGCGGGACTGACACAGCCCCTGCCTCTTGGAGTGGAAAGTTGGCAGGTGACAGATGAGAAGGATTAAGTGAGGCCATTACCCAGCCATGTGCGTGCTGTAATAGGGCAAGCACAGGGCACCCAGGAAGCCGGAGGGGCAGGATGGCTCTCCTGGGACGGGGAGAGGCTGGCCCTGGCTGGGTTCAGGAGCCGGATATGCAGAGTCCTGGGGGGCGTGGGAGGAGGCAGCACTACTCTCCTACTGGTAAAGTGGACACCAGCAGGAAGCGATTTGAACAGGCCCCCAGCCCTGCAAGTCTCCTATGCAGTCCCCGCATAGGTTGGCCGGGGACCATTGCACAGTAGGGGCTCCAAGAGGCCAGGCAGAGATGTGCCTGGGGGAGGGGCTACACATTCCCCGAGGTGGGTGCTCGCAGGGAGGGTGTGTGTGTGTGTGGCCCTGCCCCCCACCTAGGTTCTGTGCACACCCTGGCAGATCTGCCCAGCCCTTCTCCTGGGCTCCAGTCTCCAACTGGGACGACTGGCCAGGACTCACTGGCTGCCTGTCCCTGGGTCCTCAGAGGAGGTCTCTGGGCCCACAGTGCATGTGGACGCCTGCCCGGTGTGCTTGGCCCTGACCTCAGGCCTCAGTGAGACCCTTGGGAGCCTCCTGCCCTGTCGGCTGCCTCGGCCGCTCCTCTCACTGTCCTCTCTCTCTGCCCACTTCTGGCCCAGTTTCTCGGCTACCTCAGCGCCTGTGACCGGCTGCTGCGCCAGGGCTACGAGGAGGGCCTGGTGGACGAAGCCATGGAGATGTTCCAGTTCTCAGAAAGCCAGGTTAGCAGAGCCTTGGGCATGCATGAGCCCACTGTGGGGGCTGTGGGCCTGGGGGGCGGGGAGGAGAATGGGAAGAGGTGGGGCGGGAGAAATGCCCATCCTGGGCAGAGGAAGAAAGGGGGGAGCCCGCATCACCCTAGAGACACAGGGAAACCACAAGTGCCGCCCGGGATCAAGTTCATCTGACCTGGGGCAGGGCACACAGCTTTCTGATTGGGGGGTACTCCCTGGGCTGAGACCAAGTTTATCTGGCCTGGGTCGGGGCGGGGCACACAGCTTTCTGGCGCTGGTGTCGGGGGCTCCCGGGCTGAGACCAGGACTCGTGGAGCCCCCAGTGCCCGTGCTGCTTCCTCTCCCTCAGGCCGGGGAGTTCCTGCGCCTCTGGGAGCAGTTCAGCGACATGGGCTTCCAGCAGGAGCGCATCAAGGAGGTGTTGCTGGTCCATGGCAACCGCCGGGAGCAAGCGCTGGAGGAGCTGGTGGCCTGCGCCCAGTGACCACGCCAGGGCCGCAGAGCCCTCCTCGGTGCCCGGGCACCCCGGCCAGGGCCACTCCTGCAGCCCGTCCTGACTGCGTTATTAAAACCCAACTGTGGGCCCAGCGCTGTGGCGCAGAGGGTTAAAGCCCTGGCCTGAAGCGCCGGCATCCCATATGGGCGCCGGTTCGAGTCCCGGCTGCTCCTCTTCCGATCCAGCTCCCTGCTATGACCTGGGAAAGCAGTAGAAGATGGCCCAAGTCCTTGGGCCCCTGCACCTGCGTGGGAGACCCAGAGGAGGCTCCTGGCTCCTGCCTCCAGATCGGCACAGCTCCGGCCATTGCAGCCATCTGGGGAGTGAACCAGCGGATGGAAGACCTCTCTCTCTCTCTCTCTCTCTCTCTCTCTCTCTACCTCTTCCTCTGTAACTGTCTTTCAAACAAATGAAATACATCTTTAAAAAAAAAAAAAACTGTAGCACAAAGCGACTTGTGTTCACTGCTGAAGCAGGAAGGATGCCCAGGGTGGGAGTAAATACCCTAAGGCGGCTGGAGTTGGAAGCTACTGCCTCTGGGAAGAGAGAGGGGGGATCCTGGGCCAGGAGCTGCCTTCCCTGCAGGCTTTGTAAACATCACCGGCAGCTGACCCTTTAAGCTGTGTGCACTGGTAGCTTTGCTCTTAAGGAAGTGAGGACGAATGACTGGCAGCTCTCTTTGAGCCCCGTGAGCTCCTCCTGGGCTCCGTGCCAGTTGGAAGACCTGATTCCTGATTGGGGTTCTGTTGGTGTCCAGCTCAAGGCCTCTTCGGGCCTCCGTTTCCCAGGAAAGGTAGAGCGATTTGACGAGGTCACAAGTTACATCAGGGACCCTGGGGGTTAGGCTGCCACTGGGATGCCCATGTCCCATTTCAGCATGCCTGGGTTCCAACGCTGCCCTGCTGCCAGTCCAGTTTCCTGGAAGGCAGCAGAGGATAGCGCACGTACTTGGGTCCCCGCCACCTATATGGGAGACCCAGATGGAGTTCCTGGCTCTGACCCAGCCTGGCTGTTGCAGGCCTTTGGGAAGTGAATCAGTGGGTGGAAGTTTCTCTCTCTCTCCCCTCTACCTTTTGAATAAAAATAAAGAAAACTTTTTAAAAAGATGCTGACACCCCATGTCACTGGCCCTGAATTCAAGTCCTGGCTTTCCTCATGATTCTAACTTCCTGCTAACGTGCACTCTGGGGGACAGTGGCAATGGCTCAAGTATTTGGGACCTTGCCGCCTACGTGGGAAACCT
Organism: Oryctolagus cuniculus; assembly: GCF_964237555.1. Classification (NCBI taxonomy): domain Eukaryota; kingdom Metazoa; phylum Chordata; class Mammalia; order Lagomorpha; family Leporidae; genus Oryctolagus; species Oryctolagus cuniculus. The sequence continues at coordinate 88,097,207 of NC_091443.1, read as the reverse complement.
GGATGGAGTTTCTGGCTCCTGGCTTCAGCCTGGCCCAGCCCCTACTGTCATGGGTACTTGGGAAGTGAAGGGGCAGATAGAAAGTCTGTCTGTCTCTCCACCTCTCAAATACGTAAATAAAATGAAAATTCTACGTATTGTCCAGACCTGGCTGCCCTCCACAGAAGGCCCAGTGTGTTCTAGGGCAGAAAGCGCAGCTCGGCAGCTCCCTCGGGGGTTCTGTATGATGTAATGAGCTCCTCGCCAGTGTGTCACCCTGGGACCAGCCAGTCCGGGCCACTTTCTGCCCTGACAACCTATGAGCCTTCACTTCGAGGGTGGGGAGGTTGGGACCAGCTCTCCCCAGTCACCCGAGACCCGTCCTTTAGAAGCCCCCAGGGTTTGAGGGGAGCAGTTGCTGGAGCGGCTCGTGGCTCAGGCAAACAGAGGTCAGAGGCCAAGACGCTGGTGCCCCTGCCCTTCCCGGCTGGCCCTGTGCAGAGGCCTGTGGCAGGGAGCACAGACAGGGCTGGACGCGGTGCTGAGGACTGTCAGCAACCGGAACGGCCCATTTCTCAGGACCACAGCCCCAACCCCTTGCTGGGACGCGACATGGCTCCATATCTCCAGCGGCTGATGTGCAGGTGAGGCAGGCAGCCCCTCCCAGAGTCAGGGCCTTCACAGGGCTGGGCCTGACACAGCTGACTCTGCTCCTCCCTCGCCTCGGCCCGGAGCCTCTGCCGATCTTGCCTCAACTTGCGTCGGCCTTCCCAGCTGACAGCCTGCCCTTGGCACCTGCGCCATTGCCAGCTGAGTGGCTGCCAGCGCCTCCTCCGGGCTCGGAGCCTCCCAGTCTAGGGACAGCAGGGAGGGACACACCCTCTAGTCATGGTCGATCAAGAGGAGTCAGGACCCCCCTCCCTCTTCCAGGACCCCCGTCTGTTCTCGGCCCCTTCCTTCGGGAGCCCAGGTGTCCCCCACCCCCTAAGCCTGGCCTCTTCCTGGCTTGCACGCCTGTCTTTCCCGGTGATTAGAGAATTCCTCTGTTGACCCCTGCAGGGAACACTCTGCCTTTGATGCTGACCTCAGTTGAATAATGGCTCCTAAGTGCTGGGGTTTTAGGCTCAGCCCTGGCCAGCCGACACCTGGAAGGGTGCCTTCCCAGTGCTTCTCACTGGCCCATCCCTTATGTCTCTATGAGTTGTACCTCCAGGGCGACCTGGGGCCTTGGGGGCTCGGGGAAGAACCTCCCCTGATGAGGCGGGGCCGGGGGGCGCCTTCCAGAGCCCTCGCCCCAGTGTGAGACCTCCAGGTGCTGAGGCCATGCTGGGCAACACACAGGAAGGCTAGGATAGGCAGGCCTCTCCCTCTGTCTGTTTGTCTCTCTCTCTCTCTCTCTCTCACATACACACACACACACACACACACGCACTCCCGGCCAGGCCCTGTCTGGAGGCAGTTCAGGACATGTTCCTTCCGGCTGAGGACAAGGGATGACAGAGTCAGGGAGAGGGCCCGGGCCCACTGAACCCCACCTCCCTGCACAGCCCTGCACCCTGTGCCCTGTGCCCATTCTTGGGAGGAGAGAAGCCATGACCCTGTGTCCCAGGTGCTGCGACCCAGCTAAGGAGCCCGAAGACCCTCAAGCAACCGTTCATTGACCAAGTCTTTCGCCTGCAGACCAGCTGGCGCCGGGCCTGCCTTTGCCATGAAGTGCAGCCTGCAGGGGCGGGGCTGGGCTTGAGGGGTCAGGGCCCCGAGCAGGCGACCATGACCTTGCAGGCTCTGTCTCAACAAGGACCTCTGCTGACTTCCCCTGTGGAGCTGGGCCCGGCCCCGCCTCCCACCCTCCTGCCCGTCCTGCTGCACCTGCCCTTATAAGGACAGTGCCGCCAGAGACGTGCGTTCTGTGTCCTCTGGCAGCTGCCCACGCAACGTCATCTGCTGTTTGCTCAAGATTTTTAACCTAAGACTGATTTTTTTTTGTCATTAACAAAATGTTTCCACGTTGAGCAGGGACATTAACTGGGTGTCAGGAGAGGGCACCAGGGAGCCAGGGACCCCGGACCAACCAGCCCAGGGCAGGGCTGCCCCTCGGACCCCACACGCTTCCAGCAGCCAACAGCTCTGAGAACTCCAGCAGGCCCTGGGCTGGTCATGTCCCCTGGTTCTTAAGCAACACCCTGTGTCCTTGGGAATGACCGCTCCCCCCACCATGTTGCCAGAGCATCTGTCACCCACCTGTCAGTCACCTGTCACCCACCCAGGGCCAGGCTGATGCTGGCCCGCACCTTGCAATCCTGAGCACCTGACTTCTCTGAGGCTGAGGCCTGAGAGGGACTAGGAGGCTCTTGGCCCTTGACCCTGGCATTGCTTGGCTCCTGGCCTTGCCCGGGAGCCCTGAACTAGCCCACGTCCGTCCAGAAGATCCTGTTCGCCTTGACTTAGCCATGGGACTGCTTCCCACGCTGATATGCAAAGTGCGCTGCTGGACAGAGTGAGAACTGGAGTGGAGGCAGCAGCCAGCAGTGAGCACATCCTGCCTGCCCCAGAGCGGGAAGCCGGATGAGGGAGAGTGGGGCTGACCCCGGGCCCCTAGGAGGCCTGGAAGTCCTGCTCCTCGTGGAGGGGCGTGGTCTCCCTCAGAGCACTTCCCTAGAGCTCCGACCCTGCCACTGGGGTCGCTGCCACCTCTTCCACTGCGAGGCCGGGACCAGAGTGTGCCAGCACACGTTTCCCGCCCAGGCCTGGCCAGCTGTGGTGCTCAGAGCGTGTGTGCAGAATGAGGAGTAAGGAGTGAGCCCCAAAAGCCCTGCAAGCAGACAGGGCCGGCTGGCTCAGGGCCCCTGTGATGTGGTGCTTTGGGGCACACACAGCAGCTTCAGGAAGGCAGCAGGGGCCGAGCAGACGCGGACGTGGGCGGCTGGCCCTGAGCAGGATGGCAGCTGGGAGCCGCGGAGCCAGGCAGAGGCGGACGGCTGCTGTGGGGCGAGGAGCCGTGGCCCCCCGTCTCTGTGACGGGCCGGGTGGGGCAGGCTCCCGGGCACCGCCCTGAGCGTCAGCCATTCTTCCGTTCTCTGTCACTGTGTAGCCAGGCCAAGGTGTCAAGATGGACATTTCTGGCAGGCACTGCGGCTCACTAGGCTAATCCTCCACCTGCAGTGCCGGCACCCCGGATTCTAATCCAGGTTGGGGCGCCGGTTCTGTCCTGGTTGCTCCTCTTCCAGGTCAGCTCTCTGCTGTGGCCCGAGAAGACAGTGGAGGATGGCCCAAGTGCTTGGGCCCTGCACCCGCATGGGAGACCAGGAGGAAGCACCTGGCTCCTGGCTTCGGATTGGCGCAGCACGCCGGCTGTAGTGGCCATTGGAAGGTGAACCGATGGAAGGAAGACCTTTTTCTCTGTCTCTCTTTTACTGTCTAACTCTGTCTGTCAAAAAAAAAAAAAAAAAAAAAAGATGGACATTTCGCGGGTCTTTCACTGTGCCTCTCAGGGACAGAGGCCCAAAGAGCCAAGGGTGGGGTGGGGGTGGGGTATCCTGGCAGAGGGGAGGTGGCACACAAAGATGAAACTGTTTTGCTTATTAATATTTCCCTAAGTTAATAAGCTGCATGGGCTCTTTTCACGTATTCAGAGAAGAATTGTGAACACTGGCTCAAATAGACCAGGCAGCATGGTAAGTGTTAAGGATTTTATTCAGTGTGAGATGCACAGGAGAGTGAGGGCTCTATCTAAGGAAGAAAAGTCTAGAAATTAAGTCAGGGTCCATACCAAGCAGAGAGCAGGTCAGGAGCTGCGTGCAGTAAGTGTTTGGTTATGAGCAGCCACAAGTAGCTTAGCACGGGTAGTGAAGGGAAGGCAAGGAGAGCCCAGGAGCCGGCCGTGTGCAGCCAGCATGTAGGCGGGCAAGCAGGGAGCTGGTGGCCCAAAGGTATGGGCAGCAAGAGCAACAAGGGGAAAGAATGGTGAAAGAGGGGCTGGGCCCTCCATGTTCCAGGCCTTTTATCCACTTCCAAAGGGGCGTGGTTACGTATGTAGCCTGATTAGCAGGTGGGCACACAGGTGGGGTCAGGTAGGGGGCTGCGCTCACCCAGGGGCATGGTGAAGGCGTGGCCTTCCAGCTCACAGATCTGATCAATCTTATCCTATCTGCATGCCTACATCAAAGGGAGTTGTCAGAGGAGAGCTGGGAGGTGGGGTTCACCTTGAGGAGGGGAGGGCCCCACAGGGACAGCGCAAGGCCACCACAACCTGGAGACCAAGAGCTGTGAGGAGAGGGCCAACCCGCAGCAGCAGTGAGGAAAAAAGGCCAGCGCAAGACCACCCTGCAGCGGGCAGCCAGGAGGCAAGGCCCGGCATCACGTGCCACCCCCCCCACCTTCTGTGGCTTTCAGAGTCCAGTGACGTCATGGGGGCGGGGCAGCCCCTGGGGGCGGGGCAGGAGAGGCAGAGACGGGGCGGGGAGTGGGGGGTTCCAGCCAGGAGCATCCCTGTGGTACCCGCCACCCCGCTTCCTACAGGAACCTGCCTGCGTTTTCCAGTGAGCGCCCTTCCGGCCCCCAACAGCAGGGGCTTCATATAATCCATGCAGTGACTGCGGGAGGTGGCCCTGTTATCATCATCGTCATCATCTTCCTCTCCACTTTATGAAGAAACTGGGTTTCCCCAGACCACACAGCAGGCAAACAATGCACTTGAACTTGAACCCAGGTCCCCTGACTCCAAAACCCATGCTTAGCCGGTTGTCAGTCTTCACCTCACGGAGGGACAAGCACAGGGTGGGCCTTCCTCATGGAAAAGGTCTCAATGTGGCCAGCGCCGCGGCTCACTAGGCTAATCCTCCACCTTGCGGCGCCAGCACACCAGGTTCTAGTCCCGGTCGGGGCACCGGATTCTGTCCCGGTTGCCCCTCTTCCAGGCCAGCTCTCTGCTGTGGCCAGGGAGTACAGTGGAGGATGGCCCAAGTCCTTGGGCCCTGCACGCCATGGGAGACCGGGAGAAGCACCTGGCTCCTGCCATCGGATCAGCACAGTGCGCTGGCCGCAGCATGCCAGCCGCGGTGGCCATTGGAGGGTGAACCAAGGGCAAAAGGAAGACCTTTCTCTCTGTCTCTCTGTCTCTCTCTCTCACTGTCCACTCTGCCTGTCAAAAAAAAAAAAAAAGTTCTCAATGAAGGGAGGAGAGGAGGGGGAGGAGTTTGGGGGGGGTGAGAGACAAGTGCTGGCCTCTAAGTCCTCACTTCACCCTCAGAAGATCCTTCAGGGTAGGAATTGTCTCCTTGTTTGGAGTTGAGGTGCCTTCATTTCGGAGAGGTCACCTGGTCACACAGCAGTCACTGCCGGAGCCAGGGTTTGGCTCCCCAGGCAGCTGGCAGAGCTGGCAGAGTATGGCACCTACAAGATGCCCCCGCCCCACGCTGTCCCTCTCAGAGCCTGCGGAAGGCCCTGGTTACAGTGAAGATGCGCTCCCTGCAAGGAGCAGCCGGCAGTGGCTTCAGGCCCCCCTCGGAGTTGAACAAATCAGACGTATGTGGTGCCCAAACACCACCACCAACAACCAAGTCCTTTGCAGCCAGTGGGAAGAATGGGGCACAGGAGGCTGGCTTTTCCTGGAGAAAGTCAGGCTGGAGGCTGGAATGGGACAGGGCAAGGCCAGGTCCGGTCCCATGAGAACCACTCTCTGGGGTGTCCCAGCAGCAGCCCCGGCGACCCGCATGGCAGGCTGGGAAGGGCTACTGCAGATGCAGGTTTAGCTCGGGTGACCTCCCGGCTGTGCGTCTCCCTTGTCCTCACTGTCCCCCACGAGACGGGGTGGACTAGACGCTGCACCCTGCTCCACACCCTCATTCTCTTAGCTGCTGGGATGGCACAGAGGGGTCCCTTTCCTGTGCTCCCCATGCTTGTGGGGGCAGGATCATCCATTCCTCTGCCACGAGGCGGTGACTGGCCGCAGCTGTGTCTCCCACAGCTTGGCTAATTTGCCTGGGAAGTGACAGCAACTTTGAAGTAAAGCAATTAGGATGAAAAGAGGCCCAGCTGCTTGGGGCCAAAGGAAGATAAACAGCCTGGCCCTCTGTGTGCTCCCGGGCCAAGAGGAGCAATCCTTCAAGGGATGATCAGCGTTTCCAACCCCAGCCTTCCCCCGCCTTGAGGGAAGAGAAGCGACTCCCAGCCGCTGTGGTTCCCAGCTCTTGCCACAGTGTACTGTGCACTCCACAGCTCATCGCCTCCTCCTGGACGTCTTCCTGGCCCCACCAGGAATGGCAGCCTTGCCTCGGCTTCTCTGCGTAGCTCTCCCATGGGCTGTCCCTGGATGGGCCCATCCGTGAACTCACTCGTTTTGTCAACAGATGAGCATTGCTCATTCATTCAACAAGGATGGGGCCCGCACAGTTGCGGTGGCGCAGTGGGTTATGCCGTGGCTTGTGGTACTGGCGTCCCACATCGGAGTGCCAGTTACAGTCCTGGCTGCTCTGCTTCTGATCCACCTTCCCACTAACGCACCTGGGAAGGCAGCAGATGATGGCTCAAGTGGTCGGGCCTCTGCCACCCACGGGGGAGACCGGATGGAGTTCCAGCCTCCTGGATTTGGCCTGGCCCAGGCCTGGATGTTGCAGCATTTGGGGAATGAATCAGCGGATGAAGAGCCTTCTATCACTCTGCTTTTCAAATAAGTTAATTAATTTTTTTAAAAAACAAATATTTATTGAGTTCTGTCTACATTCTAGGCACTGGTGGTTGAGCAGGGAAAACAGACAAAACAGACAAAAACCTCTGTCTTCACAGAGCTCACATTTTAGCAGGCAGAAACACAACAGGAGGAAACAACACGGAAGACGATGCCGCCAAAGGACTGGGGAATGCTGAGAAGGGGGCGGTAGGAAGACCTCCGCTGTGGTGCAGCGGGTAAAGCCGCCGCCTGCAGTACCAGCTTCCCATATGATCGCTGGTTCGAGTCCCGGCTGCTCCACTTCCCATCCAGTTCTCTGCTGTGGCCTGGGAAAGCAATAGAAGATGGCCCAAGGACTGCACCCACATGGGAGACTGGGAAGAAGCTCCTGGCTCCCGGCTTCGGATCAGCACAGCTCCGGCTGTTGCAGTCATTTGGGGAGTGAACCTGCAGATGGAAGACCTCTCTCTCTGTCTCTGTCGCTCCCTCTAACTCTGCTTTTAAAATAAATAAATAAACCTAAAAAGAAAGAAAGGCCTCCAAAGGGAAGTGGCCTCCGGGCACAGGACCTTGGGGAACTGGGGGGTGAGCCAGGCAGAGGGCCCCATTTAAAGCCCGCGAGCTGGGTGTGTGTGTGTGTGTGTGTGTGTGTGCCTGCTGTGTCTACAGAGCAGCAGTGAGGCCAGGGGAATGGTGTCAGAGATCCGGAATGGAGTGGGCGAGGGGCCCTCCCGCGGCTGCTGAGCTGCAGAGCCACACGTCCCGACTGACTGTCGTGAGCAAGGCCCTGGCTGCCAGGTGACGACTGAAGGGGAGAAAGCAAGGCCGCCAGCCCCGGTGGGATGCGGGGAGGCCGGCTTCTCTGCCTGTGCCCAACGGGCCGTATTAGCAAAGCAGGCGCATTTGCAGGGAGGGGAGAGCTTGGGGTTCAGGGCGTTGAGAGTCAGATGAGCCCCGCAAAGAGGTGAGGCTGCAGAGAGCAGGGCAAGGGGAGGGGCTTATTAGGGAGGCCGCCAGACACCCTGCTCCTCAGCCAAGCAGGAGCCCAGCACACAGCACAAGCAAATGGCCCTGCGTTCAGAGCCAGGTTCCGCCACTTCCTAACTGGGTCTCTCCCAACTGTGTGACCTGGGGGCGGGTTTTGTTTTGTTTTCCTTTAAGAGGGGGTGTGGGGGTTCCACAATTCTCTGAAGCTCAAGGGAGCCCGCTGTGGGAAAGCGCCTCGTGAGCACTCTGTCTTTAAGCATCAAAGCTACAGAAAAGGCGCTCAGCCGAAGGAACAGCAAACAGCAGGGCCAGCAGGCCCCGTTGGAGCAGCTGCAGGGCAGCGGGGCACTGAGGTCTCCGGCCACGAGGGCCCACAGCTCAGTGTCATGGGTCCCTGTGCCAGCAGGTGCTCAGCACTGGTCAGGACAGCGAGCCAGGAAGAAATCCTCAAGAAAAATTACTCACGACTTGAAAGAGAAGCAAGGCACCGGCGCTGTGGCACAGAAGGTTAATCCTCTACCTGTAGCACCGGCACCCCCTATGGATGCCGGTTCGAGTCCTGGCTGCTCCTCTTCCCATCCAGCTCTCTGCTATGGCCTGGGAAAGCAGTAGAAGATGGCCCAAGCACTTGGGTCCCCACACCCATGTGGGAGACCCGGAAGAAGCTCCTGGCTTTGGATCGGCCCAGCTGTGGCCATCGCAGCCATTTGGGGAGTGAATCAGTGGATGGAAGACCTTTCTGTCTCTCCCTCTCACTGTCTGTAATTCTACCTCTCAAATAAATAAATAAAATCTTAAAAAGAGAAGCAAAAGGAGGCCTGCATGTCCTAGGGTGGCAGTGGACAGCAAGCAAAGAATTACTCCGTCATCAAGGGGAATGTTAGCTTTTACAATTTCTTAGCAAGTAGGGCCCCGCCTTTGTCAAATTCTGGGCTAATTTGCAGATGCACACATAGATAGGCCCGTACATGTGTGTGAAGATGCAAAGGATTTTTTTTTCCAGTAAAAGAACCATAAAATGTATGATTTCAATGCCCCGTAAGATATTCAGTAGCTTCACTCCTAACTCGGCAAACTTAGTCATCAGCAAGTCCTGTGCAACTAATTAGATCTCTTGCGAGCGCTCTTTTCAACCAGCTTCATCATTCCTCTGGTTCTCCTCCTAGCAAGTGAAATAAATCACGGGTACGTGGTAAAAATCCATCCTTTAACAGAACCACAAGTAAGGACTCTGCCACGCTGTGCGGCTTCAGAGCAGCCATTCAGCTTCTGAGGGTCCCGCGTCTCTTCCACCACAGGGCAGGTGCCCAGCTCCGAGGACTGCGGCCGTCTGAAGGGGCCGATGGGTGTGAGAGTCCTGTGCACAGCAATCAGGATGCCGAAGCCACGGTTTATTGTTGCGACTCATCAGTCCAAGCTACTCCGGGGCTGGCGGGGCTCAGGCCTTGGAGGGCAGCTTTCGCTTATGTCTTGGGCTTGGCCCACAGGTCAGGAGAAGAGGCAGCTAAGGGCAGCCTCGACACTTGTCTCCACGGCTAGGAGGTGCCATGCTGATGCTGTGTTACCCACTTCTGATGAGGTCCTGCAGGATGGAGGCCATCGAAGACCACTTAGAGCCGTCTGCCCCAAGGGCACGGAGAGGCCGGAGGGCCAGGGCAGAGAATTCTAAAGGAGGGACCAGAGCCCTCGTCTGACAGCAGGGGTCTCTAAGTGGCCTCTGCAGCCCCAGTGCTTGCAAGACTTCATTGTTTTATTCTGCAGGTGGGGAGGTGCACAGCCCTGCACAGGTTGCACACACACACACACACACAGAAAGCGGTTGCAGCCAAGGGTCCAGTGAATAACGCAGGCACAGAGGTCAGAAAAATGGGGAGCTGCACAGAAAAGGTGGGTGCAGAGCCAACAGAGAAAGGGGCAGGGAAGACACTTCAGGCCCAGAGAAAGGCAGCAGCAGAGGGGAGGAAGAGGGACTGAAGCCCGAGAATGTGGGGGAGGGGTTGCGACCAAGGAAGATGGGGAGGCAGCACCGGGTGCATCCCTTGAGCGACCTCAAGTCATGGCGTCTGTCCAGTGCCCCTGCGCCGATGGCAAGAAAGGGGTGAGCAAGGGGCTCGCCCTTGGGTGCTGCCCTGAGGTTTCACATTCACAGAGAAGTCCGGGGGCACCCTCCCTCCCTCCCACAGATCTCACTTCCCGCTCAGCTCAGCTGCCTGCGACATCCGCCAGGCCACAGCCCCTGCCTGACCCCTCCATCCACAGCTGCTTTCCCTCCACGACTTGGCTCAGAGACCCTTCCCACCGGCTCCGGCCCCCCCCCCCCCCCCCCGGCCTGTCACTCTCTCCTGAGCTGTCACTCTCTCCGGTATGAGCCTGTGCTTACAGCAGCTACTGTGTCCTGCCTGATCTCATCCCCCACCCCCACGGTCTGCACAGCCTCCTCTTCCCTAGAATTCTGTAGCTTCCTCTCCCTGTTTTCCTCCTGCCCTGATATCTTCAGTACTTTCTTTTATAACAATGAAGGTGGATTTTGTTTTTAAAAAGACCTTGCATTAAGGCAATGTGCACAAACCATCTTGTGCCGTAACTCTTGAGATCCAGACTCTAAGCTGCATGAACCTCTCTCTTGTAACTATAGCTCTCATCAGACCCAGCACTGTGGTGGGCACACAGCAGGTGCCTCATTTTTGCCTACTGATTGACAGTTTGCTCAGTGCCCCTTAACCTAGTCCCTGCCGGTGCTCAAGGACTGGCCCATGCACATACAAACCTGGATTCTTCAAATCCCAACGTCCCCTCCACCCTCACTGGCACTGCCAGCCAAGCCCTAAGCAGAGCCCAAGTTCACGCCAGAAGGCGCTAGAGCTGGCTGTCTCCACGAGGAGGGCCAGGTTGCCGGCAGTTCCTAAGGCCACGCCCAACACACGCAGCCCCGGCTCAGGGCAAACTCAGGGCGCCACCTCCCCAGCCGGCCCAGGGGTCACAGTTCTGGAGTTGTGGAGGCCATGGGCCCTGAAGCGCCAGGCGGCAGCCTCAGGAGAAAGGTCTGCAAAGAACCGGGCCGCGGGAAGCCGGCTTTTTCCCCGAGCAGTCGCCAGGCGCCACCCTCGATGGCGTAGAGCACCGTGAATACGCGGTTGACCGTGTAGACCGTGTCCCCACGCACCACCGCCGTGAAGAGCGCGCCCTTGCTGTTGACGAACTGGCCGGGCAGCGCCGTCCACTGGCCCGTGGCCAGGTTGAGGCAGTCAATGGCGCAGTGCAGGAAATCGTCGGAAGGCCCGTTGCGCACCACATAGAGGCTGTCGCGGTGGGCCACCATGCAATGGCCGTAGCTCTGCGGCCGCCGCAGCTCGGCCACCGGCAGCCAGGCATCGGGCCGCGCTGCGTACTCCACCACGGCCGTGGTGTCTGCCGGCCGCCACAGGCACACAAAGAGGCGGCCACGCGCGTGGGCGCAGGGCACGCCGGCGGCCGGCTGCGGCAGGTCGGCCACGAAGCTCCAGCAGCGGGCGGCCGGGTCGTAGCGCTCCACGGAGCTCATGGGTGTCCTCTGGAACTCGCCTCCGATGGCATAGAGGTAGCCCTCAAAGCCGGCCAGCGTCGTGTCGTAGCGCGGCTGGTGCGGGCTGGGGAACGGGCGCCACGTGCCGCCGTCGGGGTCGTAGCAGAAGCCCAGCTCCACCACCTCCTTGCTGGCGCCACGCACGCCGCCCACGATATAGAGCTTGTTGCCCAGCGTGGCCACGCCCGCCAGCATCGTGCTGGCCTCAAGGGGCAGCGCGGCCAGCGTGCGCCACGCGTCCTCCTCCTCGTCCAGGTAGCACAGCGTGCGCGACGCGTCCTCCAGGAAGCCAGGCGTGGGCGTGTGCGTGCTCACGGCCACGTAGCTGCTGGGCCGCTGGGCGGCCACGTAGGCGCGCGCCTCGGGCAGGGCCAGCTCGGCCGCCAGCTCGCGCGCGCCGTCGCGGATGAAGAGCGCGGCGCTGTGGAGCAGGTCGTGCAGGCCGAAGGCGGCGGCCGCGTCGCACAGCAGCGCGCAGTTGTCCGACGTGAGGCTGTGCTCCAAGAAACGTGCCAGCGCCGGCGCCTGCAGGAAGGCGGCGCACTCCACTGCCTGCAGCAGCTCCTCGGCGGCCGCCAGCGCTGGGCGCTCCCCGCGCAGCACCTGCAGCGTGGTGCGGAAGCCGCTGGCGCTCAGCACGCCCAGGCGCACCTCGGCCGCGCGCGCCTCGCGCATGCCGGAGCGGAAGAGGCCGTGGAAAAAGCCGCAATGCTCCACCAGCAGGGCCCGCTCGGCCTCGAAGAGCTGGCCGCCCACCCACACCTGCACCGCGGCCTCCGGGCCCCGCGGCATGGCGAGCAGGAGGGGAGGCTGCCGCTGACGCCGGGGCTCCCCCAGTGCGGAAAATGCTTCCCCGGGGGATATAAATATCTCCCTGGCTAAAGATAGTACGGCTCATGTGATGTGGTGGCCCGGGGCTGGGTGGCCGCGGGCCCGGAGGATGGTTGGAGACCGGTGTGGTGGCTCCCTGTCGCAGGAGGAGCAGTACCCATATCCTGCACCTACTGCGTGCCGGGCGCTTCGATGGCCCCTTACTGAGATGGCACGTGGGACACACCTCACACCGGCCCTGTGCCCTGCGCGAATGCCTGAGCTTCTGGGTATGCCGTTTACTCATCTGGAAAATGGGGCCAATATGGGGCGGGGCTGTGGCGGAGAAGGCTAAGCCTCCACCTACCGCGGTGGCATCCCATAATGGCCATGAGTTCGAATCCTGGCTATTCCACTTGCGATCCAGCTCCCTGCTGACGGCCTGGAAAAGTAGCGGAGGATGGCCTGAGCGCTTGGGCCCCTGCACCCACGTGGTCCCGCTCCCATGTGGGAGACCCAGAAGTTCCTGACTTCTGGCTTCGACCTGGCCCAGCCTCTGCCATTGCAGCCATTTGGGGAGTGAACCAGTGGATAGAAGATTTCTCTCATCTTCTCTATCTCTGCCTTTCAAATAAATAAATAAATCTTTTAAAATAAAATGCAGTGGGGGCCGGCACTGCGGCTCTCTAGGCTAATCCTCCGCCTGCGGCGCCAACACTCCAGGTTCTAGTCCCGGTTGGGGCGCCGGTCCTGTCCTGGTTGCTCCTCTTGCAGTCCAGCTCTCTGCTGTGGCCCGGGAAGGCAGTGGAGGATGGCCCAAGTGGTTGGGCCTTGCACCCGAATGGGAGACCAGGAGGAAGCACCTGGCTCCTGGCTTGGGCTCGGCGCAGCACGCCGGCCGTGGCAGCCATTTGGGGGGTGAACCAACGGAAAAGGAAGACCTTTCTCTCTGTCTCTCTCTCTCACTGTCTAACTCTGCCTGTCAAAAAAAAAAAAAATGCAGTGGGAAGTATTAGTTATGAGGGTGGGACGCACAGGTCAGAGGAAGGGGTAGAAGATGAGTGAGTAGCGTGGGCCAGGACCTCTCCAGAGCCATGTTCTCTGTAACATGGGATGAATAGCAACCTGCATTGCAGATGCTAGTCCAGTAAAGGCCCCGTATGTGCCCGATTCCTCCACTGGGGGTTCTGGAGCTTAGGAAAAGGAAAGTGGGGCTGCTGAGGCGATGGGTGCCTGCGGGTGGGAAGCAGGGCTTCTTGAGGTAATAATGGTTAACTTTGACCTTGTGTGAAATGTGGGCACCATTGTAAGCACTTTACACCAGCTCCTTCGATCATTGCAACAGTCCTATGTAAGGGATCATCAAAATGTTGGTGGAGGGAGACAGGCATCCAGCGCAGTGGCTAAGATGCCTACATCCCATATAGAAGTATCTGGGTTCGAATCCTGGCTCTGCACATGACTCCAGTATTTATGCTAATGCAGCCCTTGGGAGGCAGCTCAAGTAATTGGTTTCCTGCCACCCACGTGGGAAACCTGGATTCAGTTCCCAGCTCTGCCCCCTGCAGCTCCAGCTGTTGCAGATATCTGGGGAGTGGACCAACAGATGGGAGCACACTCTGTTTCTCTGTGTGTCTTTCAAATATTTTTTTAAAGATTTATTTATTTGAAAGAGTTACACAGAGAGAAGGAGAGGCAGAGGGAGAGGGAGAGAGAGAGAGTCTTTCATCTGATGGTTCACTCCCAATTGGAGCTGATCCAGAGCCAGGAGCCAGGAACTTCTTCCTGGTCTCTCACACAGATGCAGGGGCCCAAGCACTTGGGCCATCTTCCACTGCTTTCCCAGGCCATAGCAGAGAGCTGGATCAGAAATGGAACAGCTGGGATTCAAACCGGCACCTGTATGGGATGCTGGCACTGGAGGTGGCAGCTTTACTCACTACATCACAGCACCGACCCCTCAAATAAATGATTTTTAAAAATTGAGGGGGCTGAGGCTGGGGTAGCAGGTTAAGCTGCCATCTGCAGCACTGACATCCATGTTCAAGCTGGTTTGAGTCCCAGCTGCTCCACTTCTTATTTATTTATTTATTTAATTTTTTAAAAAAAGATTTATGTACTTATTTGAAAAGCAGAGTTATAGAGAGGCAGAGGCGGGGGGTGGGGGAGAGAGAGAGAGAGAAGTCTTTCATCTGTTGGTTCACTTCCCAAATGGCCGCAATGGCCAGAACTGGGCAGATCTGAAGGTGGGTGCAGGGGCCCAAGGACGTGGGCCTTCTCCTTCTCCTTCTTCTCCCTTATGTAATAAATATAAATTTCATAGGTATAGCTTTTGGAATATAGTGGTTCTTGCCCCTATACCTGCTCTCCCACCCCCACCCCCATCCCACCTCCTTACTCCCTCTCCCATCCCATTCTTCATTAAGATTCATTTTTAATTATCTTTATATACAGAAGATCAACTTAGTATATCCTAAGTAAAGATTTCAACAGTTTGCACCCACACAGACACACAAAGTATAAAGTACTGTTTGAAGAAAAGTTTTACCGTTAATTCTCATAGTACACCTCATTAAGGACAGAGGTCCTACATGGGGAGCAAGTGCACAGTGACTCCTGTTGTTGATTTAACAATGGACATTCTTGTTTATGATTTCAGTAATCATCTGAGGCTCTTGCCATGAGCTGCCAAGGCTATGGAAGCCTTTTGAGTCCACAAACTCCATCAGTATTTAGACAGGGCCATAAGCAAAGTGGAAGTTCTCTCTTCCCTTCAGGGAAAGGTACCTCCTTCTTCATCTTCTACTGCTTTCCCAGACCTTAGCAGAGAGCTGGATTGGAAGTGGAGCAGCCAGGACACGAACTGGTGCCTATATGGGATGCCGGCACTGCTGGCAGCTGTTTTACCCACTATGCCACAGTGCCAGCCCCTGTTCCACTTCTGATCCAGCTCCCTGCTAATGTGCTGGGGAAAGCAGCAGAAGATGGCCCAAGTACTTGGGCCCCTGCACTGTTAGAGAGACCCAGAAGAGATTGAGGCTTCTGACTTCTGGGTTGGATTAGCCCAGCTCTGGCCATTCTGGCCATTTGGAGAATGAATCAGTTGATGGAAGCCATATCTCTGTGTGTCTCTCCCTCTCTTTTTGTAACTCTGCCTTTCAAATAAATACAAATATTTCTTTTTAAAAAGTCTGTGGAACATGCATGTTATGAGAAAACTATGTACAGATTTCTACATTTTTGTACCAAAATACACTTGTTTTAATTCCATACCCATGAACTTTTTGAAGTATCCTCATTTCCCCCATTTAATACATTATCCAAGTATTGCCTATGGCAGCACCGTGAGCTAGAGTGGACCCATTTCACAGATACAGAGACTGAGGCACCAAGAGGTCTGGTCACATGGCCAGAGTGGCAGAGCTAGGGTCTGGAGGCAGCGAATCGGAGCCTGGAGTGTGTTCCCCCACCCGCTGTGCTCTGCTGCCGCCCCTATGGCAAACGCTAGGCCGTCTCCTGTCAGGAAGTCAGAGCTGGAAGCAAGGGCAGGCTCAGATGGTTGGATGCCTCCGTGTGCAGAGTGGAGGACCTAGGACGGACAGCCCCAGGCCTCCTGCGGCCCTCTCCAGGGCGCCTTTTTTTTCCCTTTCTACTGCCCAGAACTTTCCTCGGTGGCCAGCTAAGAGTCCACTTCCCAAAGTGCCAAGTAAAAGGAAACTTAGGGATTCTCTTCTCCTGCCCCCTTATTCTGCAGGCGAGGAAACAGGCCCAGCCCTGTGTGGGGTGGTACCTGCAGATCAGGAGCAGCTCAGCCACCTGCCTCCACCTGTCATCACCTCCTGCAGCATGGAGTGTCTCACAGTGACCAAGCAGGGGGACTTCCTCCCCCTTGGGAAAGCCATGCGCCCAGGCCCTCACGTGGGAATCTGCAGACCCCCACAAACGAGCCTCTCCTGCTGGGGACCTCCCACCCAGTTCACTTTATCAAACGTGTGCTGACTGCGCATGTGAGCCTGGGAAGCCAGAGGCCTGGAGGAGGCAGCCAGAAATATCAGCGCTCAGCCCCAGGGACAGTACAGGAAGAGGGGGAGGAGACGGAGGGCATGGGCAGGCGTCCCCAGGAACACCATCCCAGGCTCTGTGCCAGCTCTCTCCTTGCCCGAGGCCAGGCTTTGGCTGCCCAGGCAGCAGGCGTGACGATCCGTCTGTGTGCAGTGCCAGCTCCTGACTGTGTCCTTACTGGGGACCTGAGTGGTAAGGACAGGGTTTCACAGATGAGCAAAGAAAGGCTTGGAGATGAGATGGCCTATCCTTAGTGATGAACAATGTGGAATTGGCTTGAGCCCCCATCAATCGACCCCAGGCCCTGTCCTCTGGCCCTAGCCTGCCTGCTCCTCACCCACCCAGCTGCTTTCTCCAGGGCTCAGATAAGGGACTGGGTGAGTGGGGGCTGATTCCCAGGGGTTGATTTCCAGGGGTTGGGGGCTACAGCACAGTCCTGGGGGCTTAGGTGCCTCCCTGTTGCAGACAGCTGGTAACTGGCAAGCACTCCCAGATAGAACCATTCCCCAGAGCAGGAGGCACAAAGGACGGCAGCCCCTCCCAGCTGCAGAGTGCTCCCCGGGTGGGCTGGGGCTCGTGCACACTCCCGTGTTCCACCTTCAGCAGCCAGGCGGTGGGGAGGGGGTCAGCCAAGGAGGGGTCCTAGGTCTGAAGCTGGCCCTGCCCCCCAGGCCCAGCAGGAGACTCTGTGCAGCTGGGGAAAGTTTCCTCCTTCCGGAAACGGAGTGGCCCTCTGGGATTTGGAGAGGACAAGGAACTATCCCGGCTGTGGGCGGCCCACGGAGTTCCCAGGCCCTGGCCGACCCCACACCAACCTCCGGCTCTGCTTTGCACCCCGCCCCCCCGCCCCGCCATCCCCCCTCCCCGCACTGGTGGAGGTTGGGGGTGGGGACAGGGAAGGAGTCGGCTCACACTGAGCCTTGCAGAGCCCAGCTCCAGCCCTGCCCCTCTCTGTATCCACCAGCGCAGGCACACCGTGAGGGGCTGTCAGGTGGAGTCCCGCCCCGTGCCAGTTCCTCCTCTGCTAGGGGAGACACAGCCCTTGCCCTGGAGCTGGGAAGCCCTGGCTGTTTCTGCCCACAGTGGTGTTTCTCCGGCCTCTTACAGGGTAGAGGGTAGCTTGCACTGCCTGAACCCAGAAGAGGAAGAGCCCTGGGCTAGGAGCTGGTATTCCTGTGTGGGCTTTGATGCTGGCACTGTGCTGACTTGCAAAAGCGACCCAACCTCTCCAGGTCCCCGATGTTCATTCGTAAAGCCATGGACTTGGTTCTGCCTAGCTTAGCATCGCCCCACCCGGGACGTGCCTTCACACTGGGGCTCCGGGGAAGACAGCAACCTCACCACCGCGTCCTAGCTTCACGTGGAAGGGCTCCTGGAGAGCCTCGCTGGCCCTCCACGTCTGGACCTGTACACGCCCCACCTGTTCACTCCAGGACATCTGTTGAGCGCCTGCTGTGTGCCCACTGTGCTGCCCAGGGCTGGGCCTCTGTACTTTTCAGTGCCCGAGGGCCCCCCGTGAGAGCCTTGTGGGGAGATCAAAGGAATTGGGCTCCTTTGTGCTAATAGAATAGGCTCTCCCTTAAACCCAGGGCCCAGATTTCTCATGTGGCAGCTGCGACTTCTCCGTGAGTACATGTGGAGTGTGTGCCATTCATGTCTGCAGGAGCGGGGGGCCCTAGCATTTGCTTTTCTGAGCCGTGGGACAAGCTGTGGGCAGGACACTTTCCTATCTCACGTAATCCTTAATAGTATGCACATTTATTTATGGCAGAGGGAGAGAACGGGACAGAGATCTTTCCTCTGCTGGTTCACTCCCCAAATGCCTGCAACAGCTGGGACTGGGCCCGGATGAAGCCAGGAGCCTGGAACTCTACTGGATCTCTCAGGAGATCTTCCCGGCACCTGATGGCTCGCAGGCTGAGCATTAGCAGAAAGCTGGAACCAGAAGTAGAGCTGGGACTTGAACCCAGGCACCCCAGAATTGGATGTGGGCACCCCAAGTGGTATCTTACCTGCTGTACCAAACGCCTGCCCCGTCCTCGAAATCTGAGGAACTGATGCCCTGAGAGGCAGCGTGGCTGATGCCAGGCCTGACAGTAGGGAGCCGAAGCTGCAGACCGGCTCAGCCCACAGCGCGCTCTGCCGGGTGCTGGACCAGCCGGCCTCGGGTGAGCTGAGTTCAGGCCTGGTTGCGGTGGTGGGGTGGGCGCGGGGCCCCTCCCAAGCCTCAGGCATTGAGCAGGGGCGGACGTTGGGCACTTAGCGTGCACAGCTGAGGGCTCCAGGAGCCAGCTGGCAGCCAGCTCGAACAACCTCTGAACAAGGAGGAGCTGAGAGCATCCCATCCCATCTCGCGAGTCATGATGGAGTCCGCTCTGCACACCGCAGGGGGTGTGGGCGCCCCTCGCTGCGGTCAGTGGCAGGGATTCGCAGAGACTTCCTTTGATGGCTCAGGCGGCTGGACTCCACCTGCCCCTGCCGTGCAGCCAGACTCTGCCTCCTCCAGCTCCCACGTCCTGCTTGGGCCGAGAGGCTTGAATTTTTCTTTCTTTTAAAATTTATTTTGAAAGACGGAGAGATGGAGATGGAGATGAGAGATAGAGATAGAGATAGAGATAGAGATAGAGATAGAGATAGAGACAGAGGGAGAGGGAGAGGGAGAAGGAGGAAGAGGCAGAGAGGGAGGGAGGGAGAGGGGGAGGGGGAGAGGGAGAGAGGGGGAGAGGGAGAGAGGGAGAGAGAGAGAGAGAGAGAGAGAGAGAGAGGTCTACCATTCACTGGTTCATTTCCCAAATGCCCACAACAACCAAGGATGGGCCAGGCTGAAGCCAGGAGCCTGAAACTCAAGCCGGATCCCCCAGTGTTGAGGTGTACAGATAAAGCCGCAGCCTGCAACGCTGACATCTCACGTGACTTCTGACCCAGCTCCCCACTAATGGCCTGTGAAAAACAGCAGAAGATGGCCCAGGTGCTTGGGTTCCTACACCTACGTGGGAGACCTGGGTGAAGCTCCTGGCTCCTGGCTTCCACCTGGCCCAGCCCCAGCCATCGTGGCCATATGGGGAGTGAACCAGAAGATAGAAGAGCTCTCTGTGTCTCTCCTTTTTTTTTTTTTAATAACTCTGACTTTCATATAAATAATTTTTTAACATATTTATTCTTATTTATTTGAAAGGCACAGTTAAAGAGAGAGAGAGAGAGAGAATCAGAGAGAGAAAGACAGGGAGGGAGAGACAGATCTTCCATCCAGTGGTTCACTCCTGAATGGCCACAATGGCTATGGCTGGGCCAGGCCAAAGCCAGGAGCCAAGAGCTTCATCTGGGTCTCCCACATGGGTGCAGGGGCCCAAGGACTCGCTTCCCCAGGCCATGAGCAGGGAGCTGTATTGGAAGTAGAGCAGCCTGGACTCGAACCGATGCCCATATGGGATGCCAGTGTCACAGACAGCAGCTTTACCTGCTACGTCATAATGCCAGCCCCATAAATCTTTAAAAAAAAAAAAGAAGAAGAAGAAGAAGAAGAACCCGGGGCCGGCGCCGAGGCTCACTAGGCTAATCCTCCGCCTTGCGGCGCCGGCACCCTGGGTTCTAGTCCTGATCGGGGCACCGGATTCTGTCCCGGTTGCCCCTCTTCCAGGCCAGCTCTCTGCTGTGGCCAGGGAGTGCAGTGGAGGATGGCCCAAGTGCTTGG
This sequence comes from Oryctolagus cuniculus, assembly GCF_964237555.1. Taxonomy (NCBI): domain Eukaryota; kingdom Metazoa; phylum Chordata; class Mammalia; order Lagomorpha; family Leporidae; genus Oryctolagus; species Oryctolagus cuniculus. The sequence continues at coordinate 88,077,449 of NC_091443.1, read as the reverse complement.
GCCCTGCACCCCATGGGAGACCAGGAGAAGTACCTGGCTCCTGCCATCGGATCAGCGTGGTGCACCGGCTGCAGCGTGCTGGCCGCAGCGGCCATTGGAGGGTGAACCAACGGCAAAAGGAAGACCTTTCTCTCTGTCTCTCTCTCTCTCACTGTCCACTCTGCCTGTAAAAAAAAAAAAAAGAACCCGGTCTCCCACGTGGGTGGCAGGGACCCAAGCACGTGAGCCGTCACCTCCTGCCTCCCAGGACGTGCACTAACAGAAAGCTAGAATCAGAAGTGGAGCTGCGACATGAACCCAAGCATTCTGACATGGGACGTGGGCAGCCCAGTGGCATCCTGCTGCCAAGCACCTGTGCTGGTCTGGGTTTGATAGACCTGAGAACAGATGGACGCTGGGTAACCGCCTTCCCCCGCCCACTGCCTGCAGCACCCTCGGCGGGCGGTGGCCAGGCTCAGGTATGCGGCCGGGGGTCTGTGCAGGTCCCCAGCAAGCCCTCTCTCCTGCAGAACTCCAGTGACTTCTGCTCCCCCCAACACGCTCCTCCAGGTCCCCGTCTTCCTTCACAGGACGGGGCCAGCCTCAGGAAGTGGCTCAAGCCCGGATCCCACTTTCTCAGCTCCTGAGAGCCGTGGAGGGTTTCCGGCCTAAGGGTTTCATCTAAACAAGCCCCTCCAGGGCCTGGAGCGTTAGCAAGACAGCTGGTTTACCAGGCTCTCCCAGAAACATCCTGTCCAGGAAAGCCAATTCCTTCTTTGGTGGCGGGAAGCTGCTACCAGCTCTGACCCGGAACCGAACCTCTGCCCGCTGGCCTGCGTTTCCTTGGTTTCCCTTGTGGGTGGCTGAGTAGATGAGTGACCATCTGGGAGAGGGGAGAGAAGGGGATGCAGTGAGAGGTCTCGGAGCCCCCCGTGCTCTTCCCCCCTCTAGCCTGAGCGCATTCCGGAAGTCAGGCCCCCAAGGTTCTAGAATGTACTCAGGCACGGAGCCCAGGGCTGATTCTGTCACCTGTATTGGGTCCGAGTCACATCGTGGACTTTCAGATTTACCTTCCTCTTGTTTTTGTATCTAAAAACTTGGGGTGAGGGGAGGGGGTTGGCACTGTGGTATAGAAGGTTAAGCCTCTGCCTGCAGTGCCGGCATCCCACATGGCGCCAGTTCAAGACTCAGCAGTTCCACTTCCAATCCAGCTCCCTGCTAATGCACCTGGTAAAGCAGCAGAAGATGACCCATGTGCTTGGGCCCCTGCAACCATGTGGGACACCTGGAAGAAGTTTCTGGTTCCTGGCTTTGGTCTGGCCCAGCCCTGGCAGTTACAACCATTTGGTGAGTGAACCAGTGGGTGAAAGATCTCTCTCTCTCTCTCTCTCTCTCTCTCTCTCTCTCTATTTCTGCCTTTAGAATAAATAATCTTTAAATACATGTATATATTTATTTAAATTTTTTTCATTTATTTGAAAGGTAGAAAGAGAGATCTTCCATCTGCTGGTTCCTTCCCCAAGTGCCTGGAACAACTGGGGCTGGGCCAGGCAGAAGCCAGGAGCCCAGAACTCCATCCGGGTCTCCCACATGGGTGGCAGGGACCCGAGCACTGGAGCCATCACCTGCTGCCTGCCAGGGTGTCATTACCGGGAAGCTGATCCCAAGCAGAGATGGGACTCAAAGCTCAGCACCGATCTGGGCTGCAGGTCCTGGCAGGGCAGAGTCCCTGTGCTGCTGCAGTGCCCACCTGCCCTCTGTCTCTGTTCGCAGATGAGGAACCTGACACCCAAGGCAAGGAGCTGGAGCCTTGGAGTGCAGGTTCCCCGGCGGGTCCTCTGCCAGATCTTCAGCGTTATAACCAGTTACCCTGAGTCCCCAAGGGGGTGACCACCAACACACTGGCCGGCTGGGGGCGCCCCGCTTTAGAACAAACACCCCCTTTACACGACAGGCCACAAACACACGCCACTCATGAACTGCCATCAGGAAGAAATCTCCATCTTGCATGGGCTGGGTTTTGGGAGGTGAACTTGCACTGCCTAGGAAATCTTAGTCCGGGGTCCTCCTCCTCCTTCCAGGAGCCGCTGGAGTCCCCAAAGGCGAGGCGGGGAATTGGACTGAGCCGGCTGTAACCTGAAGAAGAGGTAAGGTGTGGGCTGAACCCAGAAGGCTTCCTGGAGGAGGCGGCGGGTTGGGCTTGGTAGGACAACGAGATGGGTAGCTCTTGTTTCAGACAAGCCTGGAAAATTCTTCTTCCCTACACTGCCTACTCTCGGGATTCCCTCTCCCGCCGTCCTTCCCAGCCAGCCCCCGGGGAGCGCAGGTCTTCGAGGCCCAGCCCAGAGCCGGGGGCGCGGCCGGCCGGGCGCGGGAGGAGAGCGCGCCGCGGGGGCCCCGCAGCCCTTACAAGGAGCTCGGCGGAGCCCCGCGCCGCCCCGCCCGCCGGCCGGCCCCTCCTCCGGCCGGCTCGGGCAGGGCAGCGGGGGCGCGGCCGGCTGGGCTCTCGGCTCCCGCCCGGGGCGCGGACACCGACGGGGCCGCTCCCGCGAGCCTCGGGGATCCCGCGTGCGGTGCCCGGGGGGGCCCCGACGGGGTTGCGCGGCGTGGCCATGGCCTCGGTGTTCGGGAAGCCTCGCGCGGGCAGCGCGGCGCACAGCGCGCCCCTCGAAGTCAACCTGGCCATCCTGGGGCGCCGCGGGGCCGGCAAGTCGGGTGAGTGGCGCGGGTGGGGGCCGGAGGCTGGGGAGGGGAGATGCAGGGGCCGGGCACGGGCCTCGGCGGCCTCTCCACCAGGTGGGCTGGGCGGGGCACTGCAATGGCCTTCTTGCCTCAGTTTCCCCGTGGCTGGGTTCCCTCGTCTCTTGGCGTCGACATCAGCGCCTCGGCTCCGTCTGCCTGCTGCCCCTTTGCTGCCTCTTCCCTCTGTCTCCATTGGCTCCTCTCTGTGCCACCCGGTTCTCTGCTACTCTCCCCGCCTGCCAGCATCCCCACCTCCTCTCCAGGCCTGGGGCCGGCAGTCACTCTTAGTGACTGGCACCCAAAGACCTTGTTGGGCGCCGGTCTCCAGCCCAGGGTGCCTCTCTGAGCCTCAGACTTGCTGCTCCCTGAGAAGGTGGGGGAGAGGGCTCCAGGCTGCCCCTCCCCTGCTGGCTGAAGGGAGCCGACAGATGTCCGCGGGGGCTGGGATTTCTCAGGGAAGCTGCAGCCCCCACACCCTCACCCCGGTCCCTTGGGACTCTGCACACACCGTGCGTTCTTATCAGATGCATTTGTTTCAAGCCAGACCCCTCTCTGACTTTTTGGAAACACAGTGGCCTCTGGTCCCAGAGGGCTGGCACTTGTCCTTGCTGAACCAGCAGGATCGTGGGCGTCTCAAAGCTAAGATGATTTCTGCCAATGCTAGACTCTGCCTTCCCCTCTCGGAGCAGCTGTCACCCAGGCGTGGAGGGGTGTCCCCAGAGGCAGAGACCCCGGAAACAGGGTCTGCCCTTCCACCTTCCACTCACAGTCCTAGACAGCTGGAGGGTGGAGGGGGCCCCTGCACTCTGCTAGTCCTGGATTTCCTGGCTCAGGGAGGTGCTTCGCGCCTCACTGTGGGGTCGTCTCTGACTCTGATTTGCCTCTGGCTCAGAGGACGGGTTCTGCATCTGGTTTTCCCACCAAAAAAAAAATTTTTTTTTCAGCTTGTTATCCATAGCTCTCTGTTAAGCCGGTAACTACTTTAATGAAGGAATTTAAATTCTAAAATATGTATTCCCAGGGTGTTACTTTGCAAACTGACCTTGTTAGGAATCCTAGGAAAGAATTTTAAGGATTTTCTTGACAATATTGCACGACTGTGTTAAGAGTCCCGTATGATTGGCTGACCCTGGCCTCTATGTGGTCAGACTCTGGACAAAATCGGAGCCCTGCGAACACATTCCACAGGAAGAAGTTCGTTCTAGGGTTCAACTTTCTGCCGAGACCCCAGGGTGGGTGTGGAAGCTCCAGAGACGGTCACAACTTGTGATGTGAGGCTCGGGGCCCAGGGTGTGACTCCCCCAGGAGTCGCTCACTGCTCATCCCTGCCCTCACTCTCTGTGGCCTGTAGACAAAGCTGGAATAACTGCCCCAGACTTCAGAATTGATATGACTCGTCCAGGCTGATCCTGACTGACCCCCAAGTTCAGGTTCACAGACACCCCTTAGGTTGACGTCTCATTGCTTTTCTTGCCGATAAAAAGCAGACACAAAACCAAAACAAAACAAAAAACCACAAAACCAGGGTGCAGCTGGAAGACTCGGCTCCCCATTCCCAGGGTTGCTTTGGAGTCTTTCAGCCCAACTTCTCAGCCCCCACCCCACCCCTCGCCTTGACTCCTGGAGAGCAGGGCTTGATGTCAGCCAGGGGTCCTGGAAGATAGTGAAGGCCTTCCTATAATGAGCGGGGCGGCCTCCGGGGCCATCGCCTGACACAGCAGGCGAGACTGAGCCAACTTCTTTCTGCTTCTTGCAGCCTTGACCGTGAAGTTTCTGACCAAGAGGTTTATCAGCGAATATGACCCCAATTTGGGTAAGAAACCACTTCTCCCTGGACCTCCTGTTGCCTGCCTGCCCCCCTAGATGCTCCCCAGGGACCTGGCCCCTGGGTGGGCCCTGCCCAGGACTGCACATGTAGGGGCAGAAGGGAGCAGCTACCAGGATGACTCAGCCCATGGGGCAAATTAAAAAAAAAATTAAGCTGTTTACAGTTTTATTTGAAAAACGGAGAGGGAGAGGGAAAGAAATCTCTTGTCCATTGGTTCACTTCCCAAATGCCTGCAACAGCTGGGCCAGGACTCAGCCAAGATCTGGAAGCTCAATTCAAGTTTCTCCCACGTGGGCGGTAGAGACCCAAATACTGGGGCCGGCACCTGCTGCCTCCCAGGGCGTTAGCCGGGAGCTGGAATCTGGAGCGGAGCTAGGACTCGAACCCGGGCGCTGCGATACGGAACACAGGGCTCCCCAGTGGCATATTGACTGTTGCACCAAATGTTCACCCTGGAAAATAGTTTTCAGTGCCAGAAATAGCCGTCCACGGTTGACTCCCAAGTCAGAGGACTGAGAGTCGCCGTGTGCCCTAACACGTGAGGTGTGGTGATGCGTAAGCATGAGTAGGAAAATCAAACGCAGCAGGACACCCACGTCCAGACAGGTGTTGCTCTTCGAGAGGTCACTCAGTGTTCTGTCCAGCAAAGCTGGGCCAGACGTTTGGAAGATTCTCCAGGGGCGCTGGCTTCTGAGCCCATGTTCCAGCCCTGTGTTGTTTGAGCTATATCATGGTTCATTGGGAAAAACATCTTTTGTTGTCGGTCAGAGCTGAGTTCGAACCTTGGCTCTGCCACTTATTGGCTGTGTGACCGTAAGCCAGTCACCTAACCTCTCTGAGCTACTGATTCCACCCGTAAAATGTGCATAAAACACATCAGCAAATGACTGTGAGAATTTTAAGAAATAATAGAGGCAAAAGATCTCACCAGTACTCCACCCACCATAGACGCTTAATTGTTTTTCCTTCCTCCTCAAATGGCTTCCCACACATGGTGGCTGAGTCCCTTGGATTAATCAGGTTGGGGTTTATAAAAATTATTTTTAGCAGCAGGAATTTTTCCTAAAATAACCTCTTCCATAAAACCCTAACATCTAAAACAAACAGAAGCAGAATCGCATCAGAACCCATGTCTCGTTGGGCTCACCTTTGTGTCCCATGTTGGCTGTGGACGGTCCCCTGGACCCCAGAGGGCTCTGGATAAGCTAAGCCTAGAGGGCTGTTGTGGTCTTAGGTTGTTCTCCCCATTCATAAAAATTTTCCCCAAAAACCCTCGGAGGGAACCCAGGGCTCCAGCACCGTGCAGTGCCGCCCGCACGCCTGCAGGAAGGTGCCCGGTCGCCTGCTGGTGCCGGCGAGCGCTCAGTTCTGCCTGGACTCGGGTGCTGCGGTGGGGCAGGGAGAGACTTCAGGGAAATGCAGTCTCGTGGTGTGAACGTGTTTTTCCTTGGCGCGGGAGTTGAGCCCGCATTTCAGATGCCGGTGAAGAGCTCTGTGCCCCCTGTCGGAGCGCCTGCTTGAACTCCTGACCCCCAGCTTCCGGCTAATGCAGACTCTGGGCTGCAGTGGGAACAGCTCAAGGAATTGGGCCCCTGCTCCCCACGTGGGAGACCCGGATGGAGTTCTGGGTTCTTGGCGCTGGCTCTGGCCATTGCAGGCATTTGGGGAGTGAGCTGGTGGATGGGAGTGCACTCTCTTTCTGTGTCTGCCTCTCAACTAAATACACAATTAAAAAATAAAAGTAGAGATCTTACAATGGAAACAGACCCTTCCATTTTTTTTTTTCTTGCTTTAAGTAGCAGAATCCCTTCCTTCAAGGCTTCCTTAAACAAAATGCTAGGGTGCCGGCAGTTTGGAGGGGCCCTGCTGACAGCTCCCAGGGGATTTGCTCCGCAAAGCTCTGTTTGACCACAGGTGCCTCAGTGCCTCGGGGCAGGAGAGGCTGAGGCCTGTGGGCCAAGGGCGGGCCCTGTGAGGAGCAGAGGTTGACTCCTGTGAGAGCAGGACCTGGGATCCAGTGGGGAGAGGCCACGGCAGGCATGGGAGTGGAGTGGAGGGATTAAGGACAGGATGGGGAGGCAGCCAGGGGAGGGGCACATTGGGCTGGGGTGTCTGGGAAGGGACAAGGGACAGTCCCTCAAAGGATGGCCTCTGTCTGGGTCAAACATTGCCCGGGCCAGGCTTGTTCGGAAAGGTAGTCCTGGTTTACCTGAAGTTCAAGTTTGCCCGGGCACCCTGTATTTTCCCTGGGCACCTGCCTCCAGTCCCTTCCGCCCTGTGCCCAGTCCCTAGCCTTTGCACGGGGTCCCACCGAGGGATCCTGTTACAGCCGTGGGTTGAGCTTCCTGATTGAGCAATTTTGGAATTCTGACCCTGAGGTAGAATGTGCGGTCCACTGTTGCGAGGGAGGGCGGCCGCGCGGGGCTTAGTCACCTTGGCCTCTGGTCACTCACTGCCCCCTGAGAGCCACGGACCGGGGAGGCCACCAGACACGTCACCGCGGCCGCTTTGGGAGCCCAGGGCTGCTTCGCAGAGGTCCCATCCCACTGCGGGGGAGAGGCCTCACGGGCCGGCCTCTGCCCGTTGCTGGGCACGGTGGTGGGGCTGGGAGGGGAACTGTGGAGAGGGTCCGCACCTCCCAGGGGAGGCGTGGCTTTGCAGGGCCTCCCCAGAGTGGGAGCTCATTTCGGGAGTCCCTCTGGCTGGGGCTCGACTCCCAGTTCCAGCCTGCGGCGCAGTACCAGGTACAACACACGTGATCTGCACCGTGCGGTTGAATTTTGGTTTTAGGACTCCTCTCCAAAGAAGAGCTCCTGTTGTTATCCCCACTGAGGGCTCGATTTGTCTCAGATCACGGAAACCCTCAGGTGCGCAGCCAGACGAGAGCTTTCCTCCACCTGCTCCCCACTGAGGGCAGCCTTGTGCCAGGGAGGGCCTGGACGCGGCTCTGTGGCGCACTGGGCTGTCTGGGCCTTGGTTTTCCCATCTGGAAGATGGGGCTGATCAGCCTTGCCCTGTGTGTGTAACAGTTGTGCCTTGTTGCGGGCTGCGACCCTAAGGGCTAGAGATCCCTGCCTGTTCAAGGGCTTGGTCTGCGCTGCGTGCCCCTGGGAGGGGTGGGGTCTCCAAGAGAATGTTCCTGTAGAAGGGCTGGGGCCCTCTCTCCAGCTTCTCACCTCTTTAGCCCTCAGCCCAGTTAGCCAAGGACATGACACCGCTTCTGAGGCATCACCCAACACACACTCGAAGCCTTTAAAAAAGAAAAATATTTGTTTGCTTAATTATGAGAGAGAGAGAGAGAGAAGCTCGCTCTTCTATCTGCTTCCATTACACCCCAAATGGCTGCAACAGCAGGTCCCGGACAGGCTGAATCCAGGAGCCTGGAACTCTATCCAGCTCTCCCACATGGGTGGCAGGGGCCCAGGTACTTGGACCATCTTCCTCTGCCTTCCCAGGCACATTGGCAGGGAGCTGGATCAGGAAGTGGAGCGGCCGGGACTCGAACCCAGCACTCTGATATGGATGCTGGCTCAACCTGCTGTGCCACAATGCCGGCCCTGCCCTGGTGCCTTTAAGAACATTAATATTACTGTAACCAATTTGGGAAGTGCCTCTTTTCTCATCATAAATATGAACTAGAAGGAGGAGTCACGAAGGTCGTATATTTAGGGATGCCATGGTACGCCGAGGCAGGGCTGGCGTCGGGGAGACTGCACACCGCTGTGCTGGACAGCATGTCCCAGCCCCAGCCTCTGGTGCCAATGCCTTGGTCTGCAAGGGGAGGCTGGACAGGATGACCTCCGGGGCCATGTCCAGCCTGTGCATCCGTATTTCAATCCCCAGGGGACTGAGCGCTTCTGCCCTCCCTCTCACTTCACCCGGATGGAGTTGGAGGACCTGCTGATCCCCTGGGGGTCACAGGGTGAGGGGGTCTCTGGAGGCATCAGCCCACTCAAGTGTTCCTTTGCCTGATGGGGTGCTAAGTGGCCTTGGGCAGGTTCCCTCCGGCTCTGGGCCTTGCCTTGTTCTCTGCAGAGGATCTGCCAGCAGCAGGCAGGGCCGTTGTGCTGGGAGGCACACAGGAGACTGAAGCCCCTGCACCTCTTTGAGGGGAACAACTAAAAGGGGCCTCAGACAACCTCGGAAGGCAAACAAAGGCGAATCTGAGCACGATGTGGGCATCTCGGGGCAGCTCTTCCTGAACCAAATATAGTTCAACATTTGGGGCATATTTTCCATTAGATTTTTTTTTTTTTGTCTTTGCATAAGAGCAGCTATTTTTCCAAGTCCCCAAACAGGCTGGGGACGAGAGGCTGTCTGTGATTCATGCTGGATGCTAGCAGATCTGGAGGGTGTCCAGGCCTGGCTTGGCGGCCGGTGGCCCTCCGAGAGAAGAGCTTGACTGTGAACTTGGCCGGGGCTGGGGCTGCTCTCCTCACAGTGGGTGTTGCCGAGAAGGCAGAGAACATGCCCAGGTCTGCCCAGTAGGGATTTTGGGGTGACATGGGGTAGGGGACATCCAGGGAAAGGCGAGAACCAAGTGCACTCTCACACGTGGCCCACGGCGTCTGGCATGGACGAAGGCTGGTGGCAGGGAGAATGGCAATGAGGTCCCCTTTGCAGACCTGGCCACCTCCTGCTTTCGGAGGTTTGAGATCTGGAGACCTGAAGGAAAAAAAAAAACCAGCAGCTCATGCAGTCCAAATAAGGTCCCTAATTTAGTGCACGGTGTGATAACGAGGGCCCCTTCGCGCTTTGCTGGGTGTGCTTTGTGGCTGTATGGGATGTTTGCATTAGAGGAAGCTGAGTAACAAGTCCATGGAAACTATTTGCTATTTTGCAACTTTTACATCTGTCTAAAGTTATTTCAAAATAAAAAGTAAAAATTAGAAAAAATCGCCCAGGAATGTGAGCCTGCCCTGTGGACCAGGAAGCATCCGCACGGCCCCCCAGCCCTTTCCAGAGAACACCCAGCCTTCACCCAGCCCCGCGAGGTGCCGGGAAGAACACTTAGCACTCACCGGTCACAGAGCAAGGCCTTGGAAAGCCTGTTGGCCGTGCTGCCTTCCTAATCCCATTTCAAAACCAGGAAGCCGCCTCCGAGAGCCCGAGTGGGTTGGCTCAGCCGCGCCGCTGAGAAGTAGCTAAGTTGGCTTTGATTCCACATCTCCGACTGGGAATGATTGCCCGCACTCCCCTCCCCTGCTTCTCTTCTCCCTCCTGCTTCTCCCTGGGGGGCAGGAGTGTCACCTTGGGCGGGGGGTGGGGGGGGGTCCTGCAGGCAGTGGGTGGAGCAGCCTGGGGGCCCTGGAGTCTGGCAGTGCAGCTCCTGCACCTGGGCTGCCCATCGGGCCAGTGGGCCACACTGGCCACCTGCCAGCTTTGTGTCCCAGAGGGTGTCCAGGACTGGTTTGGCCCACGGATCTCAGAGAGAAGGATCTCATTGTGAACTCAGCCAGGGCTAGGGCTGCCTCCTCACACTGGAAGGCAGAGAGCACCCCGTTTCTGCTCAGTGGGGTCTTCTTTGGGGTGACAGGGGACAGAGGACATCTGGGGAAAGCTGAGGACCTAGTGTGCTCACGGGCAGGGGCCATGGTGCAGGGGAGGGCTGGGGTCGTGAGGGTGATTGTCATTGTGGTCCTGTGCCCCCGGCTGTGGCATCTGAGTGACTGCTGGTGGGAGGTCCTGCCACATCCCACATGAGGGTCCCCTGGCTCCAGTGCAGAGGAGCCCGGCCCCGCCTCTGAGCCGCTGACTGTGTGTGTTGCAGAGGACACCTACAGCTCCGAGGAGACCGTGGACCACCAGGCTGTGCACCTGAGGGTCATGGACACCGCAGACCCGGTAACGCTGCCCCCTCCGCCCAGGAGCCCTGGCCTAGGGTGGTGTGGGGGAGGGGGTGGGGCTCAGCTAGGAATCTGGGTCCTTGCTGTGTGACCCTGAGTGAGGGCTGAGCTCAGTGGGCCTGACTCCTTCATTTGCCAAAGGAGGAGGTTGGGACGGGGCCTGGGGAGACCTCATGGTTACTGGATCAGCTCTGGAATCTCGCGGGATGGGGCTTCATGCTCGTGCACACATGGGGACAGGTGTGCCCCTGTTCACACAGACGTTCCAGGAGGGAGCCCCTCTCCAGCATGAACACCTCCCCAAAGCAGGGTGTTACTCTCAGAAGCCCAAGGGGCATCATGAACTTGACCCGAAACTAGCAGTGCCAGGGACAGCCAGGTCTCTGTGGCAGCCATGGCTCTGTACCCAAGCAGCCACGGTCTCCAAGGCTCTGGTTGGGTGATGTAGGGGTGGGGGGGGGGAGCTCATGAGACAATGTCTCCTTTCATGCCAGGCCCAATCCACAGTCAAGTGCCCCTTTGAGAAGGGCTGTGTCAGGGGACAATATACAAAGACCCAGGGAGCGGGGAGCTGGGAGCTGGGAGCTGGGCGAGGAGAGCTCAGGTGAAAGCGTTTACCCCCCACTGCCCCTGCGAGGGGCGTCTCTCTGTCACCAGGACACCCCCAGGAACTGCGAGCGCTACCTGAACTGGGCACACGCCTTCCTGGTGGTGTACAGCGTGGACAGCCGCCAGAGCTTCGAGGGCAGCAGCAGCTACCTGGAGCTGCTGGCTCTGCACGCCAAGGAGACACAGCGTGGCTTCCCTGCTCTGCTGCTGGGCAACAAGCTGGACATGGCCCAGTACCGGTGAGCGCGCGCCTCCCCTCCGCTCTCGCTCTCGGGGCAGGGGCACCTGCCGGCTCTGTCTCCTGCTGGGAACAGGGATGCCCTCCTCCTTAGGTGAGAGGGAGGGTGCTGGCCCCCAGGCAGCCGTGGAGAGGAAGGAAAGCGGATCTGAGCTGCGTAGGGGCGGATCCTGAAGGTCAAGAGCAAGGCCACTTCTGCCACCTTCCTGAGTCTCTGTGAGCTCCCTTGGCCTTGCCCTTTGACTTCCAGTCCCACTCTCCGGGGCTGACTGGCCATCTGGTGCCCAATTCTAATTCCAGGGAGACGCTCTGATTGGCTCCCTGGGTCAGGTGTCCAGGCTGCTCTAGCCAGCTCTCGCCCCGCCCAAGCACGGCCCCCAGGCTCCCTCCCACCATTGGCTGTGCTGAGTGAGAGTAGTTGCTCATGGAAGGGGTGGGACTTGAAGTGGAGGTCACAGACAGGGCCAGAGGGCTGCTCAGCAGGGAACGGTGCACCCTTGTCTGGCACTGTGTTTGCAACCAGCTGGACCTGGGAGGCGCCGAGGGAGGATGTACTCTCTCCAGCTGAGCACTGGCCTCTCCACTCCGCATGGTGGTCCATGAGGACTCACCAAGCCCGGAGGAGGGGCCAAAATAAGTCGGTCTCCAAAATGGGGAGCAAACTGCTGACCTCCGTCCTGGCCCCAGTCTTTCCCAAAGGGATCCTCCACAAAAGGTGTGGGAACGAATGACAAAGACGATGGGGGCTTGAAGGGAGCCGCATCCCAGCCCAGAGCCCAGGCGAGTGCGCTCATCCCCAGTTCTGCCTTGGCCAGGGCTGATTTCATAGGTCAGGATTTGATGAGCACAGTAAATGTTTTAGCCAAGCACTGGCCGTTGCTTCCCGTGATCATCTCACAGCTGAAAAGGTAGAATGTGGGAGAGCAAGTGGCTCCTAAGTCACTGACAAAATTCTCACAAGGCTGCAACCAAACAAGAAACTGGGCGATGTTAGGGCCGGCGCCACCCACTCTCACTGCGCCTACTTGCTCGGGGGTCCTGTTGCTCAAAGTTCATCTCGCAACGCTGGCCCTGCAGGAGCAAGCTAAACTCGTCCTAGCAGCAAACACTGATGAGGCTCTTTCAAAAGGGCTTTCTGAGGAGGTGGCGACCTATGGGCTCAGCTCTGGCCCTTCCTGTCTGAGTCACCCTCTCCTAGCATGGAGCAGGACCCTGGGCAGCTAGCCCACCCCCAGCCCCGTTCCTCCACCTTCACCTTGGCTCAGAAAGCCTCTCCACCCCTGGAGTCTCCCCTCACGCAGAGGAGGGAGGAACTGCAGAGGGTGGGTGGCCCAGCAGTGGGTGGTGGTCAGGAGGATTCAGCCCGTGGAACCTCAAGCCCTTGGGGATCCCCGCCTTGTCTGTCTTCGGGAATCCACCCGCCCTACCCAGGAGCCAGCCTCCTCTCTCCTCCCCCTCCAGAGCCTGTGTTTTCAGAACACATCCCAGGAGTGGCATGGGCCAAGCTGGAGCAGGTGTTGCTCGCTCGCTCCCCACCCTGCCCATGAAATGTTGTCAGCCTGCCCCCCTCCCCGGCCCTCCCTAGGCCGGCCAACAAATCTGTTCCTGAACCCAGGGCGCCTGCTACCCACAGGCCTGAGCCACGCCTGTCACGCCCCTGCAGATTCTGTCCAGACAATTGCCTCTCTCTAGAGGCTGTGGGGGGCCCGTTCCTGCCCGAGGAACCCACGTGGCTGGAGGGGGATGGGCTGGGAAAGCCTTCCTCCTCCGGCCACAGGGGACTTTGGTGACCAGCCATAGTTTACTGTGCCAAGTGCTGTGTTCGGCACGTGACACAAAAGTGGCTTGCTTAATCCCGCCAACCCCAAGAGGCAGATGTCCCATTGCTTTGATGAGAAAACTGAGATTCAATGAGATGACCATGGCCCCAGGCCACCCAGCTAGTGAGCGGGAGCTAGGCACAGGGCGGGCTCTGCCTGACCGCAGGCAGCTCACCCCTGACGCCTGCCTCCTGCCTCGCCCTGCTTCCTCCCCAGGCAGGTCACCAAGGCCGAGGGCGCGGCTCTGGCCGGCAGGTTCGGGTGCCTGTTTTTCGAGGTCTCTGCCTGCCTGGACTTTGAGCACGTGCAGCACGTCTTCCACGAGGCGGTGCGGGAGGCGCGGCGGGAGCTGGAGAAGAGCCCCCTGGCCCGGCCCCTCTTCATCTCGGAGGAGAGGGTCTTGCCCCACCAGGCTCCGCTCACTGCCCGGCACGGGCTGGCCAGCTGCACGTTCAACACTCTGTCCACGGTCAGCCTGAAGGAGATGCCCACAGTGGCCCAGGCCAAGCTGGTCACGGTGAAGTCGTCCCGCGCCCAGAGCAAGCGCAAGGCACCCACCCTGACCCTCCTGAAGGGCTTCAAGATCTTCTGAGAGCCCCTCCCTGGGAACTCCAGGCCCGGCCGCTGGACAGGGCTGCGGGGCAGGGCCTGGCTCGTCGCTACCAAGAGCCCAGACCACCTTGGGGACAGCTGAGGCCGCTTCCAGCCCCAGCAGCGTTCCTGTGTGAGCTGCAGAGACAAGCGGGGGTGCTGCTCCCTCCCCCATCCCTCCTTGGTCTGCATGGGAACTACTGCATCTGAGATTCTGGAGGGAAACAGCCACTGGGACCACCCAGACAGCTGGGGTCACTCTTGAGCAGGAAGAAGTCACGGTGTCCCTGCTGCCATGACCCTTTGCTGCTCTAGCTCCAGCCTGGCCAGCAGTGGCCCCTGATGGGCAATAGCTGAACTTGGCCCAGGGAGGCTCGGGCCTGATGTCCCAGCGCCACCTTGTGGACATGAAAGGCAGGGCAGCTGCAGGTCGCAGTTTCCCCAAGGAAAATCGACTTATTAATGCCACCTGACAGCCTGGATAGGAAAAAGACATCGTAGGCAGGTCTATTTCCAGCACTCTGCCTCTCACGAGAGAAGAAGGAAGGGGCTGGGGCCATCCAGTGTAGGGCGTTCTGCAGGATTGCACACCAGCAGGCAGGGTCCTCTTGTTCGCCCACTGCTGAGGACTGTCCGTGGACCCTGCCTTAAGTTTAATCATCAAGGCTGCAGAGCAGGGTTGTTCTCTCCAGTGGCAGTGGCCCATGGCTCCGGGGAGCTGCAGCTGGCACTCAGCCTGCCCACTCGTAGGCAGAAGCACACCCTACCCGTTCATAGTCTGGGCAAGACACAGTGCCCCTGGTCACAGGTCCCTGTGTTCAAAGCCTGCGTTTGTAAGATAGAAGCTAAAGCATCTGGGGTTAATACAGCACATTTTTGCATCAGTTCTCTGGTGTGGCCACCACAGCTTATCCCCCAGCAGCAGGGCTCAGACCTGCGGCCAGGACACTCCCCCAGGATCCCGACGGTAGCCGCAGAAGGCTCTGAGAGGCAGGGGGCGCCATGGCCTTCTAACTTGGTTTACCACGAACCCAGTCCACAGGAAGTCTCTCAAAGACTCTCAACAACTAAGCAGGTAAAATGAGAGGGCTTTGGTGGGGAGAAGAGGATTCCAAGCCCAGACTCTGCTGCCTTCCAGGAACTTGGAGTGAAAACGTTTCTCACGCAGTCTTCAGCCCCATTCCATGGATGGAAAGGCAGAGGTCAAAGAGCAGGCGATGAAGTACCTACGCCCAATGCTGAGAGTCCTGGCCGGGCTTTCAGACCCATGGGCCAGGTCTGGAGTTTGCACTTTTGCTCCAAGCCCATGGGTGTGTGTGTGTGTGTGTGTGCAACACCAGGTGAACAAACTGTGCAATTCCAACTGTGCACTTCCAGAAACACTTTAATAAAAGGTTTTGTAAGTAACAGAATTCTGCTTTGATTACAGTCTGCTGATAGGAAGGTTGGGCTGTTTTATGGTAAAGACCATAAAACCCGAGGGCTTTCAAGCCCCCACGCTGAGCTCAGCTCCTGCGCCCTCCCTAGCTGTCTGACTCTGATGGGTTTGGAATGAGGACCGATGGGAGGTCTCTGTCTTTTAGCTCGGTTTGCTCCTGGGCGAAGTCCGGCTTTTTGGATAGCAGGGTCTCTCTGAGGTTGTCCAGGCTCCTGTCATCTTTGGATCTGACCTCCCTCAGGTACAGGACTTCTGGAGTTTCTTTTTCCAGCGGTTGCATCTTTGGATTCCTGGGGGCGGGGGGTGGGGGTGGGGAAACAGTGTTGATCAGGAGACCTTGTGGCTGGGGTGGGACTGGGTCTCCCCAGGGAGTCAGGGATATGAGGGGTATCCTCAGCAGTCTGGGAGCTGCAGGGGTCAGGGGGAGGGTTGGATCTTGCATCAGCAAAGAAAAAGCTGCCACCTGCCTGTGCACCGGCTCCCCGATCCTGATGCCACCTGTGAGCTCACCTGTCACGGCCTCTTCTCTCCCACTACAGGTGAGGAAATGTGGCTCAAAGAGGCCAAAGAAGCCCACACCTGGCACAGGCACTTCAGTCTCCTGACCCCAAATCCTGGGTTCTTTGCACCAAACCACACTGTCTGGTCCCATGACTGTTGGCCCCACACCCGCTCCCCAAAGCTGCGGCAGGAAATCCCTAACCAGCCCCAGTCGCGTCTGCGTCTGGGCAGCCCTGACCTGCACACTGCACTTATCAGCTCCCAGTGCGCACTTCCGCAGCCTGACACTCCTTCTGGTAACTCCCAGTCCTTGAGTTGACCTTGCTGGAGATGTTTCCTGAACAGGTGCAAGGGGCAAGAAGCACTTTCCCAGTGGGTACACTCCCCTGGGCGTTGCACCTGTCAGAGCCAGGGGTTGGTAACCAGTTGCTGTGTTTTTAAACAACTCTGGGTCCTTAAGGGGCCCGAGGCCGCATTTCGAAGTCCCCAAGGAGTGGACAGCCAAGTCCCTGCCTAGATTTCCTCCCAGGAAGGCGGGCTGCTCACCTCCCAGAGACCACCCTGCACCCCCCAGGCCAGCTCCTTACCTGTCTGCCTGGATGCTCCTTATCAGGAGGAAGATGCTTATCCCCACCACCACCACCGTCAGGGCAAGGATGGAATAATTCCAAGGAGTTGCTGGCAGAGACACACAGGACACAGCACTGAGTCAGGGCCAGGTGCCCCTCAGGCCCAGTCACCAGGTTCACAGCATCAGCAGTCCCCGGCTGTGCAGACCCCAACCAAGGCGAAGAGGAGCCCCTTGCCCTTGGGAGCTCCCAGACTGTGGCTGGGGTGGAGGGGGGCACGGGAGACACAGCCTTGGCTCTGGAGAGACCCTCCTCTAAGGGGGGTGTGCAGCCTTGCAACTGGGAAGAGGGGGGCAGGAGCGGGAGGGGAGAGGTGGGTCCAGAATTCAGTTTTGTCAGGGCTGGCCCCGGGAAGTGCCTGGTCAGGAAGGAAAGAGCCAGAGGCCAGGAAGGTGGGGGCCGCTGTGCTGGCTTCACAGCTGTGGCCAGGCTGAACTCGGGTCCTCAAGGCTTGTGCACGCCACCCTGGAATGGGGCAGGGGCCAGCCGCCGTGCTCTGCCATCTGCTGGCCCCTCCGCCAGGAATGCTCTCCACCCCACGTAATCTGTGCGGCTCACTCCTTCACAGGCTGCAGGTCTATTCGAACGCCATCTTTTTAGTGACCCCACTGCCAGGCTGGACACTTCCCGTTATCTTTCCCTGGCTAATTTATCCACTTTTCTCAAGTCCACGCCCCAGACACTTCAGTTCCGTGTCTTGTGGCTTCTCTCCTCCATCCGTGCAGAGATGTGGGTCTGAGAACAGTGCCTGGCACACAGTGGGAGCTTAATGGGTAGCTGAGTAAACCAGTGAGCCCCCCTTGAAGACAGAGGCCCCAGTGTGGCCGAAACCCTGTGGGTATGGAGCCGCCCAGCCTCGGGCCATGTCCGGGAGGAGACATGCGCCCGCCGTGCTGGTGAGATCCAAGGCAGAGGCGCAGCTCACCTGCTCCCCGGGTAGAAGACGCACCCCCACCCCACCCCATCCTCTGCCGCTTACCATCTTCTACACGAAACAACCACAGCATTTCTTCCAGAAGCTCCCGGGACACTGACGTGCCAGCTGGGGCTCCAACAGCCCCCTCAGTAGGGTTCATGACCCGGCTCCTGGTTGGGGTCTGTTTCTGGCTCCTGTTCCCAGCTACCCTCCAGGCCTCCTAGCTTCTGGTTCCCCCGCGGACGATCACTGAAGACCCCTGGAAATAAAGCCAAGAGCATGACCGGATGCCACCCCGGTTTGACCTCCTCTGGCCCAGGTTATGGGACCAGAACAGCCCCAATGCTAGCCGCTGGTGGGGCCTGGGGAAGCAGAGCCCACACACCGCGGTGGCAGTGACTTAGCCCTGCTCAAGCTCATCACGCAGGTGGGTAGGAGTCCTGCTCCGGGAGCCAGGAGGACCGAGCCACTGACGGGCGGGGAGACCCCTGAAGAGGCCATCCCGCTTCCAGGCTGGCAGCGTGCGACCCCAGTGCCATTCTGAGGCCCCAGCCCTTCGCCTCGCTGCCTTAGCGAAGCCTCGCGCCCTCTGGTTTCATTCAGTAGCCAATCACGGGCCGCTGTCTCCTCACGTGACGGGGGCTGGGCCTATCACAGTCTCTCCCCTCGGGCCAGGCGCGGGCAGCCGCCATCATTTCAGCCCCTGTTTTGTGTCCTGTGAGGTCATTTTTTGGGGGGTAGGGGGCAAGAAAAGTTTTCAGAGTTGGTTTCTGCTGCTTCCAAGGGAAAACCTGACCCCATTTTGCCTGGACAAATCCCGTCCTGAATCCGAGCCTGTCTGCATCCCTACAAAATTAAGCAACGTGCATTCACCAGACCTGAGACCATCCCCACAAATGTCACAAATGGCGTGTTTGTGTGTGACCTGTTCTAACACCGCTTAATACACTTCCTAGTACCTGTATTAAGAAAAGAAATGGGTGAGCAGAATTTTGGCAGCATGTTCTGTTTAAGCCAGTAGATGAAAAATATCATTTAAAGATGCAACCCAGATAAAAATTATTGAGATCGTTTACGATTTTCAGTACCAGCCGCTGAAATTGGGCGTAAATCATTACATATCTCAGTTCCCACTAGCCACATTTCAAGGGCTCAGGGACCACCTGGTGGCTGCACAGCCCAGCTCCATGCCTCCGTCCAGAACACCACCACATGGCCGCCGCCCTCTCCCCCCGCCTCCTCTCTCGGCTCCTGGCGCAGGGATGCAGGAAACGAGAGGGGAGGAGCTGGCCCCACCTAGCTCTGCCTCCGGTGCACAGTGGTTAGACAGAGTTCTCCCCTCTGGATTACCGGGTCTTCTGAACAACCAAACAAGAAATAATAAAGATGGAGGCAGAAATCGATGAAGTAGGGGCCAGCATGGTGGCACAGCCCCCTGCGATGCCGGCACCCCGAATCAGAGCCTCGGTTTGAGTCCTGGCTACTATCCTCCTCCTCCTCCTCCTTATTTATTTATTTGAAAGTTGGGATTACAGAGAGACTGAGAGAGACAGAGAGAGAGAGATCTTCTAGCCACTGGTTCACTCCTCAAATGGCTATGATGGTCAGTCCTGGGTCAAGCTGAAGGCTGAAGCCGGAAGCTCCATCCTGGTCTCCTATGTGGGTGGCAGAGGACCAAGCGCTTGGACAGTCTTCCATTGCCTTCCTAGGCACGTTAGCAGGGAGCTGTCTCAGAAGCAGAGTAGCCCACGGCCGGCGTTGTGGTGTGGTCGGCAAAGCCACCACCTGAGACGCTGGCATCATATATGAGTGCCGTTTGAGTCCCAGCTGCTCCACTTCTGATACAGCTCCCTGCTAATGGCCTGGGGAAAGCAATGGAGAATGGCCTAAGTGGTTGGACACCTGCACCCACCCAGGAGACCAGGATGGAGCTCCTGGCTCCTGGCTTCGGCTTTGC
Source organism: Oryctolagus cuniculus (assembly GCF_964237555.1). Taxonomy (NCBI): domain Eukaryota; kingdom Metazoa; phylum Chordata; class Mammalia; order Lagomorpha; family Leporidae; genus Oryctolagus; species Oryctolagus cuniculus. Next base: position 88,058,355 of record NC_091443.1, on the reverse strand, counting down.
CCAGTCCTAACCATCATGGCCATCCAGCAGATGGAAAATCTCTCTCTCTAGCTCTGTCTTTCAGATAAATAATTTTTTAAAAAAGAGACAGAAAGCTATTGATGTCACGTGTGGGTGGGCCTCTGGAACTACAGTCTCAGGTACTCAGGGAGTGTAGACAGAGGTAGCAGTCTAGAGGGCAAATCTGGAGTCTGCTTAAGGCTGCACAGCCTGGGACACAGCGGCCCTGCTCCTCAGACCACATCCTAAAGAAATTACCCTCCAGGCTCAGAAGGAGGAATACCACACCCTTTATGAAAATGCAAACAAGTGCACATACAATGACAACACGCATTCTACAAGAGGACATTCTATGAAAGGACACACAGGAACCACATGAGCATAGTTGTCTCCGCCGGAGGGGGAGACAGGGAATCGGAATGGAGATAGAAGTCTAAAGAAATAAAGCAGGAGATAAATTTTATCTGGACCATTGTGAAAATGTGTCATGGGGCATTAACGAGGAAAAAATAAAAAGGGAAAGCGAGAGCGAGGTGACCTGAGTGCAGGAGCCCCACAACTTCAGCCCAAAGCAGCGTTTGGAGGCTGGCCCAGGAGCAGCAGGAGACGAGCGCGTGGCAGACAGCCACACGGGAGGACAGAGCACTGGCTGCAGGGCTGGCTCACTGCAGAGCTGTCGCCAGCACCAACTGCTCCGAGAAAGCTCAAGAAACAGTCACACATTTCAAAGGAAAAGATTTTGATGCAAATACATGCCCGAGTTAACATGCTGTGTGGGAACCATCATTCGTGTGTCACGTGGACGGCAGTCGGAGAAAAAGAAAGAGCCATCTCTGGTCGTCTCTGGACGACTCAGATGCGTGCTGCCTTCCTGGAGGGAGACGGAATCACGGGAAGAGGAGGTGACCGGGGTGGCCAGCACAGGTGACCAGTGCTGCAGCTCCAGCTAGCTGCCAGCTGCACTGAGCTAAGCCACACTGTGACTCTCTGTCCCCGTGCAGATGTAAGAGGGCCTGGGGGCCAGCACCAGCCCCGGGCCCCTGTCCCCCGTGCACATCGTCCCCCGTGCTGCAGAGAAAGAGTGAAGGTTGAAACGCTGCTCAGTGCGATGGGGCCCAGACACACAGCATGTGTGCTTGGAACTCCTCTGTTGTTTTTATTTGAAGATTTATTTATGTATTTAAAGGCAGAGTGACAGAGAGAGAGAGAGACAGAGCACTTCCATCCATTGGTTCTCTCTACCAGGTCTCCCACGTGGAAGGACACTCATTTGAACACTCTGTGGAGCACACATTCCCTGTGAGTGCACACTACCTTCGTGAAAGCAGCATCTACAGTTCTTTTGATGTATGTATATTTTGTATCTTTATATGCATTTAAGATGAATGCATATCTTGTATTTCTATGTGAGATGACAACTTCTATTTTGGTTATTTCATCACTGGAACAAATCAGACAAGTGTACGAGGATGCATGGGGGCTGACACCCATGGTGCAGTGTATATTTTAAGAATTATAGTGGGGCCAGTGCTGTGGCGCAGCGGGAAAGCCGCCGCCTGCAGTGCTGACATCCCATATGGGCGCTGGTTCGTATCCCGGCTGCTCCACTTCCTATCCGGGTCTCCGCTACAGCCTGAGAAAGCAGTAGAAGATGGCCCAAGCCCTTGGGCCCCTGCACTCGCATGGGAGACCCAGAGGAAGCTCCTGGCTCCTGGCTTCGGATCGGTGTAGTTCCGGCCGTTGCAGCCAATTGGGGAGTGAACCAGCAGATGGAAGACCTCTCTCCCTCTCTCTCTGCCTCTCCTTCTCTCTGTGTGTAACTCTGACTTTCAAGTAGAATAAATAAATATTTTAAAAATTTATTAAAAGAATTACAATAACACCAATTACAGTAACACCACTACAGTAATACCAACCAACAAAAAGCCATAAGGACAGGGCGTGCATTGTGGTACAGGGGATTAAACCATCGCTTGGGACGCATGCATCATATGGGACAGTCTTGCCTACACTTGCTGCCCAGCTTCCTGCTAATGTGCACCCCCAGAGGCGGTGGGTGATGGTTCAAGTATGTGAGCCCCTGCCACCCGTATGGGAGAGCTGAATGGAGTTCCTAGCTCCTGCTACTGCAGACATTCAGGGAGTAAACCAACAGATGGAAGATCTCTCTCTCTCCCCCTCTCTGCCCTTCAAATAAACATGAACGGAAAAAAAAATTTTTTTTTTGACAGGCAGAGTGGACAGTGAGAGAGAGAGACAGAGAGAAAGGTCTTCCTTTGCTGTTGGTTCACCCTCCAATGGCCACCGCAGCCGACGCGCCGCGCTGATCCGATGGCAGGAGCCAGGTACTTCTCCTGGTCTCCCATGGGGTGCAGGGCCCAAGCACTTGGGCCATCCTCCACTGCACTCATGGGCCACAGCAGAGAGCTGGCCTGGAAGAGGGGCAACCGGGCCAGAATCCAGCGCCCCAACCAGGACTAGAACCCTGTGTGCCGGCGCCGCAAGGCAGAGGATTAGCCTAGTGAGCCGCGGCGCCGGCCGGAAAGATTTTTTAAAATGGCAAGAGATCTACAAGCCCAGAACCGAGTTTCAGCAGCTCCTGCTCTGTTAGAGCCATAGCCACGAAGGACTTCCTTCTGTCGGAGCACTTAGGGTGAGCATCACACCAGCCTTTTATCTTCACTAAGCTTAAAGTCATGCTCTGTCTAGATTTCCTTTCTTTTTCCGTGAATGCCTGTCACAGGATCCTTCTAGAACACCTTAGCGAGTCTAGTTGTCATGTCTCCTTGGGGTCCCCACTGGGATATCACGGGAGTTGGCCATGGTTCCTACCCAAAAAAAAAAAACCCTGGGCCACCCGTCCCCGGGGCAGGCGGAGGACTCACCCTGGATCCTGGGCTCCTGGGGCCTGCCTTGATCTGCTGTTGGGAGCAGCACTGTGTCTTCCTCCTCCTCCTCACGGGAGACGTCTTTGCACCTGAGCGCACCTGGGTTGGCACAGCTATCGCTGGATCAGCGCCTGCCCAGCCCGCGGCAGCCAGGCCCTTCTGGCTGCTGTGCCCTTAGCACCCCCCAAGCCTGGATCCTTCCCCGCTGCCACTGGGGGGAATGACCTCTTGAATGAGAGGCCTCGGATGGCAAACAGGCTCCACCTGACTTTCACAATCTACAAGAACTGGGAGGAGGGTGCTGCCCTGCTTGTGTGCTGGCCTCAAGTTAGAAAAAATAGCCAGTCCCTGTCGCCAGCCCGGGGCAGTGGGCTAGGGAGGCCCTGTAGTCTGCAGTCCCATCAGAGGGTGTGTGTGTTGGGGGGAGGGCTGTGGTGTGCCCACTCCGGCCCTCTGCGTTTCTCCTTATTATCAATATTTAACCACAGAGCGAGGGAATCAAGGCTGACTGTTTATAGCCTGCGTTTTCTAGTAGTGAAGGTCATGGCTTCACATGAACTCCTCCCAAGGAGCTATAAAATGGACCCGTGCAGGGTGGGGCTGGGGGAGGCTGCGGAGCCCCGGTGACCCAGCAGGAGAAAGCAGGCCGGGCCCAGCCCCTTGGTGGGGAAGGAGAGCGGAGGTTCTCCCCAGCCAGGCCAGCCCCTTTCAGTTCTAACACAAGTTTTTCTGCACACTGGCTCCTTGCCACGCCTGCAACCATCTAGGTTGGCTCAGCAAGGTTCCCATTTCGGCACAGAGAACTCAAGATCCAACAGGGGCAGGCGCCGTGGCTCACTAGGCTAATCCTCTGCCTGAGGTGCCGGCACACTGGGTTCTAGTCCCGGTCGGGGCACCGGATTCTGTCCCGGTTGCCCCTCTTCCAGGCCAGCTCTCTGCTATGGCCCGGGAGTGCTGAAGAGAGATGGGGGAGGGGATGGGGAGCAGATCAGCCAGGGCCTTGAGAAACCAGGTGAAGAGTTGGGATTTTGCCCTCAGAGTCATGAGGCAGGAAGTGACAGGGTCATGAGGCAGGAAGTGACAGGATGTAACTGACATCCATTTAAGGTCTCCTGGCCTATTGGGTGGAGGAGGAATTTTAGGGGAGCCAGAGAGGCAGAGGAAGACCCCTGGGAGGAGACCCTGGTGGCTGGACCAGGCTGGCGGCAGGGGAGGTGGCGAGAAGCACCCAGAATCATGCTGCATTTTGGGGAGAAAGATGGCTGACAGACTTCAAGGGAGAGGAATTCAGCAGGAACTCTCTTCCGCACAAGTGGAATTTCTTGGCTCGTGTTGCCTTCTCTCTCTGGCTCTCTGACCGCTTCTCCCTGGGTGTCAGGCTGGCCTTCTCCAGGGAGCTGCCCCTGGCTGCAGGAACCCAGGCTCATGACTGTAGGGATCTAGTCTCCCGCTCTCAGAAGCAGAAGGGAAGGAGTTCTTGTCTTAGCTCGTTTGAAACTTTCTGGGACAGGACTCTCATGTTTGGCATCCATCATTACGGCCAGGGCAGGAAAGTGGAGATGAGGTGCCATGGACAGCCAGTGGGGACCTCATGCCCTCTGGGGAGACAGAGAGAAGCTGCGAGCAGGACAGCCATCCCCACGCAGGTCCTGAGGTGACCACTTGACCGCCGTGGGAGCACTGTGGGCTCTGCTCGCAGAGGGGGCCGCCTGTCCCCAGGCTCTCCTCTTCTCAGCCTCTTACCCTTGCTCTCTCTGCCATAGCTTATCCAGTAGTGATCACACCATGGTCATTCTGTGCCAGGCCTGTGCTGATGAGGAATAGCCCCAGGCCTCATCCCTGACCTGGAGAGAGTTCCCTATCGTCTGTGTCTACATTAGCACAACTGAATAGCAGTGCCATGCTTGCGTGGATCCCAAAGCCTGAAGCGTTTACTCTCAGGACCTTTACAGAAAAAGCGTGCCAGTCCAGACAACAAGATAGAAGAAGTCTGGGTTCCTGGACGACCTCCTGGGCACAGCTGTCTGCCTGCCCTGGAGCACCTGTCCTCTTCTGGAATGTTCTGTAGAAGAAAAATTGAGGACTCTCTTTATTACATAAACTTGATTTGTGCTGCAACTAATACACTACAGAGGCTCGGTGCTCACTTGGGTAAGTGAATGACACAGCAGCAGAAGAGCTGACGGCTAGTCCTGTCCAACATTGCTACCGACCAACAGTGTGACCTTGAGCTTGACACTGAAACCTCTTACCTAGTCTCCCCAGGCTGCAGATGCAGTGCGTGCCAGGCTGAGGGCCAGCAAACACTTGAGGGTGGTGCTGTCTGCTCTGGATTTCCGGGTCAGGCTGTTCTGCCGTCCGTCGCCGGCTGATTCTAGGACAGGTGAATGGGCACTTGGCTGGCCATCTGTTCTCACTCTCACAAACTTCACCACACACTGCACGGTCCATCTAAGCATTCCATGTGAGCAGCGCTTCCTCCAAGACTCCAACAGCAGCTCGCTATCTTCTCAGTCGAGAAGGCCTCGCAGAAAAATCAACGAAATCTGAGCGTATCGATGTCAGGAAACAATCACACGCAGAAGCAGAGATGCCTGAACTAGAGTATTCGATGCGGGACAAGTGTTTGGCGCAGCAGATAAGACACAGCTTGGGGGGCTGGCACAGCGGCGTAGAGGGTAAAAGCCGCCACATGCAGTGCTGGTAGCCTATGCGGGCACCAGTTAGAGTGCCGGCTGCTCCACTTCCCATCCAGCTCCCTGCAGATGCGCATAGGAAAGCAATGGAAGACAGCCCAACCGCTTGGGCCCCTGCACCCATGTGGGAGACCCGGATGAAGCTCCAGGTTCTTGGCTTCTTCCTGATCCTTCCCTAGCAGTTTCAACCATTTAGCGAATGGAATATCTCTCACAGGGCCAGCGCTGTGGTGTAGCCAATAAAGCTGCCGCCTGCAGTGCCAGCATCCTATAGGGTGCCAGTTCGAGTCCAGCTGCTCAACTTCTAATCCAGCTCTCTGCTCTGGCCTGGGAAAGCAGTAGAAGATGGCCCAAGTCCTAGGGCCCCTGCACTCACGTGGGAGACTGGGAAGAAGATCCTGGCTCCTGGCTTCAGATCAGCACAGCTCCAGCCACTGCGACCATCTGGAGAGTGAACCAGTGGATGGAAGACCTCTCTCTCTCTCTCTCTCTCTCTCTCAGAGGTCTCTGCCTTTCTATAACTCTGCCTTTCAAATAAATAAATAAATAAATAAATTTTCTTAAAAATGTATTTGAGAGACAAAGAGAAAGAGAGAGAAACAGATACACAGAGAAGGTTTGGGTCTGCTGGTTCACTCACTAAATGCCTTCACCAGTTGGAGCTGGAGACTCAATCCAAGTCTCCCATTTGAGTGGCAGGGACCCAACCACTTGACCTACCCCTGCTGAGATTGGAGCGGAGCCAGGACTCAAACCCAGCACTCCAATATGGGGATGCAGGTGTTCCAAACAGCATTTTATTTATTTAGAAATAGCAATCATTCCCCTACCTTTTTTTTCCCAAAGAAACCTTTTATTTAATGAGTACAAATTTATTTCTTTTTTTTTAAAAAAAGATTTATTTATTTATTTGAAAGTCAGAGTTACACACAGAGAGAGGGAGAGGCAGAGAGAGAGAGGTCTTCCATCTGCTGGTTCACTCCCCAGATGGCCGCAACGGCCGGAGCTGTGCCATCCAAAGCCAGGAGCCAGGAACTTCTTCTGGGTCTCCCATGCGGGTATAGAGGCCCAAGGACTTGGGCCATCTTCCACTGCTTTCCCAGGCCAGAGCAGAGAGCTGAATCGGAAGTATAGCAACCAGGACTCAAACTGGTGCCCACATGGGATACTGGCACTGCAGGAGGCAGCTTTTCCTGCTATGCCACAGTGCTGGCCCTGAGTACAAATTTCTTAAGTACAACTTCAGGAATATAGTGATTCTTCCCACCTTACCCACTCTCCTACCCCACCTCCTCCTCTGTCTCCCATTCCCTGTCCCATTCTCCATTAAGATTCATTTTCAATTAACTTTATACACAGAAGACCAATTCCATACTAAGTAAAGATTTCAACAATTTGTACACACACACACACACACACCTGTTTGAGAACAAGTTTTACAGCTAATTTTCATAGTACAACTCTTTGAGAACAGAGGTCCTGGATGGGAAGTAGTGCACAGTGACTCTTGTTGTTAATTTAACAATTGACACCCTTATATATGATGTCAGTGATCACCCAAGGCTCTTGACTTGAGCTTCCACTGCTATGGAAGCCTTTTGAATCCACAAACTCTGTCAGTATTTAGACAAGGCCATAAGCAAAGTAAAGTTCTCTCCTCCCTTCAGAGAAAAGTACAACCTTCTTTGATGGCCACTTTTTTCCCCTGGGGTCTCACAGAGATCCTTCATGTAGGACATTTATTTGCCATAGTGTCTTGGTTTTCCATCCCTGAAATGTTCTCATGGGCTTTTCAGCCAGACCAGAATGGCTTAAAGGTTGATTCTGAGGCCAGAGTGCTATTTAGTGCAATTGTCATTCTATGAATCTGCTATGTGGACTGCTTCCCATGTTGGAACATTCTCTCCTTTTTAATTCTGTCTATTATTATTACCAGACCCTTGATCTTATTTATATAATCCCTTTAACACTTAATACTATCTATGATCACTTTCACTCTTAAGACTGCATTTTTACCAACCAGCTTAATGGGATTTGGGGTCTCATGGCAAGTTTTTAAACTGTACCCTTAGATGTAAGTCTGTAGGAATGTACGCAAAACTATACAGCTTTATAGTTACAAACTTCCTCCTTCTTCTCTTATTCCCATTCTTATTTTTTACTGAGATCTATTTTTTAAAAGATTTTATTTATCTATTTGAGAGGTAGAGATACAGACAGTGACAGGGAGGAACAGAGAGAAAGGTCTTTCTTCTGTTGGTTCACTCCTCAGGTGGCCGCATGGCTGGAGCTGCACCAGTCTGAAGCCAGGAACCAGGAGCTTCTTCCCGGTTTCCCATGTGGGTGCAGGGGCCCAAGCATTTGGGCCTTCTTCTGCTGCTTTCCCAGGCCATAACAGCTTGATTGGAAGAGGAGCAGCTGGGACTAGAACCGGTGCCCATATGGGATGCTGTTGTCGCAGGCGGAGGATTAACCTACTGCTCCATGGTGCCAGCTCTGAGATCTATTTTCAATTTACTTTATACACATATAATTAACTCCATGTTAAGTAAGGAGTTCAACAAATAGTATGAGGAAGAGGAAAAAAAAAAACCGGGGCCGGTGCTGTGGCGCAGCAGGTCAACGCCCTGACCTGAAGTGCCGGCATCCCATGTGGGCGCCAGTTCTAATCCTAGCTGCTCCTCTTCCAGTCCAGCTCTCTGCTGTGGCCTGGGAAAGCAGTGGAGGATGGCCCAAGTCCTTGGGCCCCTGCACCCACGTGAGAAATCTGGAAGAAGCTATTGGCTCCTGGTTTCGGATTGGCGCAGCTCGGGCCGTTGTGGCCATCTGGGGAGTGAACCAGCAGATGGAGGACCTCTCTCTCTGTCTCTGCCTCTCTCTGTAACTCTGTTTTTCAAATAATAAAAAAAAACTCAAAAAAAAAAAAAAAAAAAAAAACCTGTTCCTTGGCAGTCAAGACAAAGGCTGTTTAAGTCATTGCTTCTCAAAGTATCAGTTTCACTTCTAAAGATTTCCTTTTAGGTGCTCTTTTAGTTCACGGATCAGGGAGAACATGTGGTTTTTGTCCCTTTGGGACTGGCTTATTTCACTAAGTATGATGTTTTCCAGATTCATCCATTTTGTTGCAAATGATTGGATTTCATTTTTTTTAACTGCTGTGTAGTGTTCCATAGAGTATATATCCCATAATTTCTTTATCCGGTCTTCAGTTGATGGGCATTTAAATTAATTCCATGTCTTAGCTATTGTGAATCGAGCTGCAATAAACATGGGGGTGCAGATAACTTTTATTTGCTGATTTCATTTCCCTTGGGTAAATCCCCAGGTGGCTGGGTCACATGGTAGGTCCATATTCAGATTTCTGAGGTATCTCTATAATGTCTTCCATGGTGGTTCACCAGTTTACATTCCTGCCAATAGTGAATTAGGGTACCTTGTCCCCCACGTCCTCACCAGCATTTGTTGTTTGTTGATTTTTGTATGAAAGCCATTCTAACTAGGGTGAGGTGAAACTTCATTGTGGTTTTAATTTGCATTTCCTTGATGGCTAGTGATCTTGAACATTTGTTCATATGTCTGTTGGCCATTTGGATTTCTTCATTTTGAAAAATGTTGGCCGGCGCCGCGGCTCAATAGGCTAATCCTCCACCTGCGGCGCCGGCACACCGGGTTCTAGTCCTGGTTGGGGCGCTGGATTCTGTCCCGGTTGCCCTTCTTCCAGGCCAGCTCTCTGCTGTGGCCAGGGAGTGCAGTGGAGAATGGCCCAAGTGCTTGGGCCCTGCACCCCATGGGAGACCAGGAGAAGCACCTGGCACCTGGCACCTGGCTCCTGCCTTCGAATCAGCATGGTGCGCCAGCCGCAGCATGCTGGCCACGGCGGCCATTGGAGGGTGAACCAACGGTAAAGGAAGACCTTTCTCTCTGTCTCTCTCACTGTCCACTCTGCCTGTCAAAATATCTGCTTAAATCCTTTACCCATTTCTTAACTGGGTTGTTTGTTTTGTTGTTGTGGAGTTTCTTGATCTCTTTATATATTCTGGTTGTTAATCTTTTATCAGTTGCATAGTGTGCAAATAATTTCTCCTGTTCTGTCAGTTGCCTCTTCACACTTCTGAGTGTTTATTTTGCATTACAGAGGCTTCTCAATTTGATGTAATCCCATTTGTTAATTTTGGCTTTTATTGCCTGTGCCTCTGAGGTCTTTTCCAAGAACTCTTTGCCTGTGCCAATGTCTTCCAGGGTTTCCCCATTGTTCTCTAATAATTTGATGGTGTCTGGTCATAGATTTGATCTTTAATCCACGTCGAGTGGATTTTTGTGTAAAGTGTAAGGTAGGGGTCCTGCTTCATACTTCTGCATGTGGAGGTCCAGTTTCCCCAGCACCATTTGCTGAAGAGACTCATTGCTCCAGGGATTGGTTTAGCTCCTTGGTCAAATATAAGTTGGTTGTAGATGCTTGGATTGATTTCTGGTGTTTCTATTCTGCTCCATTGGTCTAGCCATCTGTTTTTGTACCAGTGCCAGGCTGTTTTGATTATAACTGCCTTGTGGTATGTCTTGAAATCTGGCATTGTGATGCCTCCAGCTTTGACTTTGTTGTATAATATTGCTTTAGCTATTCGCGGTCTCCTGTGGTTCCACATGAGTTTCAGTATCATTTTTTCTAGATCTGAGAAGAATCCCAAACAGCATTTTAATCACTTCACCCAACGCCCAACCTGGGGGGGGGGGGGGGAGGCTGGTTTTTATGTTGAACCCAGAGGCAAGAAAAACAAGATAGTAGAATTAGTGAGGGAATTATTTTGAAAAAAGTAGGGCAATTAAATAATAACAAAAAAATGACTGGTTTGCCTGGATGCCTGTACTCTGCAGTGGGGTGGATGTCAGGCATCCAAAGGAGGTCCTTGTGACTCAGTAGAATGATCTCGATGATCAAATGCTTTTGCTGGAAACATTTCAGGAATGTTCACAAAGTCTGTTGACTTTGAGCAGGAGCTGATGCGAATCAAAGCAAAGCAGGTTGCTTTCTGTAAGAAAAGACAATTACCATCATCCCTCTCTCCGCATGGGAGACTCACGATGTCATTGACCCTTACTTGTAATTGTTAATTCTTTCAATGCCTTTGACCCCTTGCTCCTGGTTATAGGATAACTAAATATCTTCTTTAGTCACTGACTAAATCAGAGTCCAGGAGTAGAGCAGAATCAAAGTCTATCAACTTTTCCCTTTAGCCCTCTGAGTTACTTGAAGCTTAGTCACGCTCACCCACATCACTCATGCCAAGTTTCATTCTGTAGGTGACATTGCTCAATAATGTGTTGCAGGGATGTCAGTGAACTTGGCCAGGAAGGATTGTGTGTGATGGTCTGCACCTGGGCCAAACTCTCACCAGCGAGGACGTATTCCTTGGTTCATGTACGTGTGCGTGCTGGGGGGGGGGGGGGGGTCCATGAGGCACACAGTGGGCCCCAGCAGTAATCAAAGCATACCAGACAGTTTACTAATGACTAGTTGGTTACTGAAATCTTAGTTACCATCTTACCATGAGGGGGAAGGTCTTACAGTAGTCTCACTGCAGAAAGTCATTTTTGATGAATGATTAATCATTGTTAGGCTGGATTTTTCCAAAAACATGAACATGTGGAAGAAAGGTCATAGACCCTTTGTGATGATCAGCTGGCTGGGTGGGTGACTACTTTTCCAGAACAAGTTCAAACTCTCAACGTTTATCAGAAAAATTTTAAGCATTTTTTTTTTAAATCAGGCCTGCACTGTGGTGTAGCAGGTAAAGCAGCCGCCTGCAGTACTGGCACACCATATGGGTACTGGTTCAAGTCCTGGCTGCTCCACTTCCAATCCAGCTCTCTGCTATGGCCTGGGAAAGCAGTAGAAGATGGCCCAAGTCTTTGGGCCCCTGCACCTGCGTGGGAGACCTGGAAGAAGCTCCTGGCTCCTGGCTTCAGATTGGTACAGCTCTGGCCATTGTAGCCATCTGGAGAGTGAACCAGCAATGGAAGACCTCCCTCTCTCTGTCACTCTGCCTCTCTGTAGTTCTGCCTTTCAAATAAATAAATAAACCTTTAAAAAAAATCAGGAATCAATTTCTCTCCAGAAGGAAGTTGTGAATTAAACCATAGGGGTAAAAAAGTTCTGTCCTGGATCAGGTTTGGGACAATTTTTCTTTCTTTTTTTATTTTTTATTTTTTTTATTTGACAGGTAGAGCTATAGACAGAGAGAGAGAGAGAGAGAGAGAGAGAAAGGTTCCGTTGGTTCATTCCCCAAATGGCCGCTATGGCCAGCGCTGTGCCGATCTAAAGGCAGGAGCCAGGTGCTTCCTCCTGGCCTCCATGTGGGTGCAGGGGCCTAAGCACTAGGGTCATCCTCCACTGCCCTCCTGGGCCACAGCAGAGAGCTGGACTGGAAGAGGAGCAACTGGGACTGGAACCCAGCGCCCAGATAGGATGCCAGCACCGCAAGTGGAGGATTAACCAAGTGAGCCCCAGCGCCGACCCCGGGACAATTTTTCTTTTAAAACTCCTTCTCAGGGCTGGTGCTCTGGTGTAGTGGGCTAAGCCTCCACCCGAAGCACCAGTGTCCCATATGGGTGCCAGTTTGTAACCCAGCTGCTCCTCTTCTGATTCAGCTCTCTATTAATCCACCTGGGAAAGCAGTGGAAGATGGCTCAAGTGCTTAGGCCCCTGCACCCACATGGGAGACCTGCGTGGAGTTCCTGACTCAGGGAGGCAAGTAGGAGTATAAAACATACAGGGGACCACATTGTGGTGCTGAGGGGTGGGCAGCTGCCTGTGATACTGGCATCCTATGTAGGCGCCAGTTCGAGTCCCAGATGCTCTGCTCCTGATCCAGCTCCCTGCTAATGCACTTGGGAAAGCAGACGAGTGTATCCACATGAGACCCTGATGGAGCTCCAGGCTCCAGGCTTCAGCCTGGCCCATTCCTGGCCATTGCACCAATTTGAGAACTGAATCAATGAATGGAAGATCTCTCTATCCTTCTGTAACTCTGCCTTTCAAATGAATAAATAAATCTTCAAACAACAACAACAACCATGCATAATGCTGGTTGTACCCACACTGATTTTTATTTATTTATTTATTTATTTATTGACAGGCAGAGTGGACAGTGAGAGAGAGAGACAGAAAGAAAGGTCTTCCTTTGTTGTTGGTTCACCCTCCAATGGCTGCCACGGCCGGCACACCGCGCTGATCCGATGGCAGGAGCCAGGTACTTCTCCTGGTCTCCCATGGGGTGCAGGGCCCAAGGACTTGGGCCATCCTCCACTGCACTCCCTGGCCACAGCAGAGAGCTGGCCTGGAAGAGGGGCAACCGGGACAGAATCCGGCGCCCCAACCGGGACTAGAACCTGGTTTGCCGGCGCCACAAGGTGGAGGATTAACCTAGTGAGCCGTGGCGCCGGCCACCCACACTGATATTAATCCTTTAAGTCAGCTTCCCATATTTGAGAAAAAAAAAAGCCCTGAGGTTGAGTTTTTTTTTTAATTTATTTATTTTTTTTTAATATTTTTTGACAGGCAGAGTGGACAGTGAGAGAGAGAGACAGAGAGAAAGGTCTTCCTCTGCTGTTGGTTCACCCTCCAGTGGCCGCTGCGGCCGGCGCACCGCGCTGATCCGATGGCAGGAGCCAGGTGCTTCTCCTGGTCTCCCATGGGGTGCAGGGCCCAAGCACTTGGGCCATCCTCCACTGCACTCCCGGGCCACAGCAGAGAGCTGGCCTGGAAGAGGGGCAACCGGGACAGAATCCGGCGCCCCGACCGGGACTAGAACCTGGTGTGCCGGCGCCGCAAGGCAGAGGATTAGCCTATTGAGCCGCGGCGCCGGCCGAGGTTGAGTTTTCACTCCTTCCACGGTGCTGAAATGCTTCCTGCTGAGCTGATCAGCACATCGTCTCTGAGCTCAGGAAGTCAAAGCCATCTATCTCACGCTGCCAGCTGCGTTGTCAGTTCCCAAAGTCTTCTCCGGACCTCTAAAGTGTGTCGATGCCCTCTGGGCAGCCCTTTCCACGGGGATTTTGTGGCTTTATTTGCATATGGGGAGTACATTTGTTGTTCCTTATCTGTGGGAGTGCTTAAGCTTCATTAGAAGAAATTCACCTTGGGACCGATGCTCTGGTGTCGTGGGCGGAGCCTCCGCCTGTGTTGCCAGATCCTATATGGGTGCCAGTTCATGTGCCAGCTGCCCCGCTTCCCATCCAGCTCTCTGCTGGTGGCCTGGGAAAGCAGAGGAAGGTGGCCCAGATGCTTGGGTCTCTGCACCCACGTGGGAGACCTGGAGGAGGCTCCTGGCTTCGGATCAGCTCCAGCCGTTGCGGCATTTGGAGAGTGAGCTAGTGGACGGAAGACCTTTCTGTCTCTTCTTCTCTCTGCCTGTAACTCTGCCTCTCAAATGGAGAAATAAATCTTTAAAAGAAAAAAAAAAAACACAAATTCATCTTTAAATTTGTGACCCCCAGGGCCTGCATTGTGGCACAGCAGGTTAACTGCCACCTGAAACATCAGTATCCCATATCAGAGTGCCGATTCAAGTCCCAGCTGCCCCTCTTCCAATCCAGCTCCCTGCTAATGCACTTAGGAAGGCAGCAGAAGATGGCCCAAGTGCATGGGCCCCTGCACCCACATGGGAGACCTGGAAGAAGCTCCTGGCTTCAGATCGGCCCACCTCTGGCTATTGTGGCCATTGGGGGAGTGAACCAGCAGATAGAAGACCCCTCTGTCTGTAACTTTGCTTCTCAAATAAATATATAAATCTTTTTTTTTAAAGGTGATTGGTAGGATTTTTTTTTTTTTTTTGACAGGCAGAGTGGACAGTGAGAGAAAGAGAAATGTCTTCCTTTTCTGTTGGTTCACCCCCAATGGCTACTGCGGCTGGCGCACTGCGCTGATCCGAAGCCAGTAGCCAGGTGCTTCTCCTGGTCTCCCATGGGGTGCAGAGCCCAGGTACTTGGGCCATCCTCCACTGCATTCCCTGGCCACAGCAGAGAGCTGGCCTGGAAGAGGGGCAGCCGGGACAGAATCCGGCGCCCCAACTGGGACTAGAACCCGGTGTGCCGGCGCTGCAAGGCGGAGGATTAACCTAGTGAGCCGTGGCGCTGGCCAGAATTTTTTTAATATTCTGGAAATAAGCCCCTTTGCTGACACATGCCATAACTTTCTTTTAAACAATATTTAACACAGAAATGCATTTTTAAAATATTTATTTGAAAGAGTTAAAGAGAGAGAGAAAGAGAGAGAGAGAGAGAGATTGATCTTCCATCTGCTGGTTTGCTCCCCAGATGGCTGCGACAGCCAGGACTGGAACAGGCTGAAGCCAAGGACCAGCAGCTTCACCCAGGTTCCCCACTTGGGCTAATACCTCTGCATTCCTAGGGTGCATTAGCAGGGAGCTGGATTGGAAGTGAAGCAAATGGGACTTGAACTGGCACCCATATAGGATGCTGGCACCACAGGCAGCGGCTTTACTCACTACACCACAGTGTGGGTCCCAGTTCAAAAATATTTGGGGCCGGCGCTGTGGTGCAGTAGGTTAATACTCCGGCTGCGGCGCCAGCATCTCATATGGGCACCGGTTCTAATCCCGGCTGCTCCTCTTCCAATCCAGCTCTCTGCTGCGGCCTGGGCAAGCAGTAGAAGATGGCCCAAGTGCTTGGGCCCCTGCACCCACATGGGAGACCCAGAAGAAGCACCTGGCTCCTGGCTTCGGATCGGCCCAGTTCCGGCTGTTGCAGCCATTTGGGGAGTGAACCAACAGAAGGAAGACCTTTGTCTCTGTCTCTCCCTCTCACTGTTTGTAACTTTACCTCTCAAATAAGTAAATAAAATATTTAAAAATTTATTTAATTTGTTCAAATATTTACCATTATCAAAAGTATTAAGTGATCAATTAATATATGTCATTTAATTATATTTCTCAAGTATCAATACAACCTTTATAATCTTGGTTTAAAGTCTTACGCAGAGGGGCCAGTGTTGTAGCGTCACGGGTCAAGCCGCCGCCTGCAGTGCCAGCATCCCATATGGGTGCCAGAACGGGTTCTGGCTGCTCTACTTCCAATCCAGCTCCCTGCTATGGCCTGGGAAAGCAGTGGAAGATGGCCCAAGTCGTTGGGCCCCTGCACTCGTGTGGGAGACCCGGAAGAAGCTCCTGCTTCAGATTGGCACTGCTCAGGCTATTGTGACCATCTGGGGAGTGAACCAGCGGATGGAAGACCTCTCTCTCTCTCTCTCTCTTTCTGTCTCTCCCTCTGTCTCCCTCCCCACCTCTGCCTCTCTGTAACTCTGTCTTTCAAATAAATAAATAAGTCTTTAAAAAATCAATCTCCCTCTGCAAACATGCAGCTTTGTTCCCACTGCACAGCAGTTTTGCCTGGCGCATGGGTGGAGAACAAACCAAATAGTTTATGATTTGGTCTCCTGTGGCACAGGTTGGGGACAAAGGTTAAAATGCAGTTTAGGACCACTGCATACAGTATTGCATAGCCTGGGTTCAAGTTCTGGTTCCCCTCTTGATCTCAGCTCCCTGGGAAGCAGCTGGTATTGGTTCAACTATTTGATTCCCTGCTGCCCACACAGGAGACCCGGCTGGAGATTCTGGTTACTGGCTTCCGCCTGGTCCAGCCCCAGCTGTTTGTGGACATGTGGGGAGTAAATCAGTTGATGGGAGATATCCCTCTTTTTCTAATAATTAACTTAAATTAAAAATTACATATTCCTAGGGATGGCATTGTGGCATAGCAGGTAAAGCCACCACCTGTGATGGCAGCATCCCCTATGGGCACCAGTTCAAGTCCCGGCTGCTCCACTTCCAATCCAGCTCCCTGTTAATGCACCTGGGATAGCAGTAGAAGATGGTCCAAGTTCTAGGGCCCCTGCACTCATGTGGGAGACCTGGAAGAAGCTCCAGGCTCCTGGCTTCAACCTGGCCCAGCTCTGGCTGTTGCAGCCACTTGGGGAGTGAACCAGGGGATAGAAGAACTCTCTCTGCCTCTCTCTTTCTCTGTAACTCTACTTGTCAAATAAATATATATTTTTTAAAAATCTATTAAAAATTTGATATTCCCTTGGTTTAATAGGCTACCTTAGACTGCTTCTCTGACCTGTGGTACCATCTGGCTTCTCTTTCTAGGGCTTCCCATGTCCTTCAGATGTCACACAACCTCTCCAGTCTGTCTCCTCGTGGACATGCAGTCCCGTGGGATGGAAAAACCCAGGCCCTTGGACATGCGAGCCTCCAATTGCATAGAACGGGCACATGGCACTTGGGTAGCAGCTGTTAGGACGAGGGAGAGAGCCACATGTGGCCTGGAAGCCCCAGCTCCGGTCACAGAGAGGCGTCAGAGTAGAGAATAATATCTGCTGAGACCATAATGCCCCAAAAAGCAGAATCGGACCGGAAGCGAGGGAGCAGGTGAATGGCCCGCCCGCGCCCTGTCGAGACGGGCTGGAGAGCAGCGCCCCCTAGCGGGCTTCCGATGCAACTTCAGGCCCGAAGCGGCATGTTCAGGAACTGCTGAGCCAGGGAACCGCACCCCGAGGCTTCCCGGGGCTGCGCCCAGGGGGTTCAGTCCCTGCCCCTGGCACCAGGCCGAGGCCTGGGCATGGCAGACCTTCCCTGGTCATATGTGACCCCAGGCCCCAATCGGGGCTCTGACCATCTTCTTCCACATCCCTGCTTCGTCTCTCCACTGGTAACTGTTCCCCATTGACTGAACCCCTAAGGGCTGATATCTCTCTATCTCTATCTCTCTCACATGTAAACGGCTGATATCTCTATCTCTCTATCTCTCTCACACGTAGTTAGGGGTGGGTGGGATGATGGGAGCCAGCAGAGGAGAGGAGAGGTCTCCTGCTCCCGCCCACTGCCCAGTCCTGGAGACCATCCCCACTTCAGCTTCGAAGCAGCCACAACTGGGCCACAGTCAGGTCTGACACCTCGCAGCTTCTGTCCCTGTCCACGACACTGCTGTTGTCAACCAGACTCAGACGCTGGAGTGATGTCGCTGACTCAGCACGCACCCATCCTGAAGCCATCAGGGCAGCGCAGGTTCTGGAACCTGTAGCACCACCTGAGTTAGTGTGATCTTGATTCCGGTGCCCAGGCGTGCACTCTGTGGGCATCCACATTTATTCCATGGCCTCATCTTCTCTGTGTTTTGTGGTCTTTCCAGCCGTGGCCCCCTCCCCTCCGTGCCCTCGCTCACCACCAAGACTTTCAGGAATATTTTCATTATAGCATTGTGCAAAAACTTCAGCCATGACAATAATATCATGTTCAGTTCTTTAAAAAAAAAAGATTTATGGCCGCGCTGCAGCTTACTAGCCTAATCCTCCGCCTGCGGCACCGGCACACCAGGTTCTAGTCCCAGTTGGGGCGCTGGATTCTGTCCCAGTTGCTCCTCTTCCGGTCCAGCTCTCTGCTGTGGCCTGGGAGTGCAGTGGAGGATGACCCAAGTGCTTGGGCCCTGCACCTGCATGGGAGGCCAGGAGAAGCACCTGGCTCCTGGCTTCAAATCGGTGCAGTGCCGGCCGTAGCAGCCATTTGGGGGGTGAACCAATGGAAGGAAGACCTTTCTCTCTGTCTCTCTCTCACTGTCTAACTCTGCCTATCAAAAAAAAAAAATTTATGGGGGCCAGCGCTGTGGTGTGGTGGGAGAAGCTGCCGCCTGCACTGCCAGCATCCCATATGGGCACCGGTTGGAGTCCCAGCTGCTCTACTTCCAATCCTGCTCTCTGTTATTATAGCCTGGGAAAGCAGTAGAAGATGGCCCAAGTCCTTGGGTCCCTGCACCTGCATGGGAGACCTGGAAGAAGCTCCTGGCTCCTAGCTCTTGACTCAGCTCCGGCTGTTGTGGCCATTTGGGGAGTGAACCAGCAAATGGAAGACATCTCTCTCTCTCTCTCTCTCTCTCTCTCTCTCTGCCTCTGCCTCTCTGTAGCTCTGCCTTCAAATAAATAAATAAATCTTAAAAGAGAGAGAGAGGGGCTACTGGGACAGAACTTAAGGGAATAGAGAGGTGAGGAGATGAGCGGGGTCCCTGGAATCCCTTCCTGTTTGTCTTTTCTGTCCCACCACAGGTGAGTGGGTCAGTGTCTATGCACACATGACACAACTTCCCTCAATAATAGCAAACCACGCGAGAAGAGAAGGTCCCTCCAGGTTGTTAAGGGGCGTTGTGGAGAAAGATATTAAATCCACAGACACAAGAGCCGGAAGCTTCAGAGAGGAGTCCGAGGTTGGCATTGAAGAATGAACACCATGCAGAGGAAGAGGCGTGGGAGGGTGGTGGAGGTGGAAGGGCACGAGCAGAGGCCCGGAAGCACAGACGTGCAGAGCTCATAAGCTGGGGAGAAGGCCTGGCCCAGCGTCATTGAGTTTAACACTGGATGACCGGGCAGGCCCTGTGAGTAAGGCTAGAAGGGCACCTGGGCTCTGCTCCCAGACCAGAGTCGACTTCGTGGATTTGTGACTATATCCAAAGAGGCCTCTGTGTGGGTCTTGGGGATACAGACCCAATGCACCAATGGTCCTCAGACAACTGTGCTGCCCGGGCATCCCTGTGTGTGCTAGAGAACCTCAGGACAGAGAATGGAGCCTTCCTTTCATGAAGGGGCTAAGCCTCAGTTTCCCCCGATGAGAAATGGGGACGAAGACTTGCCTGCTGCTGCTTAGGACTGCCGTGCGGGTCAGATGGTTAGGGTCGCAGGCTGTGGAGCCACCGAACAAGTCTTGCACCTGTGCTCTGCCATTTACTGGCTGTGCGGACCTTGGACACCGCTAAGGCCTTGATCCCCCGGAGCCCTGGTTCTGTTCAATGAAAGGACGGTAATGATATGTGAGACGGTGTGGCACATAGTAGGTCCTCAGTCGATATTCGCTATCGTAATAAAAAAATGATACCGCATTACATAAATGAAGATACACTGTCTGGAAACACTATGATTTGTTCCCGGAAGAATTCGTTTGAGAGACTGGATAAAGAAAGCACATAAATGCAACCCTTGAAGGAGCGAATTCCTGCACCGGCTCCAGCACAAGTCACGCCCCCCGGTCCGCGGGCAGGCCCCGCCCCCAGCGGCGTGCAGGCCACGCCCTTCTCTTCCGGCGCCGTCCCTTGCGTCCCGACGCGCCTGCGCAGGATGGGCCGCCGGCTGCCGGGGCAATGAGGGCTCTGGCGCGGCGCTGCTGGGGACAGCGCCTGGCCGGTGGGGTGGTGGCCGCGAGGCCGAGCCCCCGGTGGCGGGCACTGACCGGGCTCGGTGGAGAAGACGGCCGGGACGCCCGGGTCCGCGAGAAGCCGCCCTGGCGGGTGCTCTTCTTCGGCACGGACCAGTTCGCCCGCGAGGCGCTGCGGGCGCTACACGCCGCCAGGTACCGGGGCCGGGGCTTGCGGGGCCCGGCCGCCCCGTGGCGGAAGGCAGCGGCGCCGGGGCGGTGTGGGCCCGGAGCCGGTGTCTCCTGGGAGGTCAGCCACTGGCGCCGGGGGCCGCAGGTCTGCACCCGGCTTCCCGCCCCGGGCTGTGGTGGCTTCTCCGAGCGCTCGGCGCGCCCGCGGGGCCAGGCCCGCACCTCCGGCCAGGCTGCCCGCTTCGCCTGCGAGGAGGCCGGGGCTCGGAGAGGTTGCCCCAGGTCATCGGCTGAGCGGATCGCGCCCGAAGCCGACCCTGCCTTCGGGGGCCCCGGTTTCTGTTGCTCCTCTACCCGCCCCCCCATCCACTGCGTGGCTTCCCATGGACCCTGTGGGCTACCCCTCTGCATGGCCCCGGCTCACTCCCCTTGTCCACGGAAGAACCGTTTTCAGTAATAAATAACCGCATAAGCCAGAACTCTCAGGTGTACATTTAGTGTTGATGAAATGCGGTGGGTGAGGCGGAGGGCGTCGGTGGCCGCCCCTGCGTGCTGTATCCTGGCGATGCCACACAGCAGTGTCCCGCAGCCGCCGAGGTTTTGTTCCTCTGTTCTGCGTGTCCCTGGCGCACCGTCACCTCTGTCCCATGCTCCCTGCAGATGCTTCGCAGCAGCCCCTGGTGCAGTGAGCCCCTCCCGTGCCCCCTGCACACACCCCTCTGTGCCCACTCCCCGCAGCACCCTTAACGCCACACTTGCTTCTCTGCACCCTCCAGGCCGCTGTCCCCGGGTTGCCACGGGAGTCTGTGGCTGCCTGTGTCCCGGCCTGGCCCCTGGCTGTTCCATTGCTCCTAAGCTTTCTGTTTAGTGCCT
Source organism: Oryctolagus cuniculus (assembly GCF_964237555.1). Lineage (NCBI taxonomy): Eukaryota > Metazoa > Chordata > Mammalia > Lagomorpha > Leporidae > Oryctolagus > Oryctolagus cuniculus. Next base: position 88,037,517 of record NC_091443.1, on the reverse strand, counting down.
TGGTCTGTATTGCTTTTCTCCAAACTCCTCAACAGGTGCGGGCACTACCTGTTTAATAAGTAAATGTACACCCGCTGGTGCTGGAGTACTATGCAGGTGGGAACAAGGAGATAGTTCTACATGTTCTGCCATGAAATATTAATACCCATGGTAGATACTCTTGTCTGCTTTTTAAAAAGTATTGTTAAGATGGGGCCGGTGCCATGGCTCACCTGGTTAATCCTCCTCCTGTGGCACCGGCATCCCATATGGGCGCCGGGTTCTAGTCCCGGTTGCTCCTCTTCCAGTCCAGCTCTCTGCTGTGGCCCGGGAGGGCAGTGGAGGATGGCCCAAGTGCTTGGGCCCCTACACCCCATGGGAGACCAGGAGAAGCACCTGGCTCCTGGCTTCGGATTGGTGCAGCGCCGGCCGTAGTGGCCATCTGGGGAGTGAACCAATGGAAGGAAGACCTTTCTCTCTGTGTCTCTCTCTGTCTGCAACTCTACCTGTCAAATATTAAAAAAAATATTGTTAAGAGACATATTGTGGCGCAAAATTCCATAGATTAAAGGGATATAGAGTGAAAAGGCACTTCCTTCCACCTCTGCCTTCTGGTTCCTCTCTCCAGAGACTGTTCCATTTCTTATCTTTCTAGAAATACTGAATTCTAGAAATACAAGTGTGTGTGTTTTACCCATTTTTTAAAAAGACTCGCACAGTAGCATACGTAGGAAAGAACAAAATGCAGAACAGTATATACAACAGCCTACTTGTATAAAATGTACTGTGTGTGTTTCTAGAGCTCGCTAGAATAATGCTGTCCACGGATGGTAGCCACCAGCCACGTGTGGCTCTTCAAGATTAAAGTTAAATAAAAAACAAAACTCAGTCTCCACTTGCACGGGTTTTAAACGTTCGTTGTTGGAGAGGCAGAGAGAGGGGGACAGAGAGCTCTCCCATCCACTGATTCACCCCTCACATGACCACAGTGGCTGGGGAGGAGCTAGGAACTGGGATCTGGATCCCGGCCTCCTGTAGAGGTGGCAGGGACCCGGCCACTGGAGCCGTCACAGCGGCCCCCCGGAGTGAGCATCCACAGGAAGCTGGCGTCAGGGGCCAGAGCTGGGTCTTGAACCCAGGTCCTCTGACATGGAACGGGGGTGTCTAAACCACTAGCCCAGACGCCACCTCTACTCTGGTTCTCATCACTTAACCCTGAGTCCTTCACGGCTTTATTCCCGAAGATGATTTAGCAGTGTGCGACGCCGTTGAGGGCCGAGTCGTTCCCTTACCACTGCTTCCTTTTTCTCCCGGCCTTTCTAACATAGGGAGAACAAGGAGGAGGCGCTGATCGACAGATTGGAGGTGGTCACCGTGCCCTCGCCGTCGCCACGAGGGCTGCCGGTGAAGCAGTTCGCAGCGCAGGCCCAGCTGCCGGTGCACGAGTGGCCGGACGTGGGCGCTGGGGAGTACGACGTGGGAGTCGTCGCCTCGTTTGGCCGACTTTTGAGTGAGGCTCTTATTCTTAAGTTTCCCTAGTAAGTTTTATTTTTAAGGAAATACAGGCTCGTGACCTTGGTCTGTATAAAGGAACTGGGCGTCTAAAATGTGATAATTTGAACATGAGTGATACTTTCTTTAGTAGCATTTTCTTTTAAAATAAAGACTTTTTATTTGTGGCATGAATTGCCAACATGTGTTAAGTTCCTTATCACTCTCTGTGGCCTTTGATGTGAATTCCACGTATGTGCTGACAGCTCCCAGGTTGGTCCCTCCAGCCCAGCTCTTGCCTCAGGTTCTAGCTGCCTAACACCTGCTTTCTCCTCCTAGCTCGGCCTGGATGCTCATAGGCACCTTATGTTCAAGATGCTCAAGGCTGCATTCTTGGACTTCGGCCTAACATCTGCTCCTCCTAGAATCTGTATCTCAAGAGGTGGCACTTCATTCTTCAAGTTGTATAGGTCCAAGAGCCTAGAGTCTTAAAGATTTATTTTATTTATTTGAAAGGCAGATTTAGCGAGAAAAGGAGAGACAGAGAAAGATCTTCCATCCACTGATTCACTCCCCAAATGGCTGTAATGACTGGGCTGGGCCAGGCTGAAGTCAGGAGCCAGGAGCCAGGAGCCAGGAGCCTCATCCGGGTCTCCTACATGGAGCAGGGGCCATCAGCAGGGTGTTGGATTGGAGGGATAGCAGCTGGCGCCCATATGGAATGCCCGCGTCGGAAGCGGCGGCTCTGCCGTCTAGAGCACAGCACTGGCCCCCTCGAGTCATTCCTGATTTCTTACCTCCCACCGCATACCAGGTCCATCAGGAAATCCTGCTGGCTCTGCCTTCAGAACCTGCCTGGAATCCGTCGTCATTCCCACTGCTGCTGCCCCCACTGTGCTGCCGTGGTGGCCTCCTCCTATTCTCTGCCTTCCCAGTGTCCTGCCTGGCCAGCAGACACTGCGGTCCCTTTCAAGAATAAGTTGGGTCACGTTGCTGTGCTCAGAAGTCTGGCAGTTCTTCATCCCGCTCAGAAGAATAAGCCAAAGCCCTGATGGTACCTGGCAGGGACCCGCGTGGATTGGGCCCTGCTGGCTCTCTGGCCACACCTTAACTGTTCCATCCTGGCTCCGGTTCCGTCTTGACCTTGCCAAGCGTTTACCTTCCTCAGGGACTTTGTACTTACTGTTCCATCTGCCTAAAAGCTTTTCTCCCTATGCCGCGTCTTAGTCCCTGACCCCCTTCCGTCTTGGCCCAAGTGTCTTGTTGCTAAGAACTTCTTTGAGCACTATGAAAATTGCAGTCTCCCAGCCGTTACCCCTGCCCGCTTCTCTGCTCTGTCTTCATCCACAGCCCCCAGCACTGTTGACCAGCTTTTATATACAGCATTTTGTGTTGTGTTGCTTATCTCCTATTCTTTGCACATGGGGTGCAGGATTTTTTTTTTCCTATTTAGTTTGCTGCCACTTGTATCCCCAGCACTTAGAACAGTGTTTGCACTTGGGTTGTGCCAGGGAATATTCATTGGATGAATAGGACTGGGCTGAACAGAGGACTTACAATATAAAACTTCACTATGTACACAACAGCTAATGTGCACACTGATGGAGACATCATTAAGCTAATTACAGATTAGTATTAACTTGTGAAGCAGTGGTAGATAGGTATATTAGGATAAGCAGCAAAGGTAAAGAGATCATTTGTTTGTTTCCCAGAAACCTTTTATTTAAGGTATGCAGACTTTATGCATTTCATAAATACAACTTTAGGAACATAGTGATTCTTCCCACCATAGCGACACTCCCACCTATACTCTTTTTTTTTCAATTTTTAAAATTGTGTTTATTTATTTTAAATTGACAAATAACAGATATATTTATGACATACAATTTGATGTTGTGATACACACACATATATTGTGGGATGATTAAATTAAGCCAATTAATATATGCTTCCTTATACACCAATTTTTTGTGGTGACAACACTTAAAATCTCTTCTACTAGCAACTTTCAGGCAAACATTATTATTCCTGTAGTCACCATGATGTACAATAAATCTCTTAAATATATTCTTCCTGTTTGGCTGAAATTTGTATCCTTTAGCCAACATTCCTCTAATCCTCGCCCTCTCCACCTCCCGTAAGTCTGGCATTCTCAATCTTGAAGTCAGGGTAGCATTTTAATAAAAACAAAAGTTTATTGGATGACTCAGGTCATACCCTAGATGTGTTGAAAAACCAAACGTGAAAGTACAGTTTAACTTGGACGCCTCCAGTTTCAAGCCTTCGCCCTGCTCACCTCTCAGGCTCGGCTCCTGGCATCTACAACCACACACCATTCCCTTGGTGTGCGGGACTTTCTCCTTCCACCCACCTTTCTTATTGTCTTTCCTTTGCTTGGAAAACCTCACTGTCTTCTCGAATACCCTTCCTATTACCCTCATTTCTTCACATGACCAACACCTGCTCATATGAACAGCACTTCTTCCAGGACAATTTCCCGAAGAATACTTCTTCATCCCTCTTATTCCCATTCTTATTTTTTACTAAGATCTATTTTCAGTTAACTTCATACACATAAGGTAAACTTTTATACTAAGGAGTTCAACAAATAGTATGAAAAAAACCTGTTCCTCAACAATTTTTGATTTCTCTTTTGATTTCTTCCATGACCCACTGTTCATTCAGGAGCACATTGTTCAGTATCCATGTGTTTTCATATGTTCTAGAGATTCTTGAGTTGTTGATATCCAGCTTCATTACATTGTGGTCAGAGAAGGTGGATGGTATAATCTCATTTTTTTTTTTTAATTTGCTGAGACTTGCTTTATGGTCTGCCCTGTGGTCTATCCTAGAGAAAGTTCCATGCACTGGTGAGAAGAATGTATTCTGTAACTGTAGGATGAGCAGTTCTGTAGGTGTCCGTTAGGTCTATTTGGTCTATAATGTCCATTAACTCTATTGTTTCCTTACTGATTTTCTGTCTGGTTGATCTGTCCATTGCTGAAAGTGAGGTATTGAACTCCCCCATTACTATTGTATGGGAGTCTATGTCTCCCTTTAGATCCATTAGCATTTCCTTTTTTTTTTAAACATTTCTTTTAAACAGCCAGGTGCCCTGTAATTAGGTGCATATACATTTATTATAGTCACATCTTCCTGTTGAATTGATCCGCTTCTTTGTCTCTTTTAACAGTTTTTGTGTTAAGGTCTAAAATAGATCACTTGATGGGGATTCTAGGAGTTTATTTTAGAAATTCTGTATACAAACTGAATGGAGAAAGGGTAATCATGTGACGGTAAATACAGTTTGTGTTTGTAAGATGCATAATAGAGTTTGAATGGTTCTCATATAGTAGTTTTAAGTGAATTTTAAATTTTATGTAAAAATTCCCAGAAGCTGTGAGCTATTGTGGAATATTTTTTTAAAGATTTATTTATTTATTTATTTATTTGAAAGGCAGAGTTACAGAGAGGCAGAGGCAGAGAGAGAGAGAGAGAAAGAGAGTGAGTCTTCCATCCTATGGTGCACTTTCCAGAGGACTGCAACGGCCAGAGCTGCACCGATCCAAAGCCAGGAGCCAGGAGCGTCTTCTGGGTCTCCCACGCGGTGCAGGGGCCCAAGGACTTGGGCCATCTTCCACTGCTTTCCCAGGCCACAGCAGAGAGCTGGATTGGAAGTGGAGCAGCCAGGACTTGAACCTGTGTCCAAATGGGATGCCGGCACTGCAGGTGGAGTCTTTTCCCACTAAGCCACAGTGCTAGCCCCTGGAATATCTTTTTAATTAAGTTTCACTCCTTTCTTAGGATAAGAGAATAAACATTGAGTTGGCCTCTGACTTTTTTTCCTTTCAGGTAATGTAAGACCAGATTAATAGTTTCTTTTAAATTTGGGGGAAAGTGTAATGAAAAGCAGGATGTTGGGGCCAGTGCTCTGGCATAGCAGGGTAAGCCGCTGCCTGCGATGCCAATATCCTATATGGGCGCTGGTTCAAGACCTGGCTGCTCCACTTCCGATCCAGCTCTCTGCTGTGGCCTGGGAAAGCAGTAGAGGATGGCCCAAGCCCTTGGGTCCCTGCACTGACGTGAGAGATACAGAAGACACTCCTAGCTCCTGGCTTCAAATTGATGCAGCTTCGGCCATTGTGGCCAAATGGAGAGTGAACCAGCAGATGGAAGACCTCTCTCTCTCTCTCTCTCTCTCTCTCTCTCTGCCTCTCCTTTTTTTCTCTGTGTAACTCTTTCAAATAAATAAATCTCCAAAAAATTAAATTATCTTTTTTTTTTTTTTTTTGACAGGCAGAGTGGACAATGAGAGAGAGAGACAGAGAGAAAGATCTTCCTTTTGCCATTGGTTCACCCTCAAATGGCCGCCGCGGCCGACACACCGCGCTGATCCGATGGCAGGAGCCAGGTACTTATCCTGGTTTCCCATGGGGTGCAGGGCCCAAGGACTTGGGCCATCCTCCACTGCACTCCCTGGCCACAGCAGAGAGCTGGCTTGGAAGAGGGCAACCAGGACAGAATCCGGCGCTCCGACCAGGACTAGAACCTGGTGTGCTGGCGCCACAAGGCGGAGAATTAGCCTAATGAGCCGCGGCGCCGGCCAAAATAAATTATCTTAAAAAATAGTAAGTTAACTGATAATGTCATGAGCTTATTTTAAAAAAAAAAGAAAGAAAAGCAGGATGTTAGTGCAGGTAGCAGTGACTGAATGATAAAGCCACTTGGCAAACTAATTTCTGCATTTTCGAACTCAGTGGCGTGTTGAACGTGCACCCCAGCTGCCTCCCGAGGTGGCGTGGGCCAGCTCCCATCATCCACACGGTGCTGCATGGAGACGCGGTTACTGGAGTGACCATCATGCAGATCAGACCCAAAAGGTGCAGTGCGTTTTCTTGGGACTCCTGTGATAGATGCTGATATCAGTCTGGGGGGAGGGGAGTGGGTGGATGCTACTTACTTATTTCTGTAGCACCAGAGTGCTTCCTTTGTTTTATACTCTGTGTTTTCTTCCTGGTTTCTCACTTGAGCCGTATGCCTGTGAGTACTCACACAGTGTCTCTCAAGTCGTTGTGAGGGGTTGGCATTTGGCACAGTAGTTAAGGTGCTGCTAGGGGCTCGCATGTCCCGTATCAGTGTGCCTGGGCTCACGTCCCAGCCCTCCCCACGTCACCATTTCCAGCATCCTGCTAATGCCCACCCCGGGAGGCAACAGGTGACAGCCCAGGTGGGTGAGTCCCTGCCACCCAAAAGGGAAACCGGGACTGAGTTCCCTGGCTCCTGGCTTTGTTCTTATCTGCTCCCAACTAACTGTTGTGGACATTTCAGGAGTGAACCAGTAAATGGGAGATCTCTTTCTCTCTCTCTCTCTGCCTTTCAAATAAGTAAAATTAAATAAATTCAAGGTTTTCTACATGTGAAAATATTTTTAAATGTGAAAATTTTAGCTTGTTAATTGAAATAAGTTATATTATTAACATCTGGGGTTTTTTTTAAAGATTTATTTATTGGGGGCTGGTGCTGTGACGTAGCGGGTATAGCTGCTGCCTGCAGTGCTGGCATCCCATATGGGTGCCTGTTCAAGTCCCAGCTGCTCCACTTGCAATCCAGCTCTCTGCTGTGGCCTGGGAATGCAGTAGAAGGTGGCTCAAGTCCTTGGACCCCTGCACCCATGTGGGAGACCTGGAAGAAGCTCCTGGCTCCTGGCTTCGGATTGGCTCAGCTCCAGCCAGAGCAGCCAGTTAGGGAGTGAATCAGCAGTTGGAAGACCTCTGTCTCTCACTCTCTGCCTGTCCTTCTCTCTGTATAACTCTGACTTTCAAATAAATAAATCTTTAAAAAAAAATTTATTTATTTATTTGAAAAACAGAGTTACAGAGAGGCAGATGCAGAGAGAGAGGGAGAGAAAGGTTCCACTGGTTCACTCTCCAAATGGCTGCAATGGCCAGAGCTGAGCCAATCCGAAGCCAGGAGCCTGGAGCTTCTTCCAGGTCTCCCACATTGGTGCCGGCCTGCAGCCAGGACTTGAACCGGCGCCCATGTGGAATGCCGGCACTGCAGATGGTGGCTCTACCCGCTAAACCACAGCTCCAGCCCCTGGATTTTTTATTAAAGACATTGTGTAAATATGAGATGCCTACCCCACCCCCCCAATTTGAGACACAGAAAGGAGAGAAGCACAGGCAGAAAACTCCCATCTGCCAGTCCACACCTCCAAATACCCATAGTAGCCAGGGCCAGAGTCAGGAGCTAGGAACCCAGTCCAGGTCTCCCACATGGGTGAAAAGGGCCCAGCTGTCTGGGCCATCACCTGCTGCCTCCCAGGATTTACATTGGTGGGAGGAAGCAGGCAACAGAGCTGGGAATCAAACCTGGCAGTGATGGGATTTGTATCTTAACTGCTAGGCCGAATGCCCATCCCCAGACATGAATTTTTGTTTAGCTGTTTTGAATCTTCATTCTCCTGGCCTTGGTTTCTAAATGACAATTAAAAAATACTTGAAGCCTGAAGAAGGAATATGTTGGTATATCGATGTGTAATAAAATTGTCTTAAATGTTTTTTCTTAAATTTTTTTCTTCATACCTACAATTAAAATTATTTTAAATTACTGAGTTTATTAGTGCTATACCTGTTACCACCTGATTTTCCCATAAAAAGCAGTAATTCACAAGAAGAACATGACATATGATTTATTTTAACTTCAGAAAAAAGGGAGAGGGTAGATGAAACACGAGCAGCGAAACTTTGATAATTCTGAAACCTAGGTGGTGTGTATGTGATGATTCCTGAGTCTATTCAGTCTTTGTGAATGTTGATCATTTGTCTTTCTTTTTAAAAAATTTTATTTTCTAATTTATTCATTTGAGAAATGGATAGAGTTCTTGTCCACTGGTTCACTCCCCAAGTGCTCACAATGGCCAGGGCTAACCTGGGGCCAAAGCCAGGATACTGGGCCCAGCGCTGTGGCCTGGTGGGTTAAACCGCCATTCCGGGTGCCAGTTTGAGTCCTGGCTGCTGCTCTGCTTCCGATCCAGCTCCCTGTTAATGTGCTTGGGAAAGTAGTGGAAAATGATGCAGGTGCTTGGGGCCCTGCACCCACATGGAAGACCCGGATGAAACTCCTGGCTTCAGCCTGGCTTAGCCCCGGTTGTTGCGGCCATTTGTGGTGTGAAACATTGGGTGGAAGATCTCTCTCTCTCTGTCTCTCCCTTTCTCTGTAACTCTATCTTCAAATAAATAAAATCTTTTAAAAAAATAGTAATCATGTTATTATTTGCTCTTTTCTTTTTTTTCACTAGGTTTGACGTAGGCCCGATTGTCAAGCAGGAAACCATTCCTGTGTCACCCAGGAGTACCGCGAAGGAGTTAGAAGTGGTGTTGTCAAGACTGGGGGCCAACATGGTAGGGTTCTGCAGTATCCCTCTGCTCTCCATTCATTTGGTTGTGATGAGCAATTCTGTGGCGTATAGTTTTAAGCTTCCATTTAAAAAATTATAAATAGAGTGGTTTCCATCCCTAACTTCCTAAAAATTAATCCACCATTTGTGATCGTGTGTAAGTCTTGGAGAATTTGTACAGAGCGGGTCCTTAATGAAAGCTTTCAAATGAAACAGGAGATGTCAGATGCTCCCTAGCACTTCAGAGTGAGGTCTTCAGACCACGCTTCCGGGTTTCACTCCGTACCTGTCAGACTGAACTAAAAGCCGGTTCCTAAGTGACTCAGCTTTCCTCCCACTTCTGGGCCTGAGTTCCAGGCATTTGCATCTCTCTGCCCTGGAATCCTGCTGCCCACCCTACCCATAGATAATCTTTCTTCTCTCTGTGGCTTTGTACAGCTCATTGAGTCTGCAAACAGTAGGGTCTTAATGATGCAGATGCTTAGTGATTAAATATTATTCCTATAAATCAGTTGATTTTTATACACTGCAAGAAAATATTTTCCAAGCTATGTGGATGGCACTTCCCATTCTGGGCACTCACCTTGAAAGTGACCTTACAATAGTGCATGCCTTGGCTGTGTGCCAAGTCTGTCCTCAAGGGATTTTTTTGTCTTACTTTCCCAGCTAACCTTGGAGATATTATTGCTGTCAGTTGTTTCACAGATTTATGACATTGAAGGCCAAAGACAAGTTAAATAACGATGCACAGCGAGACGACTAGTACTAGCAGAACTGGGATTTGGCCTGTGACTCCAGGGTACATTCTCAGTCCTCGAGTCCTTGCCTGCATCCTGTGGTGGGGAGGGAGCAGGGAGTGGGGAATCAAGCACGGCTCGTCCTGATGGCAAGAGCTGGCACAGCCGAGCAAAACCCAGCACTCTCTGGAAGCACATCAGTGACCTAGAGGTAGAGAGAGCCACGTCTCACTGAAACTGTCCTCATAGCCGGAGTCTGTTCACTGCCCAACCCTGCCACAGTCTCATGGAACAGACCTGTAATGCGTATCTGCTCATGCTCCTCGTTCATCGTGAGTGCATCACTTTTCTCTTGTAGCTTATTTCAGTTCTGAAGAATCTGCCTGAAAGTCTGAACCGTGCAAGGCAGCAGCCAGCTGAGGGGGTGACGTACGGTGAGTGAAAGCCACAGAGGCTGAACATCTTTGATATGGTTTGTCGTGATGCATTGAGCACATGGACGTCTTTGCTGTACTTTTGTTTTTTTGTTTTTTCTCTAAGATTTATTTACTTATTTGAGAAGCAGAGTTAGAGAGAGGTCTTCTATCTGCTGGTTCATTCCCCAGATAGCCACAACAGCAGAGCTCGGCCAATCTGAAGCCAGGAATCAGGAGCTTCTTCCGCATCTCACACGTGGGTGCAACAGCCCAAGCACTTCTGCTTTCCCAGGCTATTAGCAGGGAGCTAGATTAAAGTGGAGCAACCAGGACTCAAACCGGTGCCTGTATGGGATGCCAGTGCCACAGGTGGAGGCCCCATTTCTCCTTAGTTTTGACTAAAGGCTGAGTGCCCCTCTTTTATTTTGGAAAGTGTTATAACCCAGAACTAAATTGAAAGACTAGTATTGTAAATACCAGTTTTACCCCGGAGTCAACAATTACCACTATTTGGCCATGTCTCTCCGTCTCTGTCTCTGTGTGTGTGTGTGTGTGTGTGTGTGTGTGTGTGTAGTAAACTTTGCTTTTTCATTTAGTGGTTTGAATCATGATTTTTCATCTCTAAATTCTTTAGCATGCATTTCCAAGAAAAATTAATTCCCTAAAAGCATCCAGTGTCTAGTCCATATTTAAGTTTTCCTAATTGTCTAAAAATCTGTTTTATACTTTTTTGAAGATTGTAATTAGAAGCTGTTATTAGTTTTAAATTTCTAGTCTTTTTTCTTTTTTAAAGGGAGAGAGCAAGGGAGCTATTCCACCTGCTAGTTCACTCCCCAAATGCTTTTTTTTTTTTTTAAGATTTATTTATTTATCTAAAAGTCAGAGTTACACAAAGAGAAGGAGAGGTAGGGGGAGAGAGAGGTCTTCCATCCACTGGTTCACTTCCCAATTGGCTGCAACAGCCAGAGCTGTGCCAGTCCAAAGCCAGGAGCCAGGAGCTACTTCTGGGTCTCCCACGCAGGTGCAGGGGCCCAATGACTTGGGCCATCTTCTACTGCTTTCCCAGGCCATAGCAGGGAGCTGGATCGGAAGTGGAGCAGCCAGTTCAGATTGGTGCCCATTTGGGATGCTGGCACTGCAGGTGGCAGCTTCACCCACTATGCCACAGTGCCAGCCCCAAATCTCTAGTCTCTTTAATCTAAAATGATTCCTCCACTATTTTTCCCTTGCTCTGTCACTGACTTTTTGAAAAGTCCAAGCCAGATAACTAATTGGTTCGTTTCCTGCCAGTGCTGTTTGGCTTGTTTTCTTCTGCTTGGGTTTACTGTAAATTAGAAATTCTAAAGGTTTAATGAGATTCAGGTTTAAAGTTTTTGGAAAGAGTATTTCATAGATGATACTGTGTTTCCATGACATTTGTTTCACTTCGTTTTTTTTTTTTTTTTTTTTAACACCCACTGTGGTTGTTTTTTTTTTTTTTTAAGATTTTATTTATTTATTTGAAAGTCAGAGTTACACAGAGAGAGAAGGAAAGGTAGAGAGAGAGAGAGAGAGGTCTTCCATCCGCTGTTTCACTACTCAATTGGCTGCAATGACTGGAGCTACGCCGATGCAAAGCCAGGAGCCAGGAGCTTCTTCCAGGTCTCCCATGCAGGTGCAGGGGCCCAAGGACTTGGGCCATCTTCCACTGCTTTCCTAGGCCATAGCAGAGAGCTGGATTGGAAGTGGAGCAGCCGGGTCTCGAACTGGCACTCATATGGTATGCCGGCACTGCAGGCAGCGGCTTTACCTGCCGGCTCCTCACTTTGGTTTTAATTTAATTTTAATTTAATTAATTTAATTTGGTTTTAAAATTTTTCTTTATGATTTTACTTTTTGAATAGACGAAATATATAATGATTCAAAAGCTAAAACTAATTAAAAGGGTACATACGGAGAAACCTCACTTCAAATCCAGGTTGCACCAAAGCTAATGAAGCTAAGTTTGGTCACTTGGTTGAGATGGTGCCCACCAGATTGTCCAATATAAAGAAAATGTTTTCCCTTTTGCAATTAGCAGGTAACCCATGGGTTAATATTTTAATTTTTAAAAAAATTTTTTTTGACAGGCAGAGTTAGACAGAGAGAGACAGACAGAGAGAAAGGTCTTCCTTCCGTTGGTTCACCCCCCAAATGGCCACCAAGGCTGGCGCGCTGCGCCAATCCAAGGCCAGGAGCCAGGTGTCTCCTCCTGGTCTCCCATGCGGGTGCAGGGCCCAAGCACTTGGGCCATCCTCCACTGCACTCCCTGGCCACAGCAGAGAGCTGGCCTGGAAGAGGAGCAACCGGGACAGAATCCCGCACCCCAGCCGGGACTAGAACCTCTGCCGGCGCCACAGGCAGAGGATTAGCCTAGTGAGCCACGACATGGCCACGGGTTAATATTTTAAAGCTGTGCGAACATCCCTATTTATTTATTTGCTATGTATAACATAATATCACTATTATAATACTAGTATTATTGCTTACAGTAAAACACTGAGTAAGATACAAACTTTCTTTGAAGGTTTTTTGGTTGGTTTTATTGTTTGGTTTTTGACCTTAGGAGATAAACTGCTAAGGGTATACAGTCAGATTATAATGTTTGTTTCTTTTTTAATTCAACCTTCTTTTTTTCTTATAAAAAGGTGTATTTTGTGGCCAGCATTGTGACTCAGCAGGGTAAGCTGATGCCTGCAATGTCAGCATCCCATAGGAATGCTGATTCATGTAATCAGTCCTGTTTAAGAAAGGGTATTTTTGTGTAGTCTGACTTGTCCATCTTTAATTGTTTCTGGACTTTGAATCACAGTTAGAAGAGCATTTTCTACTCTCAATGTTATAAACAAGTTCACTCATTTTTTAAAATATTTATTTGAAAGAGTTACACATATATATGTATATATATATATACATATATATATATATGTAAAGAGATCTACATATAATATAGATCATATATTTAAAGAGGTCTTCCATCCACTGGCCAGGGCTGGGTCAGGTTGAAGCCAGGAGCCAGGAACTTCTTCCATGTCTCCTACATGAGTGCAGGTGCCCGATGACTTGGATCATCTTCCAGTGCTTTCCCAGGTGCATTAGCAGGGAGCTAGATCAGAAGTGGAGCAGCTGGGACTCAAACCAGTGCCTATGTGGGATGCCAGCATTGCGGATGTTTTCTTTTGGTACTTGCTTGGTTTATTTATTTTTACTTTATGTTATGGAAAATTTTGAACATGTATATAAATGTTGAGAGAATATTGTAATGAATTCTCTTGAATGCATTACTCAACATCAGTATTTATCAATTCATGGACATTGAACCTGATAATCATTCTTGTTCTTGGCTTTATCTTATAGCTCCTAAGATATCTGCTGGCACCAGCTGTATAAAATGGGAAGAACAAACTTCAGAGCAAATATTCAGACTTTATCGTGCCATTGGAAATATAGTAAGTTGGCGAGTCAGGTTATAGTTTTATCTGTTTGGGTTTTCTTGTGCATTTTATTTGCTTTGTAAATGTATTTAGGAATGAATCTGAAACTGGACCTAGGAAATCTGAAATTTTTCTTTTATGTATTGTTTAAACTTTAAGTCTTTATAGAGGCTTTAGAATTCATAAAACATTTCCAAGTATCTATTTACAATGTCCTATAACCAGGTTTTATTATCCCATTTCATAGACACTTGGAATGAAAATGAGATGACTAACTTAGGGGTATGCAGTCACTACACAACAAACCTAAGTCTTCCAACTTCTAATCCATAGCTTTTTCCAGTATGTCTTTCTGCTTTTGGCCAATTTTCTATAATCAAATTCCCAAATAACTGATTTCCACACATGGTACACAGAGTAGAGCTGTAACAGCTTATTAAAATTTCTAAGTTAGGCTGGTGCCGTGGCTCACTAGGCTAATCCTCCCCCTGCAGCGCCGGCACCCCGAGTTCTAGTCCCAGTTGGGGCGCCGGATTCTGTCCTGGTTGCTCCTCTTCCAGTCCAGCTCTCTGCTGTGGCCTGGGAAGGCAGTGGAGGATGACCCAAGTGCTTGGGCCCTGCACCCGCATGGGAGATCAGGAGGAAACACCTGGTTCTTGGCTTCAGATTGGTGCAGCGCGCCGGCCTTGGCGGCCATTTGGGGGGTGAACCAACGGAAGGAAGACCTTTCTCTCTGTCTCTCTCACTCTCACTGTCTAACTCTGCCTGTCAAAAAAAAATTCTAAGTTAAATTCTCAGTTCATTGATAAGTTTGTGAGTTGTGTTTTTTTTTTTTTTTTTCCATTTTGATAGCCTCTTATATTATTGGCACTCTGGGTTTACCAAATCGATGACTCTTTTTTTAGATTTATTTGTATTTATTTGAGAGGCAAAGTTACAGAGAAAGAGAAGGAGAGAGATCTTCCATCTGCTGACTCATTCCCAAATGGCCACAACAGCCAGGGCTGGACCAGGCCAAAAGCCAGGAGCCAGGAGCTTCTTCCAGGTCTCCTACGTGGGTACAGGGGCCTAAGCACTTGGGCCATCTTCCACTGCCTTCCCAGGCCACAGCAGAGAGCTGGATCAGAGGAGGAGCAGCCAGTGCTCGATCCGGTGCCCACATGGGATGCCTGTGTTGCGGGCAGCGGCCTAACCTGCTGCACTGCAGTGCCGGCCCCCGTGGAGGGCTTCTCATACTGAAATCGGGTAGGATGTCCTCACCATGCCAGATTCTTCCGTGCAGCCTCGTGTTGTTGTGACTATCATCCCCTGTTAAAGTTGAGTGTATTGAGATTAACCGTAGATAGTGAACTGTTACTGAGTTTTGCTCGAGGTCCCGTTGTCACTTACTAAGTCAGAGCTAAGTTTTGAGCAAGATCTGTCCGAGTGCAGATGCTGTGCTCTTCCTGCTGCAGCAAAGTGGCGTCAGGAAACAGGGACTTCAGAGGCGGAAGAGCTGGGTTCTCCTCTCTGCTGCTTTGTAGACTGTGACTTAGGAGACAGGGGAGTTATTTGACCTCTGAGCTTTAGTTTGTTCGTGGGAGGATAAGAGCTGATAGAATGCACAGAAAACACACAGTACCTGGCACAGAGCAAGCACTCATTCAATGACAGCTGCTATTATTCATCCTCCCAGTAAACAAAACAGTCGCTGAAGGCCTGTTGTGTGTCAGGTGATGTGCTAGGGCCTACAGATAGAAGTGGTGTGGGAGGACAGGCACCAAACAAGCCAATCAATAAGAAAAATCCCAGAGAATGTGAGAGTTCCATATGGTAAACTGAAGACTCTCTCAGGTGGGTAGACAGAGAGGCCTCGAGCTGATGTTTAGGCTGACGTCTGAGTGGTGACTGTGCTTTGGAAGTAGCATTGATAGGATTTTGACCACGTTATGTTTGAGATACTTGGAAGACATCCGGGTAGAAAGAGCAAGCAGACAACTTTCTGAGCTGCAGTTTAGGCCCATAGCTTGAAATCTTTTCACATCTCTCTCTTCTGCACCTGCCCTCTCCCATTCCCTGGGAAGAGCTGTGTGCTGCGAAAGGCTGGGCACCTATCTCGGAGTCGGCATGAGCTGCTCGGCAAGACCTCCCTGTTCTCTGAGAGTTACTTCTGCAGCTCCAGCGTGCCCATCCGTCAGGGTCAAAGGAGGTAAACGGATTTAAATCCGTGCCAGCATAGGGTTTTGCCAGCAGTGATAGTGGGTACTGCAATTGTATTCTCACCATCCCTCTCCTTTCTGCAGTGCTCTGATGAGAAGGTGAGTTTCCCTCCGCAGGCCCAAGAGCTGTATGTTCTGAGCCTGTGCCCGGCATGTTCATTATTCTCAGTAAACGTGAGTCCTTTTCAGTCAGCATGATTGAGAAATCCTTTGAGGGGCTGGCATTGTGGCACAGCAGGTTGAGCTGCCGCCTGCGATGCCTGCATCTCACGTGGGAGGGCCAGTTCCAGTTCCTGCTGTTCCACTTCCAATCTAGTTTCCTGTTAATGTACCTGGGGGCGGTGGATAATGGCCCAGGGACTTGAGCCCCTGTCACCTGTGTAGGAGACCAGGATGGAATTCCTAGCTTCTAGCTTTGGCCTGGCCCAGCTATTGTGTATATTTGGGGAATGAACTAGCAAATGGAAAATATTCTGTCTGTCTCTCTCCCTTTCTCTCTTTCATCCCTTCTGTCTCTGTCTCCTTGCATTTCAAAGGACTAAATAAATAAATCTTTAAAAATTGAAAATAAAATAAAAATGGAGCCCATGCTTTGGCATGGCAGTAAAAGCCACCATCTGCAGCACTGGCATCCAGTGTGGGTGCCAGTTTGTGTCCCAGCTGCTCCACTTTCAATCCAGCTCCCTGCTAATGCACCTGAAAAATAAGTAAATTTAAAAATTAAAATAAATTTAAAAAACTTACTCATGGAAAAAAAATCACTGCCTCCAAAAGTAAAAATCAGCAAATTAAGAAAAATATTCATAACACATACAAGAGTTAAAAGGGTACTTTCCTAAATAAAAAAAAAAAGATTTTTGCAAATTAGTAAGAGATGAACAACCCATTTTTTAAAAAAAATACAAGCAAAGGAGCAAAGGGCATAAATACACAGTTTACAGAGAAATAAGTAAACAGTAAAATAAATATGTGAAAAGTTCATCAGTCTCACTAACCATAACCAGCAATAGATTGCTTTTTATTTTTTACTTATCAAGGCGATTTAACAGCAAAATATTGTTGCTGTATAACTCAGGCATCCCACTTAAAAGCCCACACTACAGCTATTTCCCAGAATATGTAAGTGCTCAAAGGTAAACCTGCAAGGCTGTTTATATTTTATAATAGCAAGAAATTGAAAAATATCCATCATAAAGGCATTAATTGCATAAATTATGAATCTGTAGACAAGTGTGTAGTAAAGAAAAGTTGTCCATGTAAAGTAACAAGGTCCTTGTAAACCTGTGTTCTAGAATTTTGTAATAATATTTGTTGGCAAACAGGGAAATCCACTTCAAACTTAACAGTGGTTACATCTGGGGGTGGGAATATAGACTTGTCACTTTTTAAAAAATGATTTTAACATAACTGCTATAATGCTTGGCATTTGTTAAAGTGTACATTTTAATTGGAAATATTAGATACAAACATCGGTTTAAAAATAATGTTCAAGATCTTACAAATCCTGGAGGATCATGCTTACATTCTGGGTCATAAATTTAATGGCTGAGTTCCCACTTTCTCTGTAAATGGGAGAAAAATCAGAGCAGATTAACACAAAATAGGAGGGCTTGTGGGTTGAGTGTGTTCCGTTCTTACCCCTGCTTGTATTTTATTTGCAGATTCCGTTGCAGACACTCTGGATGGAGAATACTGTTAAACTTCTGGATTTGGTAGAAGTTAACAATTCAGTCCTTGCTGGTACTAACTGAACAGTTGATGTTGAAGATGTTCTCACTACAGTCTATTAGAAATTGTGTTCACTTTACATAGTTACTAAAAATACAGATTCTTTCTGTTTCGGTTCAGTAATGATAATAGTCTACATTCACTTCTCTTATTCTTTGCAATGTCTGTTCACGTGTACTTTCATATTTAGTCATCACGAGAACCGGGGAAGTAGGCAAACTCCTAGTGCTATCCTGTTTAAAGCTCTGTGATTTCATACCTAAAGGTGTGGTTAGCTCCTTTCTGTGAATATCACAATGAACGTATGCAGGCTGCCCAGTGAGAATCTGGGCCAGGGCACTGGCTGCACACTGCAGGTGTGTGTTCTAGGGCCAGTCAGCGCCCTTCTAAAGTGGTAGGCAGGAGGGTGAGCTGCAGAGCTGGGCTAGTCCAGGGACGGTTAGAGCTCCCCAGGTGCCTAGGAACTGGGGCTTGCCCGGGCTAAGATGGGAGGACCAGCTTGAATCTTCCAAGGTAGCCTGTGTTTCCCCAAATGGCCACACCAAACTTGCAGATTCGGCACTTCAGGCGGTCACCAGGAGATGGGGTGAAGGCCTTATAGCCAATGTATGGGAAGCTGCCCTTTGGGTTCATGATGTACAAGTGCACCATGCCTGACTCACTGTAACTGTGGAGGTAGAGTCAGGACATCAGCAAGGTCGTCCTTGCCAGTATTAGTTCTGCCTCTCAAGGTGGTTTTTGATTTTCAAGGAGTACCATGAAGTTGCATAATTATTTTTCTCTTTCTCTCTCCCGCATTCTTCAGATCTGAAACTAACAGGACAGACTGTTACTCCAGGTTCAGTAATATACCACAAGCAGTTGCAAATACTGCTGGTTTGTTGCAAGGTATATTTTCCTTTAGTTTGAAATTCCCATTCTTGTTTTACTGAGTTTATAGTTTGTATCATTTATCATTTTTAGTTCAGATTTAACTCAGTCACTGCCTGTGCATCATATTGGGCCTATAGACAGCTTGATTTTCTTAAGAAATGCTGGAATTCCTAGCATAACTTTTTGCGAGTGATGAAATTTTGCCAAGGCAATATTGTCACTCAGTAAAGAAGATTCAGTGACTTGAATGCTGTCTGAGTACTTGGATTATTCTAGCTTAACCAACAGGCTCTTGTGCTTGGTAACGTGAAAGACAGTCATATCCATGTGTCTGGCTGAGCTACCGTAGGGCAAGGCTCCTGCTTGCTTTTGTTGCCCAGCAGTGCTTGGAGAGATTTATGAGCTGTGCAAAGCGACTCTGCAACCACTGCACGGCATGTTCCTGAGAAGCGTTCCACCTTCCGTTTCCTGTCATGTGCTAATGCTCAGGAAGAGCATGGAGCATGTTTAAAATGGGTGATGGGTTGACATGCCGTACACAGACCGTGGGGCTGGAAGGCCTCTTCATCCCCCTGCAGTGGCTCCAGGTGCCTTGTTGCATGTCTGTGTCCTGCTGACCTTGGCTGGGTCTGCCTAGGTAGAGTATCGAGTGTGGTTTGCTCTCAGAACAGGGAGGCAGGACACGTGAATTTGAGACTCACCAGTTGTGCCACCTCAGACAAATAGTCACCCACCCCTGGGCCTCGGTTTGCCCTTCGAAAGTGCCTTTGCCCTTTCAAAAGTGCTTCGAAAGTGACACTGCTTCTGCCTACCAGTTGATTATGTTTAAATGACCGCTCACAATAAGACACAGACGTGCTCAGAGAGCCCTACAGCACCATGCAAATGGCACACACTTTGCTCTGCTCCCGTCAAGTGTAAATAAGTGTAGTCTCCCCCTGTAATAAACTTTTAGAGCCAAGGGATTGTGTGTGTGTGTGACCCAGTACGGTGCTATTTGCAGCTGGGCATTTTGTAAAGGTTGGTTTGCTTCCATGTTAAAAACTTTATAAAATGTCCTTAGTTTTTCAATTTGGCCACCCCTGCCTATTCACTGTCTGTCTCCTGTCCTTTAGGATGGCTGGATTGGCGTCCGATCAGTAATGCTTAAGAAAACACTCACAGCTACTGACTTCTACAATGGATATCTGCACCCTTGGCGCCAAAACAATTCCCAAGCTCCACCAAGCCAATGCAGATTTCAGACTCTCAGACTTCCAGCGAAGAAGAAGCTGGCGAAAACAGTTGTTGCCATGCAACAGTGCATTAAGTAGGAAGAAGATGGACAAGAACCTATTCCATATTTGTCACTTATTAAAAGCCTTATTTATAAGGAATTGCCTTGACTTTTAAAATAAAAGATGACACTGTTGGAGAAAGAGAAGATTACTGTCAAAAACATGGAAGGCCTCACTTTCCACTTGTTGAGTAATGGTAAAAAGCAGCATTTTTTTGAATAACAGAAGTTTAAATAAAATTTGGATGTATAATGTCAACCTCAAGGAGATTATATCATGCCCTAAGAGCAAGGGCAACTAACTGGCATGTGAATAGATTTTGAAGACAGGTTATTTTTAAAAACTGTGCAACTGTTGATTTTTTAAAATTAATTAATTTGAGTGGCAGAGAGAACTCTCATCTGTTGGGTTCCCCCCTCCCCTCCCAAATAGCTGTAACAGCCTCCAGCTGGAGCCACAGCCAGGAACTGGGAGCTCACTCCAGGTCTCCCATGTGGGTTACCTGAGCCATCACCACTGCCCTCCAGGGTCTGCACTGGCAGGGAGTTGGAGCCAGGGATCAGAGCCAGGTGCTCCAGTGTGGGATACGGGCATCTCAATTACTAGGGCCCCCTGCTGGGGGGTTTGCGATCCTTCCATGTTAGCTTTTCCTGCCTAGAGTTACCAGCTGAAGTTTTTTACTCAATTGTTCATTCAACAACAGAGTGATTGTATAATTGCTCATCCAACTTCAATGAGAAGAAGGAAGCACTTAGAATAATTACTCCAGGCCAACAGGCATAAACCAGGACTCTCCCTGTCCAGGCAAATGAGGTTGCGTGGACATCCTGGGTATTGAGTGTTTGTTGTGTAACCAGCCTCAGGAGGCAACCATGAAAGCAGACGTAATGCCATCACGAGCATATAATGGAGACACCAGAGCAGGTGAACAGTGTGAGGTTCCAAACCATGAGTCCACTGTGCGGGCAAAGGCCTGAGGGGCACTGTCGCACCGCAGAGGCTCAGGGGCTGCAGAGGAGGCTCTTACGTGCGGTCTGCTAATGGGTCCTTTGGCTGGGCAATGGGAGCGTGGTTACCCTTGTATTATTTTGCTTCAAACCATAAATCTGTATAGTCTCTTACAGGGATGAGCTAGTCATTTATGAGAGTACTCCAAAAAGTTCCTAGAAATGGAATTAAAAGTTAAGGTTATGTTGCTGCAAAAAAAAAATCTTGAAATACATGCACAATTTTTTCATAATGTGCAGTTTTTCCACGAACTTGGGAATGCCTCCTGTGCAGTTTGTTGGTTCCTTTTCTCCGGGGGCCCTTGACTAATGCATCACCACGGTCTAACTACTCTCTCGTCCCGTCTCGGGCCCGCAGCGGTATTTGCTCCTCTGGGTGGCAGCAGCAGCTTGCGGAGCTGCCTTAGACCAGGAGGAGGAGAACAGTTTTAGGACAGGAGTGGATCTGTGTAACTCGGAATGTCATTTTAGAAGTGAAACGCGGCCCACCACCAGCTGGCTAGTGACAAGCCCAGCATGAGGACCTGCGGACTGCAGGAGACTTGATGAGAAGAAAGGATTTACTCTGGTTTAGAAGACGAAAGCAGTGTCTCTGAGCATAAAATCGAGCTCCTGAGAACAGCTGCCAAAAGGATGTTTACTGCGTTTATAATTGTTTTTGAAGGCAATACAACCTGGTTTCATCAAACAGTCTCTAGGTGAGAATACAGTGCAGCATTGACAGGCAGTCCTAGAGTCTGCAGACCCAGCCTGGCTCCGGCCGCCACTGCATGTAACCCGGGCTGCTTTGTAACCTCTCGGGGCCTGTTTCCATAGCCACTAATGGACAGATTGTACCTGCTCTGCCAGGGCTGTCATGAGGACCAGAAATGATAGGACACCTAGCCAGTGCCTGGCTCACAGCGGGTTCTCAGTACCATTGCTATTAGCTAACATTTACCATGTTCCAGCGCGAGACTAAGGACTGGATCTGAACTCTCTACTTTTATTTTTGCAATAAACTTGTGAAGCAGAGACTGGCAAGATCCTCATCTTTCCAGAATGCCAGAATTCACACTCCAGCCATCTGACTCCGATGTGCAGGCCTGACTGCTCCACTACCATGCCTCTTTGCACGCTTTTTTTTTTTTTTTTTTTTTTTTTTTTTTTTTTTAAGATTGATTTGTTTGTTTGTTTGGAAGGCAGAGGGAGAGGGGGAGATGGTCCATCTGCTGGTTCACTCCTCAAATGGCCACAATGGCTAGAGCTGGGCCGATCAGGAGTTTCTTCCAGGTCTCCTACATGGGTTCAGGGGTCCAAGCAGTTGGGCCGTCTTCTACTGCTTTCCCAGGCACATTAGCAGGGAGCCGGATTGGAAGTGGAGCAGCCGGGTCTCAAACTGGCATCCGAATGAGTGTGGGTACTGCAGGCACCACAGCACCGGCCCCTGCAGGCATTTTTGTCCTTGATTAAGGAATGTAAGGTGTTAGGCTTCTGTGCTCAGAAATGAATTGAAGGACATGTAGATACTGTGCTAGACAATTTCATAAAGATTTTAGTTTTTTCTCTTATTTTTTTACTTCTAAGATTCATGAAATTTTCTGGAACCCTGCAGAGAAAAGCTGCTTCTTTTAGGGCAAAATAGTGCAACTCTTGTCTTGTGGTGCTCTGATTGCTGTTCTTCCAGAAGGTGGATTACAGGGCGGTGTTCGGCCCAGCAGCTAAGGTGCCAGTTGAGACGCCCACACCTCATTGGAGAACCTGAGGTTCATGCTGAGCTCTGGCTCCCGACTGCAGCTTCCCTCTAGGGCAGACCTTCAGAGGCACTGGGGACAGCTCAGGTAATTGAATCCTGCCACTCACACGGAGACCTGAATTGAGTTCCTAGCTCCCAGCTTTAGCCTAGCCCAGTCCTGGCTATTGTAGTCATTTGGGAAGTGAACCGACAGGTGGGAGCTCAATCTGTCTCTCTGCTTCCAAAAGAGAGAAAAGGAAAGAGAAAATTACTCATTGTTACGTTGGCAGGTGATAGAAAAGATGGGGTACCTTTGCTTAGGAACTTTTAAAGGGTAATAATGAGCAAACTGTTTCCAATAATAAAATTTTGCTTTCTGTTAAATAGGCATTTCTGTTTGTGGGTCCTTTTTAGAAGCAAGGAGGGGAATACAATAAAGAGCAGCTCTGGGAAGGGCTGTGTAATGTCTTTAAGCGTGTCTCATACATGTACAGAATTTGGAAAGAACTTTATATCATGTAGTCCAAACTTGGATTTGTGTTTCAGAGAAGGGAGCCAGCCCTACAGATAACTGCCTTGCCCAAGGATAGAACTCAGGTTTGCGTCCCAGATGACAGTAAATTATCAATTACAAGTAACTGTATATAACTTCGGTTTGATGCAGCTTTTAGGGAGAACAGCCATGTCAGCATCTTTGTCAGGTGGTTCTAGAATGCCCACTCCACGCCTGCTCTCTAATCCACTGCAGTCTGCACTTGACAGAGTTGGTCTGGCAGTGAGGGGACAGCTTCACTTCCGATCCTGGCTCTCTGCATAATTTGGTGGGCAGCACTGCAGTGAGTTGTGCGCTGGGAAGCTTCGAGTGGATGGTATTACAAGGATTGGATTAGTCTGGAAAATCAAGTACTTCTCTTTCAGTGTTTCACACGTCCATGGCCCTGGGGGTAAAGAGGGGTGTCCACTCCGACGGGAGGCATCCAGGTAGAGGGCAGAGCATGTACCAAAGTCTAGAGGGCTGAGGCATCATGGGAGTGGAAGGGAGCACACTGGGCTCATGGAGAGCAGAGTGGAGAGCCAGACCTGCCGTAGTCTGTGTAACGTGGACTTTAGCTGGAAGGCAGTGGGGAGCTACTGAAGGATTCAGAGCAAGGAAGCCACGTGGACGTAGTTGCTTGTAATTATTTATTTATTTATTTGACAGGGTGGACAGTGAGAGAAAGAAAAAGGTCTTCCTTTTCCGTTGGTTCACTCCCCAATGGCCGCTGCGGCCGGTGCACCATGCTGATCCGAAGCCAGGAGCCAGGTGCTTCTCCTGGTCTCCCATTTCTATCAGACAAATAATACATAAATGCGTGTTTACATAAACTAAAATACTAAATCCAGAGTCAAAGTTCTCCTGTGCCATCCCCTTTCCCTTCATCCCCAGTTCCTCCTCCTCCTCGGAAACCCTATACTATTTGGTTTCTATCTTCCTCAGCATTTAAGAAGTACATTTGCTTTTAATATATGTGCATATAAATATACCTAGGGTTATTGTGAAGGTGTGTTTTAAAATATTATCCTGTCAAAATATTTGGAGAGCCAGCCGGCCATCTGTTCACTTTTCATGGTACAGCATATTTTGCGAACATTCCAGTTTTGTAATGAGATGTGCACACAGGGAGTGGTGCCGTGGGAACCATGGGGCCTGCCCCAGCCAGGACAGCTGCAAGGGGCTACAGCCGTGTCCCCCGGGGCCGCCTGCACTGTGGCCCGCGGGGTCAGAAGTGTGCGGCCTGCAGTTGTGCAACAGGACAGCTGGGATTCACAGATATTAAATGTTCTTTGTTGGGATTCAGGGAGCAGACGGTGCTTACCATGTGTCGGGGAACAACTGAGGACACAACCGGGACCGGTGGTCCTTTACTAAGGGAGACAGAACCTTCATTATTTTCATGTTTGGTCTTTGTTACAGAATAAGAGAGTAGATCGTTTGTGAAATATATCTACATTATGATAGGTTATTAGGTTAAAAGTTCTTAGCACCATGTAGCAGAACAAGGACTTCTTTATGCAGGTATATCCATAAGCTTAGATCTCATGAAAGCTATTGCTAAAGAGAGGTTTAGGGATATGGGGGTCTAAGTTTGATGAAAAGATAGGGATAGATTTATTTACTCAATACATTCAGTATGTCCTTTGTGTCTACTGATGCCTGGCCAGATCATGAACTAAGGCACTGGTTCAATCATGCTGTTCCCTTTGCTCCGGGCAGCTTCTGGTCCAGCAGGACAGATGGAAACCAGTGTAACAAACGCCCACCATAGGTTTTAGGCCCAGCCCGTGGCTTGTTGCTGATTCTGTTAGGTAGGAAGTTAGATATGAGCTTATGTGTGTGTAACAGGCCTAAAGAGAAGACTTCTATGTCCAGCATATGCATCTGCATCTCAAAGTCATCCTGATAATGTTTCCGGTATTCACATCCTGCCCTGCCCCCTTCTGCCCCCTGCTACCTGATAACCTGCCAGGTGGGGGGGGGGGGTCCCCCGCCCCTTCTGCCTGACAAATCTTCCACAATCTCCCAGATGCAGCTCAGTATCTGCATTTCAAACACCCTGCTCAGGATCCCCATTCTCCAGGGGTCTTGCTCACCCTTCCTCTAAACTCAGGATGGTGCCAGCTAGCCTTCCTCCAGTCTGATACCTTCAGGGGAAAACTCAGAAGTTTTTCTATTTACATCCAAAAAGCCCTTTGTTCCAAGAGGAGCAGAGGTGGGGAAGCAAGACCCCTCTCCTTAAAAACCCCTGGCCTCAACTGGACTGCGCGCTCAGCCCTCTGCCTCTCTGCTGAGCCGCCGACCTGCCTGGCCAGGTGTAATCTCTCCACTCAACCATGTAACCTGGCTCCTTCCCCCCGTCCAAGCGACTGCACTGTCTCTCAGGTCCCGTCCGGAGAGGTGCCCATCCGTTCTTGCGGATGTCCCTACCCTAATAAACTTCGCTACTTCTACTTTCCACTACTCTGTCTCATGCCTGAATTCTTTCTTGCACGAAGAACCCTGCCATTCTCCAGTAATAATTCCACTCATTAAACTATTCCAAAATCCTCAGAACAATCTCCCAAGGTTAAAGCCTTCCATGGAAGCCTGCTCTACAGAGTGTACACACCTGTGTGGGGCTTACAACAAAGACCAGTTCCCGTGACTGACCCCCACTCCCGAGGAGGTGATTTGGAAATCAGTAGGCGAGGGTGTCATCCTGCTCTTGGGAAATGTGTTGGGGATTTGGTCAAATGCTGGCCTGGAACCCAAGGTTCCTGAGCCAGAGGACAGAGGTCATGACTGAGGATGCAATTTAACTGGAATCTTCCCTGACCTTACTCCCATGGGCAAGGACACAGGCTTTAAGCATATTAGAGAGAGGCACTGAGCAGGGCCTTGCCGCAGGGTCCCTTAAAAGCTCCCAACAGGAAGCCTTCCATGCCATTCATGTGTCATACCCTCCTCCAGTGCAAACCTGGAAATGTTTAACTGGGGAAGGGAGTCCGAGAACAATGACAGTGAAGCCATTCACATGCCTCCGGGCCTTTAAAGGAAAAGTGCTGACAGAGGCAGGGTGGGAGTCTGTTCCCAGAAATGTCCCACATCGGGAGCACGAGGCTGGAGGCACTCGTGTGGAGACAACGAGGCGTCTGTGCCTGCGCCAAATGGTATATAAAAAACAGAACTTGCCAAGAATAGCCACAGTCCTGTTCCCCAAAACCGGGAACCCAAACGAATCTCCTCAAAGCTTTGCAGGACGGGAGCACGCAAGCCAACTGAGCGCAGAAGCAGGTGCCAGGGGCCAGACGTCCCCTTCGTCCACGCCCACAACTTCCTCCTGGGTGCTCACGTCACACAGGTGACCTAGAGTCGACCCAGAGGAAACCCGGACCTCCCCCACGCCCGCCGCACCGGATGCGGGCTGCCCGGCAGCTCGCAGCACTCACAACACCTGCAGTCTCCCACCCGAGTTGCCAGCCCTCCCCGTCGCCATGGCGCCGCCCGCGCCACGCAGCCCCGCCCCTTCCTCGCGACGTGGCCCCGCCCACCGCCGAACCCGGAAGCGGGAGGCTCGAGCCCGCTGAGCCAAGGTTCCGGAGGAGGAGGGAGCGCGACGGCCGAGCTCGCCGAGCCGCGCGCCCCGCCCCTCGGAGGCTGGCCTCCTGCGCGCGCCCCCGCTGCCGGCGGCCCCTGTGGGTCCCGAGCGCTCCCGGCCCCGGCCCGCTCCCGGGCCCAGCCGCCTCCACGGCCCGCCCCAGTGCTGGAGCAAGGAGCTGCCTAGGGCAGGAGGGCCGGGGACGTGGGGGCGGCCACGGCAGGTGAGGGCGGGCAAGGCCCTGGGCCGCGGGGCTGTGGGGGTGTGGCGTGTGTCGGGGCTGTGGGTGGTGGGTGTGTAGCGTGCGCAGCTGCCTCGGCCGGATGTGACTTTGTGAGTGTGAGTGTGATCCCGAGTGGGCCGGTCCATGTGACCATGCACGTGATCGCAGACCCGTGCGCGAGGGAGGTGTTTGTCCTGAGGCCGAGCCTGGGCTCGTGGCGGGGGTGGGCGGTGTGCCTGGGACCCTACCTTTGTGTGGCTGTCACCGTTGGGAGTGGGAGGCCTTGGAGTGGACAGAAGGCTTCCCGGGGACAGACGCCTGCAGACCCATCCTGGTGCTGCGCCGCAGAGCCCAGGAACTTTTCTGTTTTTCCCAGATAACTTTTAAGAACTCTGAACAAAGGCCACTTATTGTGGAGATTGTCCCTCGGCCTGAAAGTGACAGATGCCTTTGTCGTTGCTGATTTTCGGGCCAGGTAGACAGGGAATCAGGAGTCACAGGGCCTCTCCCCTGTTCCTGGGGAGTTACAAGTTAGACACTCTCGCTGTGTCTTTGTCTCCTGGAATGGTCCAGCTCCTATGGGCTGGGCCTGAGGGGTGTGTCCAGCGTTCCAAAAGCTTTTATATACCAAGAGCACAGGAGGAGCTGTCAGAGAAGAGATGTCAGGGAGGCAGCTTTCCCTCCCAAGAGGTTTGGCGATGATGAAATAGATTCCTGATGAGAAGCAGAGATCTTAAAAAAAAAAGGGGGGGGTGTCTGTGTACTGATGGGGTGAGGGATGGAGGCGTGTGTTAAAAAGCTCAGAACTCCATGCTGTAGTGCTTGTTTTTTTTGTTTGTTTTTGACAGGCAGAGTGGATAGTGTGAGAGAGAGAGAAAGGTCTTCCTTTACCGTTGGTTCACCCTCCAATTGCCACCACGGCTGGCACGCTGCGGCCGGCGCACCGCGCTGATCTGAAGCCAGGAGCCAGGTGCTTCTCCTGGTCTCCCATGGGGTGCAGGGCCCAAGCACTTGGGCCATCCTCCACTGCCCTCCCGGGCCACAGCAGAGAGCTGTCTTGGAAGAGGGGTAACTGGGACAGAATCCAGCACCCCGACTGGGACTAGAACCCGGTGTGCTGGTGCCGCAGGCGGAGGATTAGCCTACTGAGCCGCGGCGCCGGCCATGTAGTGCTTGGTTTTGCTGGTATTAATCGGGACAGGTCGCCCGCATGTAGAACAGCCATAGATTGAGATAAAGGATCAGAGACCTTGGACTAGCACAGCCGGGTGTGTGGTTGCAACACTTGTAAAGGCAGCTTCGTGGGCTGTAAACTGGCAGAGTGTGAGGGCCCCCAAGACAAGCTCGCACCCCGACCTGGCAGTGTGACTGTGCAGCAGCTCCAGGCCAGCGAGGACGGGGTCCCGGACACCCGGTGCCCTTAGGGGAGAGTGAGGCTGTCATCGCCGAAGCCTTTCCCTGCCAGCCAGAGCAGGTGCGTTCGTTTCTGTGAAAAACTCAGTCATGGGCGATGGAATCCGTGTTGCGCTCACCGTCCACATTCTTTCTGCCTTAATCCTGACCCGTTTGGTCACCATCTCAGCCAGCCTTCTTCGCCGTCTTGGAAAGTGTGCCCCTCGATGGATGAAAGAGAGCCAGGGGAACAGACCTTCCTTGTCAGACTGCTCAGCGGCTGTCCCTTGCGGAAGTGAGCTTTTCTTCACCTGGACGTCAGTTGGTCAATTGCAGCATTTGGTATCTGTCTCCCCTTTCATGTACTGCCAGACTAGCACAAGTGTTAAAATCACTTGTCGCCACAAAAATGTAGTCCCAGCTGAGTGCAGTCGCTCGGTCCGGCAAGGTTAGTTATAACTTGTTGTAATCGGGCGGTGGCCGCGAATTCTCCTGAGGACTGTTGGTAAGGAGCATCTTCCCACCTGCTGCTCTGGAGAGAAGTGGATGAGTGAGTGAGTCGGTGGGCTGTGTGAGAGTATGTGGATATGTGAGGTAGTTTGGTTTGCGCCCTGCAGCTGATTCCAAAACTGAATATTGTGTTCTACCCCTGGTTTGATGACTAGAAGCAATCTTTCAAGCTTTAAAAGATGAAGTATTTAGGGGATATGAGAATGTGGCCTGTCTGTCCAGGGAGAAAGTATTCCAGAATTAACTGTGTGGTTGTTCTTTCTGTTAAAAGTAGTAACCAGCTTAGAGGAAGGCTGTAGTTAAAATGGCTTAGTATTTGTTTGTTTGAGAGAGACAGAGAGCGAGCTTCCATCCACTGGTTAACTTCCTGAATGCCACAAGCTACTGGAGCTGGGCCAAGGTGAAGCCCGGAGCCAGGAACACAATCCAGACCTCTCACATGGGTGGCAGTAACCCCGTTACTTGAGCCGTCACCGCTGCCCCCCAGGGTCTGCATTGGTGGGAACCTGGAGTCAGGAACCAGAGCCGGGAAGTGCACCAGTGGGGGCACGTGGCTGTCTTACCCACTGGGTAATAGCCTGCCCCTATTTTTTTTTTAACATGTTAGTATTTAAGATAACATAGATGCACACAAAAAGATTGTCTTTATTCCAGTGTGAATAATTACGTCTATACACACTTTGAGCGTAAGACTGGCAATTTGTTAGTACTTCAGGCAAATTACAATTTTCACACTTTTCTAAAAGTGCCGTGTTAGCTTTGAGAGACTGTTACTCCAGTGTCAGGGTCGTGAAGAGTCTACGTTGGCTGTGTCCCTGGGGTTCACTCTAGTAACCCCACAGGTAACAGTGGAGGCTCCTGTGTCCTGTGTTGCTGAGGGAGCAGGCCTGGTTGGCCCACAAGGAGGAAGGAGCTCCTTCGACTTTGGGATCCCCTGCTGCTGGCCGGTCCTTGGTCAGCCCAGGCTGGCCCCTGAGTAGCGGACATGGTACAGATCAGCAGGCGAGTCCTCCCACACAGAGGAGCGGGATTCCTCGTGTGTCAGTAAGAGTCTGCAGCAGGGAACTATAATTCCAGGTTCCTCTTGGGACGTAACAATGGCTGAGCACACCTGAAGATGCCCATCCAGTCCAGAGCTCCCAGACGCCAATGCTGGGAGGAACTCTAGGATGACCTTGCTCCTTCTCCTTGGGGTGTAGTCATTCACTTGCTCAGCGGGTAACGCCTGCTCCGTACCAAGCACTGTCCTGCGCTTTTCAGGGCACCGTGGTGAAGCAGAGATAGAAAGCGAGCCCAGAGACAGTCGTGACTTTATGTGAGGTCACAAAGCTTTATAAAAGCCGGAGATAACTAAGCTTCCAACAAAAGACCACACGTTTTTTCTGATCACATCAATACGAATGGCAGACTTGCCTGTGTTTTGCCTTAAGAGCTACAGGTGAGTTTTTAAAGTTAACGTGCATCAGAGTAAGATATGGCATATCAGGAAGCAGGCATGCTTAGTCTTCCCATAACTCTGTTTGCTGTCATCAGGAGCTCCTTATTAACAAGGATTCATAAGATATTATCAGAGGTAGGTGCTGGTGCTGCAGCAGGCGGGTGGCGGTGGAAGACTGCCCTGGGCCTGGCCGCACAGTAGCCCTGTGGCCTCGGGGAGTGGCCTCAAGGAAGTCTGCAGCTCTCTAGACCAGCCTCCTCTTCAGGAGGGAACAAGGGGGCTGGACTTAGGAGTTGCATAGATAATAGCATTTCACAAGCTGCTTTTGGTAGTTTTAGTAGATAATGACAAGGTGAGAGTGGCCTGTTTCCTCGCTTTTCAAGAATTGTCGATATGGCTAGCCCAGACTGTACATTTAGTTCTGATGTGAACATGGCTTCTTGACGTGAAACATCACCTGCTTTTATTTCAGGGTTCACCTCCATTTCAGCTGATCATGGGAGAGATTAAAGTCTCTCCTGATTATAACTGGTTTAGAAGTACAGTTCCCCTTAAAAAGGTATGTATGGTTTTACTGCACCTCTTATTTGCAAGATCTTGTATTGTTTTTGTGTGTGATTTAGATGTTATGCTTTAGTAGCATTTGAGATAAAGGTTATTGCCAAATATCGTGCCTTTGGGTTCCCTGTCACATACAGTGAGCTTTTAAGACTCGTTTAAGAGTAGGAGCAGGTCTAACTCATTATTTAGAATTGCTTCTACATATGCGACAAGCAGGTATAACCTAGTGGAAAGCTTAGTCAGATGCTGTCCTCATTCCCAGATTTCAGGTTCCCAGTGGACCCCACGAAGGAGTTTCTCTTTGCCATGGTCTGCTCACCACTCATTCACTAGAAACCTTATTTGCCAGGGACACCCACAAACCCTAAACCCTCCTGTTGGGGTTTAACTGTCAATGCTGAGCCCAAACAAATCCTAAATGTTTGGGGATCACACCAAAGACTGTTCAAGTACCAGAGTAACATCTTTGCTAATTCTCTTTGAGCAGTTAGAACCCTAGGATCTTAAGAGCTTTCATGTCTGTTATAATCAGTAGACAGCTATGGAAGTGTCAGGCAGGTTTGAGCTAATAACAAAATTCCACTCCATACAGAAATCCAAGGTACAGTTCTCCAGAGGGAGACGGCATGCCTCACATATACCTGGTGCTGTTGTGGGAACTCTCCAGGTATTTTGTTCTTTCAACAGTTTAACAGGGTGGATGGTACTGTGCTCACTTCACAGATGAGAAAAAGCAAAGCTCATAGGGTTAATTAGCATGTTAAAGGTCAAAGTCTGGTAGAATCTGGACTGAAATCAGATGACTTTGGATTCTTAGGCAGGAGCACATGGGCTGTTTGCTAAGGGCACCTCCCCTTCCTTTTTGTTGCTGAGGAGACTGCAGCCCATGCTAGCAGGAGAGCTGCCCACCCCCCACCCCCAGCCCCTCTACCATGCTCCCTCCCTGCCTGGAACTCCTGGGCTCCTCCTGGTGGACTCACTCCCTCAGTGAGCTGGAAACCAGACCCCACATAACGCAAACGCAAGCGCTCAGAGGATGTGATGTTCTCCAGTTGCCAGGTCAGTGTGGACCGTAGGTTGTGATAGGTTTGCTTAAAATCTCATCGTGCTGGAGTCTGAATTGTCAAGCAGATCTGTGTTTGCTAAAGGAAGTCTGACAGGATGATCTTCAAGGAGCTCGGACAGAGTCGAGGTAATAAACACATTGAAGTATTTATGGATTCTGTTTGGAACATCCGCTGCGGTACATATTATCTGCCTGGTTTTCTTCAAAATTTGATTATTGAATTAATTTCCCAGAGAGTTTTAGAGCTATGAGTATCTTACATGATTTTCTCACTCCAAGACTAGGTTGTATCATGTGTACTGTCAAAGGTCGGGGAGAGCTTTTTAACCACGGTCACAGTGTCAAAAAACACAAAGGCAGAAACGCGACTGGCAAATACGAAGGGCAGAAACGGGAGAAGTTGTTGTCACCATCTGTGACCCTCTGCAGCCCAGAAGGGGATCAGTAGTCTCTCTGGACTTTGCCTCGCTCCATTTGTCTGCTCCCCGCAATGCTAGTGCTCTGTTGGTTGTACCGCCGTCCCCAGTGTGATGCCAGGGAGTTCAGAGCCCTGCCAGCCAGGAGCTCTCCCACTTGGAGCCTTTGAGGTTTTTAGTATAAAACTAGGATAAGTACTGATTTGCATTGGCAAATGCTCACGCAGCAAATAGTAATAGTGGCTAACACTTACAGATCACTTAGTGTCTGCTGGGTGCTGTGCTGAGCACTGGCTTACCTGAGTTCATTCTTGCTCATCTTTGCCCCCACTCGGCTAAGAACTATAAAATCGGGAGGATTCTGATTCCTTCCTCTCATCCCCACCTCCTTTCCCCCCAAATCCGGGTTTTCCCTGCACTTACTCCCTACCCCAACTCAGTGGGTTGAAGCATTCTGACAACGCACCCCTACTCCCACCCCCACCCTGTTCATGCTCTGACCCTGCTGATCCCAGCGAGTTCACAGCACCAGAGGATGACTCTGTAAACTGCCCCCCTGCGTGTACAGACACACACACACACACACACAGAACAACACTGCAAATGGCCATCCTGCATGTACAGACACACCCACACACAGAACAACACTGCAAATGGCCCCCCTGCATGTACAGACACACACACCCACACACAACAACACTGCAAATGACCCTTCTGCATGTACACACACACACAGAACAGCACTGCAAATGGCCATCCTGCATACACACACACACACACACACACACACAGAACACTGCAAATGGCCCTCCTGCATGCGCACACACACACACACAGAACAACACTGCAAATGGCCCTCCTGCATGTACAGACACACACACGCACAGAACAACACTGCAAATGGCCCTCCTGCATGCACACACACACACACACACAGAACAACACTGCAAATGGCCCTCCTGTTTGCATACACACACACACACACACACACCCATGAAGAATAGGGAAGAGAGATGAGGTGCTGTGTGCAGAGTTTACTGTTTGTGGTAAACAAAATCGATTTCCTGTTATGGATAGAAAGGAAAATTAAAAAGTGAGAGAAAAAGCAGCTGTTTGGAAGATTTTAAAGCAGTTCTGTGGAATGTGATCTCACTGAAGAAAGAAAAGGAGACCAAAGTGGTTTATTTTGCCCCCTAATCTGCTGCGATCCCCAGGTCACCTCGTATTAAAGTTGTCTGTGAAGCTGTGGTATAAAATGACAGCATCCAGACCACATCTGAAGGACTGCGTGTTTCCTTGTAACTTTCCCTGCAGATTATCGTGGACGATGACGACAGTAAGATCTGGTCGCTGTATGATGCAGGCCCTCGGAGTATCAGGTGTCCTCTCATATTCCTCCCCCCTGTCAGCGGGACTGCAGATGTGTTCTTCCGGCAAATTTTGGCTTTGACCGGATGGGGTTACCGGGTAATAGCTGTAAGTATTAATGCTTCAGTATTAAAATTCAGATCCATATTTTGTGAGTTTTGTCCTTTTGCTTTTAATTTCTTAAATATTTATTTGAAAGGCAGAGTTACAGAGAGAGAGAGAGATCTTTTGTCCACTGGTTCACTCCCCAGATGGCCAAACAGCCAAGGCTGGGCCAGGCTGAAGCCAGGAGCTTCTTCTGGGTCTCCCACATGGGTGGCAGGGCCCCAAACACATGGGCCATCTTCTGCTGCTTTTCCAGATGCATTAGCGGGGAGCTGGATTGGAAGAGGGGCAGCTGAGACTACCGGTGCCCATATGGGATGCCGCCACTCCAGGTGGTGTCTTTACCCACTGCACCACAGCGCAGGCCCCCCTTTTGTTTTTGATCAGCTGTAGTCATGGGATTTTTTTTTTCTTTTTAATCCAGATGAAGCATTTGGAAAGCAGCTGGTGTGTGCACACAGGGGCCGGGCCTCTGTCAGCAGCTTTCTCAGCAACCCCCTCACACACGTTCTCTCCTGACCCTCAGTATAGCTCCGCGTGGCTGCACGCATTTTGTCCTTGTTTATAGATGAGGAATCTGACATCTTCTAAGTTAATCTTTCACCTTCAAGGTGAAGTTCATGAATTAGCCCATATCCTTAGCATTTAGTTAAGAAGATTTTTGTTTCCAATTTTATAGCTGAGTTTGGTCTAAATCTAGTTTCCTGTGAATTATTCTGGAATCTCCTTCTCTGGGGGAAAGGTGTCTTTGGGGAAGGCACTGATGTGTGAGACAAATGTCTGTCCCTGCTGTGTAACATCACAGGTTGGTTAGAAGCTTGGCCACCCACTTCTGAGGGAGGAGAGTCTCTAGCTTTGGAGCTACTGGGACCTGACATATTAGCATACAGTCAGCACTCCCTGTGGGGGTGTTGCTGGCAGACATGTTATTTACCGTCTAAAGGAGAGAAAGAGTGGGTCAGAGCTCTTCTCTTGGAAGGTATCCCAGGATTGTCCTGGGGTTGCCACCAACGGTGAGCCACACAGAACATCCAGTTCCGCAGCCTGAGAAAACCGGCCTCACCAGCAGTGCCCGCCGCCTCCCCCGCGGGTCCTGTCTTCTCTGGCTGACCTCCAGTTTCTTTTTTTTTTTTTTTTTTATTTTATTTTATTATTATTTTTTTTTTGACAGGCAGAGTGGACAGTGAGAGAGAGAGAGACAGAGAGAAAGGTCTTCCTTTGCCGTTGGTTCACCCTCCAATGGCCGCCGCGGCCGGCGCACCGCGCTGATCCGATGGCAGGAGCCAGGAGCCAGGTGCTTTTCCTGGTCTCCCATGGGGTGCAGGGCCCAAGCACCTGGGCCATCCTCTACTGCACTCCCTGGCCACAGCAGAGAGCTGGCCTGGAAGAGGGGCAACCGGGACAGAATCCGGCGCCCCGACCGGGACTAGAACCCCGTGTGCCGGCGCCGCTAGGCGGAGGATTAGCCTAGTGAGCCGCGGCGCCGGCCAACCTCCAGTTTCTTTAACTGCTCCTCCTATGACTTGGAGTCTGCAGTCCGATCCTCCTGCCCTCCAGGTTTCCAGTGGGTCACGTGCAGCGCTCTAGGAGTGCAGGGAGGTAGCGGTCCTCATCCCATGGTCCTTCCTTCGCAGGGCATTGCGAACGCTGAGAGCCTGGCTGTCAGTCCACACTAGCTCTGGCCCTCTACTGGGTATTTCTTCATTGCCCTAAGCTGCTTGATGTGAGCGTTTCCTGTTTCATTAGCCAGATACTCAATCACAAAAAGGCTAACAGTGTTTTTAAAATTGTCATCAGGATTTGATCAGATTGCTCAACCCAATGACATTTTGAAATTTATTAGATATTGGTTAATAGCTAGCATGCTGTTAAAGTGCATGGATCATTTCTTAAAATTTTGGGGGATCATTGTAGTTGCACATGCAATTGTACAAAGTAGTACAGAGAAATCTCTCTTATGCTTTGCCCAGCTTCTTTCAATGGTAACACGTTGTAAAACGATATACAAGACTACAACCAGGATACTGACATTAATACAAGCCACAGTCTTATTCAGATTTCCCTGGTTTTACTTCTACCCAGTTTGTGTGTGTGTGTGTGTGTGTGCACCCGTGCATGTGTGTATCAAATTGCATACAATTTTGTCCCCTATTTAGGGCATAGGTATTTTTTAAATGAAAGCCTTCATTAAAAGATCATCCCTGGGGCCAGCTGTGGCTCAGCAAGTTACGCCAGTGCCTGTGATGCTAGCATCCCATATAGGGCCAGTGTAGGGCCCGGCTGCTTCACCAAAGTAGTGCAGGTTGGCCCAAGTGCCCGGGCTCCTGCCACCCACCTGGGAGGGCTGGGTGGAGTTCCTGGTTCCTGGCTTCCACCTGGCCCGGCCCCAGCAGTCGCGCCATTTGGGGAGTAAACCAGAGAATGGAATCAGTCTTTCTCCCTCTCTTTTTATTTCTCTCTAACTGCCTTGCAAGTGAAAAAATAAATAAATCTTTTTAAAAAATCGGCTAGTTAGGGTCAACTTTCATCCTTTTGTGGTCATAAATTAAAGTACAAGCAGTCAGATAGAATGACCAAGTCAGTTAAAAGAAGAACAGTTTTATTGAACATCCCCTTAAAGAAGTGCTGCCAAAAAAAAGAGCTCTCCACAGAGCAGATTTTGTTTCCAGTTCTGCGGAGCCACAACTCAGGGTGAAATTGGATTTAAGGGAAAGCAGAATTTCTCTGCTTGCATGGGTTCTGCTCTATTCACTCTTGAACCTCAGACTTTCTCCGCTATTTGGAAAGAAAATTGATATAAATTGAAATTATTATTCACATAATATCGCTACGGTATACTTAATTTTTACCCTTAAATTTTGATCTGTTGAGTAAAGTGTGAATTATGAAGTTAAGTAGAAAGTGAGAGCCTATTTTCACATATTTTGCACAAGGAACAGAGCTTGAATAAATAAGAAATTCTATATGTAAGCTCTACATTTTTCAGATACATATGAGTTGTGTTGTACCTTTACAGTTTTTACAGTAAATTTAAAAATATTATTTCAGTTGCAGTATCCAGTTTATTGGGACCATCTTGAATTTTGTGATGGATTCAGAAAACTTTTAGATCATTTGCAGTTGGACAAAGTGAGTATCCTGAGATGAATTAGCTGTGCATGTCTTAATGCAGCATTTGTATTGTAAAGCCTCATGTTCTCTTTCTTTTATCTTTTTAATGACAACTTTATTGCAATAAATGCACATTTTGCCCTTTTAAAGTATACAATGCAGTGTTTTTCAAAAATATTCCTAGATATGTACAGTCATCACTAAAGTCAATTTTAGAATATTTTTGGGGGGCTGGCACTGTAGCATAGCGGGTAAAGCCTCCACCTGTGGCGCCAGCATCCCATATGGGCACTGACTTGAGTCCCAGCTGTTCCACTTCCAATTCAGCTCTCTGCTATGGCCTGGGAAAACAATAGAGCATGGCTCGAGTCCTGAACCTCTGCACCCACGTGGGAGACCTGGAGGAGGCTCCTGGCTCCTGGCGTCGGGTCGGCTCTGCTCTGGCCACTGCGGCCATCTGGGGAGAGAACCAGTGGATGGAAGACCCCTCTCTCTGCCTCTGCCTCTCTGTAACTCTGCCTTTCAAATAAATAAAAAAATATTTTTTTTATGAAAAAGGACATTGTGTCACCCAAGAAAGAAACTCCATATTCATCAGCAGTCACTCCCCGTCTTCCGTCCACCTCGCCCTGCAACCTAATCTACCTTCTATATCTATGCAGTTGTCTGTTCTGGATATTTTACGTAAAGAGCATCATATGATATGTGGTCTTTTGTGACTGCCTTTGCTTGTATAACATGCATCCATGTTATGGCACGAATCAGTACTTCATCCCGCTTTGTGGCTAAATAGCAGGTACACGAACAGACCACACTTCACCATCACTTGACACTCGTCTGGGTTGTTTCCAGTTTTTGGGGAGTGTGGATAAGGCTGCTGTGAGCATCTGTGTGCAGAATTTTGTGACAGTACATTCAGTTGTCTCAGGTATGCACTTGAATTTGAAATTATTGAAACATAGTTTTTTTTTCTCTCTCTCTCATTTTTATTTTCATTTTATCTGAAAGGTAGAGAGATGGAAAGATAGAGGTAAGCAGAATAAGATCTTCCATCCATTTGTTCACACCTCAAATGCTGCAACAGCCAGGGTGGGGCCAGGCTGGAGCCAGGAGTCTGGAATGCCGTCCAGGTCTCCCATGTGGGTAGCAGGGACCCAACTACTTAAGCCATCATATGCTGCCTCCCAGGGTGCATGTTAGCAGGCAGCTGAATAAGTGGAGGAGCTGGGACTTGAACCCAGGCACTGCTATAGGGGGTGCAGGCATCTCAAATGGTGACTTAATTGCTGCACCAAATGCCCAACCCTGAATTACAGTTTTCTTAAACATAAGCTACTAAGTGGTTTCAGTTTCTAATGCAGTTTGTGGATATTATTTTTAAGCTTATATTAACTTGGATGCACAGTTGTATTATTTCTTGATGGGGGTATGTAAGTTGCATATAAATGGTGTGTTTCCTAAATTTCTAACTGCCACAGGTAAAAGGTTACTTCAAAAAGTTCATGGAAAATGGAATTAGAAAATAAGTTTATTTTGGTGCAAAAAATTGAAATCCACAAACAATACATATTGTGAAAAACTATACATGGATTTCAGAATTTCTTTGCACCAAAATAAACTTCACATTTAATTCCCCACTTCCAATAACTTTTTGAGGTACTCGTGTGTTTCAGTCTGTTGACTAGTGATGACATTATGTTCTGTGGGTTGTAATAATTGAAGCAACTCTTTTTAAGTACTCATGTTCAGGATTGATTGGTATTTTAGGATCTGCCTTATGTTTGTTTATAATTAGGTTCATCTTTTTGGGGCTTCTTTGGGAGGCTTTTTGGCCCAGAAATTTGCTGAATATACTCACAAGTCTCCCAGAGTCCATTCCCTCATCCTCTGCAATGCCTTCAGTGACACGTCTATCTTTAACCAGACTTGGACCGCAAACAGGTGAGAACGTAAACATCAATCCAGAAATGCTTGCTGCTTTTGTTCAGTGGAATTTTGAAAATGCTGACTTTGGGGGTTTTTAGTGCAATAGAGAGGGAAGACTCGTATCACCTTCTGTCTTCTGAAACTCTCCTGGCCTTTAAAATGAGAAACACTCGCCTTTGAGGAAAGAAAAGAGTTGTGTGAGTTTTAATTTCAACTATCTCCGTTACTCTGAATCATCATCTAATACTTTTTTTTTGACAGGCAGAGTGGACAGTGAGAGAGAGAGAGAGACAGAAAGAAAGGTCTTCCTTTGCCGTTGGTTCACCCTCCAATGGCCACCGCGGCCAGCGCACCGCGCTGATCCGATGGCAGGAGCCAGGTACTTATCCTGGTCTCCCATGGGGTGCAGGGCCCAAGGACTTGGGCCATCCTCCACTGCACTCCCTGGCCACAGCAGAGAGCTGGCCTGGAAGAGGGGCAACCGGGACAGAATCCAGCGCCCTGACTGGGACTAGAACCCAGTGTGCCGGCGCCGCAAGGCGGAAGACTAGCCTAGTGAACTGCGGCGCCGGCCACATTTTTTTTGAAGATTTTATTTATTTATTTGAAAGTCAGAGTTACACAGAGAGAGGAGAGGCAGAGAGAGAGGTCTTCCATCCATTGGTTCACTCCCCAGTTGGCCGCAATGGCCTGAGCTATGCCCATCCTAAGCCAGGAGCTAGGAGCCTCCTCCAGGTCTCCCATGCAGGTGCAGGGGCCCAAGGACTTGGGCCATCCTCTACTGCTTTCCCAGGCCACAGCAGAGAGCTGGATCGGAAGTGGAGCAGCCAGGTTTTGAACCGGCACCCATATGGGATGCTGGCATCTCAGGCCAGGGTATTAACCCGCTGTACTACAGCGTTGGCCCGTCTAATACACACTTACATGCTTTTTCTGTTCTCCTCAGTGCTCCTGTGTAACTGAATGGCGGTCTGCTTGTCCCACTTACTGTTTGTTTGTTTTAAAGAATTATTTTATTTATTTGAAAGACAGAGTTACAGAGAGAGGTAGAGCCAGAGAGAGAGAATGAGAAGTCTTCCATTCTGCTGGTTCACTCCCCAGATGAATTCAATGACCCAAGCTGAGCCAATTTGAAGCTAAGAACCAGGAGCCTCCGCTGGGTCTCCAACACAGGTGCAGGAGCTCAACGACCTGGGCCATCTTCCACTGCCTTCCCAGGCCATAGCAGAGAGCCGGATCGGAAGAGAAGTAGCCAGGACTTGAACTGGCACCCATAGACGATGCCGGCACTGCAGGCTGGGGCACCACTGCACCACAGTGCTGGCCCCCTCACTTAGTGTTTTGTGTTAAACTTTTGAGCATCACCTGACACAATTTTCCTGGGCACTTGGCTTTCCCTGTGTCTCATGTTCCACTGTAAATCGGGTACACATTAGTCTTCTCCCTTTGTTTCCTGGGTTCCTTCTTTGAGATGTGTTCCCATTCTGAAGACGGGGGCACTTAGTCCCTCAGTGGCTGCACTTGGTGTCACTCTGTTCCTCAGAAGGGCGGGCGTGCAGCAGCAGGGCGCCTGTCTCCTGGATAGGTGTCCAGTGGGTCACTGAAGCTGGCTTTGTGTGTGCGTCTGTCACTGCCAGCAGGCTCAGCCCTGCCCTAAAAAAGCCCAGCGATAAATGCATCTCTGTGATCAGGTTCGTTTTCAAATACTGTTACAAGTAGACATTGTTTTCACGGTATTCACAGTTTTAAAATTTTTTTATTTTGTAATTTTTTAAGGTGAACACATTCCATGTATTTCATATAGACAGATTTAGGAGCCTGGTGATACTTCCCACTCTACCCTCTCTCCTCACATTTTTATAGCTTTGCAGTCTGATATTTTTGTTTTATTTTATTATTTAAAAAATTCATTTAAGAAGCAGACAGACAAAGACAAGACGAATAGAGCTGCCGGCTGCTGATTCACTCCCCAGGTGCCCACAACAGCCAGGGCTGGAGCCAGGAGCTGGGAACTCGTGCCAGCTCTCCCACACGGGTGGCAGGGAGTCAACTATTTGAGCCGTCCCAGCCACCTGCCAGGGTCTGCACTGCTGGGGAACTGGAATCAGGAGGCAGAGCTGGGAGTCCAGCCCAGGCGCTCGGGTGTGGGCCGTGTCATTTCAAGCAGCATCTTGATCACTAAGCGAATGGCGCGCTACCCTGGTGTCTCAGAACTTTTCCTGCTGTGCTCTCAGGAGTTGATTTTCTCAGTTCTCCTGCAGCTTATATACGTTAGCTGCGTGCAGATACTTCGCTTCCAGATGATAAAATCAAGCCCACTGGTTATTTTGATGGTGTTTATTTTTCCAATAACAGAAGAACAGAGTACCATGACTGTCCTCACTTCATTGCTGCTTTTGCATATCAGCTGCTTTTTATTAAACATGTGAGCACTTAGTAAGAGCTACACACTGAGATACAGGGGTGAGCAGAGCCAGCAGGGTCGTCCTTCTCAGGGTGTACATAGCCATCGTTGCCATTAAAAGATAAACTGGGGTAGAGTGGGTAAAGCTGCCGCCTGCGATGCTGGAATCCCATGTGAGTGCCGGTTTGAGTCCCAGCTGCTCCACTTCTGATCCAGCTCCCTACTAATGTGCCTGGGAAAGCAGTGGAAGATGGCCCACATGCTCCATGCTCCCTGCACCTGCATGGGAGACCCAGAAGCTCCTGACTCCTGACTTCTGACCAGTTCAGCTCTGCCTGTTGCAGCCGCCTGCGGAGTGAACCAGCAGATGGAAGACTTCTCTGTCTCTCTCTCTCTTAACTACCTTTCAAAAAAAAAAAAAAAAAAAAAAAAAAAAGATAAACCAGTAGAGGTGGGAGAAAACTTGGAGAGTTGACTGGAAGATGGTTCAGTGATCCTTGGGAGGGCAGCTCAGCTTCCAGCAAGGCCATTCTAATGAGAGTAAGCATCAAGATGTCTGCACCACGATACATCAGTGTAGTTAGGGAAATTAGCGTTTATCCTCCATAATGACTCGTTTTGAAATTAATAGAATAAGTATCAGTTAAAGATCATGTACAGAAATCCATAGAGATCAAATTGCCTTGAATTAGGCTCATTGAATATAATGGTAGCAAATTTTGGGAGGCGGAGTAACTTTCATTTGGTATTTTGAAATGATTTGAAGTATCAATCAAAAGGTGACATCAACCAGAAAGCAAG
Source organism: Oryctolagus cuniculus (assembly GCF_964237555.1). Lineage (NCBI taxonomy): Eukaryota > Metazoa > Chordata > Mammalia > Lagomorpha > Leporidae > Oryctolagus > Oryctolagus cuniculus. Next base: position 87,995,810 of record NC_091443.1, on the reverse strand, counting down.
AATATTTCTCTTAATACTACTTTTTCCAAAGGAAGTGGTTTAACACAGTTAGAAAAAAAATCTTGGAGTCACAAGACTATCTCGGTAAAGGCCTCTGGAGATATTGCTAATAATTATTCTAAATTATCAAGTAAAATTTCATTAAAATGTAACTCTTTTGGCATCTTGGGAAAGTATATATAAAACATAGATGCTGGGGCTGGTGCTGTGGCATAGCAGGTAAAGCCGCTGCCTGCAGTGCCGGCATCCCATGTGGGTGCCAGTTCAAGTCCCAGCTGCTCCACTTCCAATCCAGCTCCCTGCTATGGCCTGGGAAAGCAGTGGAAGATGGCCCAAGTCCTTGGGCCCCTGCACCAACGTGGGAGACCTGGAGGAAGCTCCTGACTGCTGGCTTAGATTGGCACAACTCCAGCTGTTGTGGCCCTCTGGGGAGTGAACCAGTGGATGGAAGATACTCTCTCTGTCTCTGTCCCTGTCTCTCTCTGCTTCTCCTTCTCTCTTTGTGTAACTCTGACTTTCAAATAAAATAAGTAAATCTTAAAAAAAAAAACAAAAAACAAAAAAAAAAACAAACTAGAAGCTGAGCTCTTTGCAGGAAGGGACTAGGTCTTCTCATCTCTCTGGATTCCCAGCAGCTAGCTATTACAAATGTTGAAGATTTGTCCTCTATGTGTAGTCTTAGAAGTTTAAATGAAAAGGTCTTTATTTTTCAGCTTTTGGCTGATGCCAGCATTTATGCTCAAAAAAATAGTTCTTGGAAACTTTTCTTCTGGCCCAGTGGACCCTATGATGGCCAACGCCATTGACTTCATGGTGGACAGGGTAAGTAAGGATCACAGCTCCCGTACCAGGAAGCTTCATGTCCACTTGGTTCCTGAAGATCTGTTACCTCACCGAGCGTGTGTCAGAGGTAACTACTCCGCAGTCTTCCGTGTTAAGTTTAATTCGTCTGAACGACAACTGCTGGTGAGGGACTGGCTGCACTGGTGCTTCCTGGTTGCTGCTCATCAGCATTCCTTAGGGAGCTGTCAGCTATACAGATTCCAGGGGCAGGCATTTGGCCTAGCGGTTAAGATGCCAGCATCCCACATCCCACATCCCACATGGAGTGTGTGAGTTCAATACCTGCTCCAGTCTGACTCCTGCTTCCTGCTAACGCTCACCCTGGGAGGCAGTGGTGATGGCTCAAGTGACTGGGTTCCTGCTACTACACAAGAGACCTGGGTTGTGGTTGTGGCTTGGCTCCCAGCTTGTCCTGGCGCAGCCCTGACTGTTGCAGGCATTGGGTAGTGAACGAGCAGATGGGGGAGCCCTCACTCGCTCTCGCTCGCTCACTCTCTCTGCCTTTATGCCTCTCAAATAAATAAATTAAAAAAATACGTATTCTGGGGTGGTGCTGTGGTACAGCAGAGTAAGCCACTTTTTGGGACACTTGCGTCCCATGTCAGAGTGCCTGGTTCAAGCCCTGGCTCCTCCATGCTTCTGATGTAGCTTCTTGCTAGTGTACCTGGGAGGCAACAGGTGATGGCTCAAGTGACTGGGCCCCTCCTGCCCACGTGGGAGACCCAGTTGGAGTTCCAAGCTCCTGGCTTCAGCGTGGTCCAGCCCCCACTGTTGTAGGCATTCGGGGAGTAAACCAGAAGATGGAAGATCCCCCACCCGGTCACTCTTCCTTTCAAGTAGAAGAAAAGAAATACTAAAAACAAATACAGAGTCCAAGGACTCACACCAGACACACATCTGGAATCCCTGGGCGTGGGATCTGAATCTGTGTACTTCACCTCCCTCTCCCACCTCCCAGATCAATTTGATGAACCAGCTCCGTAGGCTTGCATTTGGGAACCACTGGGCAAGATGATTTCTGGGGTTCTTACTGCTTTTCCACCACTGTTGGGCTCCAGGAGTTGGCTTGCCGTCCCCGGGCACCTGGTTGAGGCAGGCAGCTTAGGTTGAGGGCTCTAGTTGGCCAGTTTGAGTTAGATGAACGTTGTCCAGGCTCCCAGAATAGGAAAAGGCTGCTGCCTGGGGGGCCTTGTTCATGGTCTCTCAGACACTGTGTCTCCTCGTTGGTGACTTTTCTGGCCCCACCATACATGATACCTGTGAAGTCTGTGGGTTTAATGTGAATGTGAAAAGTGAAATAATTTCCAAACATTACCTGTGCTTCTTCTTGCAGCTGGAAAGTTTGGGTCAGAGTGAACTGGCTTCCAGGCTTACCCTGAATTGTCAGAATTCTTACGTGGAACCTCATAAAATTCGGGACATCCCCGTGACCATCATGGATGTAAGCTTCCTTACAGCTATTCTATGGCTTCCAGTGTGCATCTTCACATGCTGTGTGGGCTGTTGATCTTCACTCCCCAGCCTTCTCGATTTCAAAATAATCCGTAATAGCTTGTCCTGGATTTTTCCTGGCAGGAATAACACCACTGAAATCAAAATAGATGTAAATGAACAATGATAGGTAGTCTTGATCTGTTTGGGTGTCTTTGCTTTCCCATCAACAGAATCATGATGTACAAAAAGAGAGTGCCTCACACGGACTAAGACTTAAAGGGTCCATGAAGTCTCATTAGCACAAAAGTGTCCTTTTTTGTTTTGGTAAAATATACATACGAAAGTTTTTGAGGACACAGTTCAGTGGCATTAGGTACATTCACTGTGTTGTACAGCCGTCACCATCGTCCATTTCCAAAACTTTCTCCCCCTCCCAAATAGAAACTCCGTGCCCAGGAAAGATGACTCCCTGTTCCTCTCCTCCCCCCGCCAGTGGCAGCCAGCGGTCTGCTTTGCATCCCTGTGAATGTGCGGAGTCTAGGTGCCTCGTATAAGTAACTTCACACATTACTTATCCTCTGGTGAGAGCATGTCTCAGTATGTCATTCCTTTTTAAGACTGAATAATGGGCCACTTTTTTATATCCTCCATATTTTGCTTATCCATTCATCTGTCATGGACATTTGGTTTGTTCCAACTTTTGGCTGTTGTTAATAATGCTTCCATATAATTTGATATTACAAGCGTCTATTCGAGTCCCTGCTGGTAATTCTTCCAGGCATACACCTGTGATATACTGTAAGCCTGGTTTAGATCACAGGGTAGTTTTTGTTGGACTGTTTGAGGAACTGCTATCCTGTCTTCCACGTGACTGTGCCATTTTACATTCCTGCCAGCAATGCCCAGGGGTTGCAGTTTCTCCACATCTTGCGTGCTTGTTTTCTGGTTGGTTTGTTTTATAAAAACCATCCTAGTAGATGTAAAGTTGTATCTCACTGTGATTTTGACAACTTTTTTGTAAATAGATTTATTCTGAAATGCAAATAATATGGTATCTATAAGAATTGATTTTCATCCAGAAATTATCGATTACAAGCATTTTTATCATCCTCTGCCGTGAGTGCAACATTCTGAGAATTACCGTGCCCCGGAGCAGGCTTCTCAGTGGGCCTCGCAGCACATTCGCTCTCCTGCCCTTCTTTCAAACCTCTGCTCAGCACCCGGGTTCATGACCGCTGAGAACTGTCTGTTATTTGAGTAGGAGATGCATTTAAGTGTGTGTGTGTGTGTGTGTGTGTGTGTATATGTGTGCGTGTGTGAGATTTTCTTAAAATACTTTTTGGAGGAATTTTTTGCATATGTATAAAAACATAAGTTTTACAAGCATTGAAAGGAATCTAGAATCATATGTCCCAAACTGCCCAAGAAAGAAATTTGGACTTTTTAATCTTATCCTCTTTATGTTTTATTTGAAACTTCTCATTGAGCATATGTGACTTACATAATTGTTTTCAACTTACAATGAAAGGAAGAAGTCTTCTGTGAGCTTCATAATTTAAAAAAATAAATTGGCATTTTTAATGACAATTGTTCATGGGACTTGCCTTCTGGCACATTGAGCTAAGCAGCCTCCTGTGACACTGGCATGCCATATCTGAGGGCTGGCTCGAGATCAGCTGCTCCACTTCCCATCCAGCTCCCTGCTAGTGTGCCTGGGGAGGCAGCGGAAGACGGCCCAAGTGCTTGGGTCTCTGCCACCCATGTGGGAGACCAGAATGGAGTTCCTGGCTCCTGGTTTTGACCTGGGCCAGTCCTGACCATTGTAGCCATTTGGGAAGTGAGCCAATGGATGGAAGGTGTCTCTCTTTCTCTTTCTCTTTTCTCTGCCTCTTTTTCTCTCCATCTCCGTCACTCTTTCAAATAAATAAATAAAAGTAAACCTAAAATTATGTCTGTATTAAACATGTACAGTTTTAAGAAATGCTGACTGTTCACTATTAATGTTGTTAATTTAATTAAGTACAGCTGAGGGCAAAGGAAATTCACAGTGGAAGCCCCCCACACCCCCAAAGAATGCGAGAGACGGTTGGCTGCAGTCAGTAGCTAATGTCTCAGATGGGAGTGAGAAATGAACAGGGCTCAGCACTGGGAGGCGGCTCGGGCTCAGCACTGGCTCCTCGTTAGCATGAGGACTTGGGGTGGCACTTTCCACAATGCGAGAAGAGCACATTAAAATGCCAGCAAGTTTCAGCCTCGTGTTTCTGTTAAAGGTGTTTGATCAGAGTGCACTTTCAACCGAAGCGAAGGAGGAAATGTACAAACTGTATCCCAACGCCCGGAGAGCTCACCTTAAAACAGGAGGCAATTTCCCATACCTGTGCAGAAGTGCAGAGGTGAACCTTTATGTACAGGTGAGTCCCAGCTGCGAGCACTTCGGGCCCAAAACGTGTGGTTTGCAACATGAAGCTTTATTTGTGCTGTTTTTGGGGGTGGGGTGGAGTAAGATAATTACAGAGTTCTCTGTAGCAATGAGGCATTGATTTCATACATGTGAGGGGCGTACACAATTTAGAGAACTCAGTCGGGTGCATTAGAGGCCCTTCTGTGACTCCGCCCATTATCCCTTTTCTAGAACAACAGGCCCACAGCCTCGAGTGGAGGTAGTCATTGCTAGGCTACGACCTTGCCTCCTGGGCAAGGTCAGTCAGAGCCGGACACCAGACCCAAATGGGGTCAGTCTGAATCCATGAAGCAGCGCCTTCTTGACCTGACATTAACGCATAAACCCCGCCCCCTACACACGCCGACACGCGCACACACACATGAAGACATTTCAGTCAACGATGGGCCAGACCGCCTGTCCCGCGGTGGTCGCATCACCTGGTGTGAGTTCACACAAAGCGAGCTTGTCTGCTGGTGCTTCTCAGAACGTATCCCGTCGGTGCGGGGCACGTGATTCTATGCGAATAGCAGTTTGGCAGGAAGTAGCAAAAGCAGTCACGTACTTTGAACAAGTCATCCCCTTGTGGAAACAGATCCTCAGGAGAGGATCCTAAACACGGGGAAACGTGTCGGGCGGAGATCTTCATCACGGCAGGAAGACTGGAAGGACCCAGCTCCCAGCACAGGTGGGAGGGGCAGGAGCGTGCGAGGTGCAGCACGGGCGAAACAGTGGCAGTAGAGATCGCGCATACAAACTCTCCGCCCCCGCTGCTCCCCAGTTCTTCTGTAGTTAGCGTGTGTGTAAGGGTCGCTTTCCTCCCGAGCTTCCCGTGGGAGGCCGCGCGCGTGTCGTCCCGTCAGCAGCCACTGAATCCGCCACGCTCCTCCCTACAGATACACTTGCTGCAGTTCCACGGAACCAAGTACGCGGCCATCGACCCGTCCATGGTCAGTGCCGAGGAGCTCGAGGTGCAGAAGGGCAACCTCAGCCTCAGCCAGGAGGAGCAGTAGCTGCGGCTCCCGCCGTGGGTGCCGAGGCGACCCGACGTGTCCTTGTGCGGTCGGCGACCCGGCCTCCCGGCGCGGCAGGCTCGCCGGTCCTCCGTGCGTCTGGGAAGCAGGACTGATCACATCCGGTGAAGCCCGCGCAGCGGTCCCCTCTTTGGTTTTTAGCTTCGGAGTCCAGGAAGTTCTTTGCAAGACGCCCTTTTAAGGGTTGTGAGAACTGTGCTACCGGAAGTCCTCACCACTGTGTTCTTGAGCGAATGTCGATTTCTGAGGCTTGGGATTTTGTGAACTCTTCTCTCCTTTCTTTTCCTTTTCTTTCTCCCTCCTTTCTTCTTCCTGCTTTTTATGTTATTTTCTGTAAGTGCCGCACGTGCCGACTGTGTGTCAGAAGGACGTTGGCTGCCGTTAGGCCTTCCTGGGTGTGACCGCGTCCGAGGGCCAGGGCTGGCACCCCACTGGGTGCGCTCCTGTGACCCAGCTGCTTTCACTTTCCAGCTCAGCACATGTTCCGAGTGCCCGCTCTTGTCTTTCTAGATGATTACAGTCATTTGGAATAAAAATTCGATTTCAATGAGTGTCTTGTAATCATTGTCACTGCCCAGGCAGGACTTTGGAGAAACGGTGCTGTGTGGCTTTGGGAGGTCACTCCGTACCCCTAAAGCAGTGTGCTCAGCACAGAACAACAGTAGCTGTTGGGCACGGAGCCACTGCTGCGTGCCAGGGACTTCCGTCAGTCTGTCTTTGCCCTGAATAGAAGTTGTCCACACACCTCACAGAGGATGGTGGACTGGGCCTGTCCTGTCACTCCTGGGCAGCTCTGTTTCTTCTCCAAGCAGACCCCCAGGACTCCCCCACGGCCTCCCAGCCTGGATTATCTCGAGCGCATTTCTGATGGGACATCCGTCTGTGAGTGTTTGCGCATGTGCTCTGAGGAGGGAGAGCAGCAGGAATGGCACTGGCACACGTCACGGGTGCCCAGGACCTCGTCCATTTCCTCTCACGTCTATCAGTGCCCCCTCCCCATTACCCGTCGCTGGGTTCTCAGAGCTGACTTGTCCTAGTCGTGCGCCGTATACGGGCTACACTTGGTATTTGATCAGATGTCTCCTGAACTCTTAAACTGTGCGTTCTCCCTCCGCGTTTTCTTGCTGTGTGTTCAGAGAAGCCCCAGCGTCTGCATTTGGCTGGCTGCAGCCTCGCGGCGCCCTCCGACTTATCTGTCCCTGCTGTTTCCTATAAACTGTTAGTTAGCTCTGGGGCCTGGGGCAGGTCAGGCTTGACCTAGGCAGGAACACTTCCTGGGTGTGGCTGTATGCTTGCTGCGTTGCTTTGGGAAGCACGTGGTGTCTGGTTGTCTCTGCGTGTTATGATTGCTCGGTGGGTTCAGGTGCTGGCGGCCAGATCCCTTCATGAGAAAGTGCCCATCCTGGCGTGGATGTATCGGTTCCTCAGGGTACGCAGAACAGTGCTGGTGCTCTACTCTTCCTCATTCCTTCTGAATGTGTTTATTTATTCATTTTTTATTTACTTTTAAAGATTTCGTTTGAGGGGTGCTGTGGTGTAGAGGGTAAAGCTACCACCTGCAGTGCTGGCATCCCATATGGGCATCGGTTGGAGACCCAGCTACTCCGCTTCCCATCCAGCTCTCTGCTATGGCCTGGGAAAGCAATGGAAGACGGCCCAGGTCCTTGGTTCCCTGCACCCGTGTGTTAGACCCGGAAGAAGCTCCTGGCTCCTGGCTTTAGATTGGCCCAGCTCCAGCCATTGTGGTCATTTGGGGAGCAACCCAAAAGATGAAAGGTTCTTTCTGTCTCTCTCTCTGCGTCTTTCTAATTCTGCCTTTCAAATAAATAAATCAATCTTTTAAAAAAAATTTCATTTATTTGAAAGGCAGAGAGTGACAGAGAGAGGGAGAGAAGGAGAAAAAGAGATCTTCCACCTGCTAGTTGACTCCCCAAATGGCCACAATAGTTGGGGCTAGTCTGGGCTGAAGCCAGAAGCCCAGAACTCCATCTGGGTCTCCCAGGTGGTTGGCAGGGACCCAAGCACTTGAGCCACCTTCCCGCAGCTTTCCTAGGCGCATTAGCAGGGAGCTGGATCCAAAGAGGAGCAGTTGGGACTCTGATGTGGACGCCAGCATTGCAGGCAGCAGCTTAACCCACTGCACTGTAAGGCCAGCCCCCTGATTTTTTTTTTAGATCTATTTTTATTTTTAATTGCCTTCTGAATGTATTAGCTGGGATTTTCTGATTTGTGTGCGTGCGCACACACACACACACATACAACCTTTCCCCCCTTGCTGCATGGTTTCTCTAAGATCCAACCTGGGCAGGAGAATAAGCCTCAGAGCTGCTCACACACACACACACACACACACACACACACACACATCTATCCTGTGGCTCACTCCCCACCCTAAATGCCCACCACAGCTGAGGCTGGGCCAGGACAAAGCTAGGAGCTCAGACCTCAATCCTGGCCTCCCACGTGGGTGGCAGGGACCCAACTACTTGAACCATTGCCTGCTCCTTAGAAAGAAGCTAGAATCAGGAATGGAGCCATTACTCAAACCCAAGTACTCCAATACTGGGTGCTAAGCCAAACACCTGCCCCAGGTCCCCATTTTTTGTGCCCATGAGTCACAGCATCAGTCAATTAATTGATCTGACAACTGCTGGTGCCGAGCCTCCCCCCCACCAGTCCAGGCACCGCTCGGGGCAAGCTTCTGTTCTCTGTACTGCTCCCAGGAGACTGCCCGGCCCAGAGGCGCTCCGTGAGTGGGGTTGCTCTCAGGGCGAATGTGTGACAGCTCATCCGACTTGAAGTTCTGCCCTAGATTTCCTAAACAGAAGAACCAAGTGTTGGGTTTGAGGGATTTATATCAATATTTCAGTTTCATTCAAGAACTTGCTTGTCTATCTCAGAAAAACAACACAGCTTGTAAGATTTACTCAGATAAATGACTTAAGTCCACGTGGTGCAAAATAGCTTTCCCAAATGGAATAGATGGGTTGATTTTTAAAATCCTGCTCTCTGCTATGGCCTGGGAAAGCAGTAGAAGATGGCCCAAGACCTTGGGCCCCTGCACCCACATGGGAGACCTGGAAGACGCTCCTGGGTCCTGGCTTCGGATCAGTGCAGCTTCGGCCGTTGTGGCCAATTGGGGAGTGAGCCATCGGATGGAAGACCTCTCTCTCTCTCTCTCTCTCTCTCTCTCTCTCTCTCTCTCTCTGCCTCTCCTCTCTCTGTGTAACTCTTTCAAATAAATAAATAAATCTTAAAAAAAAAAAAAAAAGCATGTGGCACAGTGGTTGCTCTGCCTGCGTTCCATATCAGAGTGCTTGGTTTGAGTTCCAGCTCACTCCTAATTCCAGTTTCCTGCAAGTGCAGGCCCTGGGAGGCAGCAGGTAATGGCTCAAGTACATGGGATGGGGCTCTGGCTTTACAGACATTTGGGGAGGGAAACAGTAGTAGTAGATCTGTTGATCTATCTCTGTCTCTCTGAATTTCAAATAAATAAAAGATATATATTTAGAGTCTCTCTTTTCATAACTTTGGTTTTTATAGCGGCTTTTAGTTGACAGAAAAATTGAACAGATAGTGCAGAATTCCCCTAAATCTCTTTTCTTTTTTAAAAAAAAAAGACTTATTTTATTAATTTGAAAGGCAGAGTTAGAGAGAGAGAGAGAGGTCTTCCATCCACTGTTTCACTCCCCAAATGGCTGCAAGGCCATGGCTGAACCAGGCTGGAGCCAAGAGCTTCACCACATGGGTGGCAGGGGCCCAAGGACTTGGGCCATCTTCCACTGCTTTCCCAGGTGCATTAGCAGAGAGCTGGATTGGAAGTGGAGCAGCCAGGATGTGAACTAGCACCCATATGGGATGCCGGCACTGCAGGCAGAGGCTTAGCCCTCCTTGCCACAGCACTGGTCCCCGAAATCTCTTTTCACAGCAGTTACTGCAGTTAACTTTTTTTTTTGACAGGCAGAGTGGACAGTGAGAGAGAGAGACAGAGAGAAAGGTCTTCCTTTGCCGTTGGTTCACCCCGCAATGGCCACTGCTGCTGGCGTGCTGCAGCCAGCGCACTGTGCTGATCCGATGGCAGGAGCCAGGTGCTTCTCCTAACATTTGCATCCCAGTGGTACATCTGCTGCAACTGATGACCAGTACTGACACATCATGAACTAAAGCCCATGGCTGACAGCAGGGCTCAGTTTGTGCGCATCTGCATCTGGGTTCCGTGGGTCTGACAAACGCACAGCGTCAGGCACCCCCCACTAGCGTGTCACCTGGAACAGCTTCACTGCCCTAAGACCCACGGGCCCCCCCTGTGCCTCCCCCTCCCACCCTCCCTGCCCCAGGCCCTGGCAACCACTGACCTTTCCTTGTCTCTGTAATTTTGCTTTTCCAGAATGTCATGTCCTTTAGTTGTGAATAAATAATACACATTTCAAAACTCAAAAAGGGACCATGAGAACTCTCTCTCCCACCCCTCCCATATCCTCCTGCCCCAGGCAAACCACTTACATTAGCTTCCCAGCCTCTGTCGAGCTGTTCTTTATCCCAGTATTAGCAGCGGGAAGTGTATTCTTAGTTCCCACATTTAGGAAGACACTGTATGTGCTGGTCCTGCGATGTTTTTCCCCTTCGTTAGTCCTGGAACAGAACTTGGAAAGCATCTTTTTTTTTTTTTTTTTTTTTTTTTGAATTAGTGTATGAGTCAGCTGTCAGTCCAGTGAAATACCCAATACAACTAACTTTGTAAAGTGAGCAGGTTTATTTAGCTCTCAGCTGTATTTAGTCCAGGACTGGTGGCTCCATTGGTTTGGCCTCGGAGGAGGGCAGCAGGCGGTAATGGATCCCGTGCTGAGCAGACAGGAAGCAGAGTGGCAGGCCCAGACTCGGGTTTTTATACAACCTTCTCTGAGACCTGCCTTCCATGACACGCGCCCAGTGACCCCGGCCAGCCCCTGAACACCACGATTGGATCACATTTCCACCTTCTTACTCCTGTTAACTTACATCTTTGGGGACCGGATCATAGTCAGGTTGTGGCGGCTGGTGAGCAGTGTTCCGGGCTCGTTCCACCCGTCCCCTGTGGAAGGCTGCTTGGATTCTTTCCGGTCATTTGTTTTTCCAAACAATATGGCAGCAAGTACTGGCATTTATCTGTCCTTTTGAACACATACAGGTGCATCGTACAAGTGGGACTGCTGGGCGGAGGGGAAAGGCCCAGCTATTTGGATAGATAATGCCCAGCTGCCTCTCAGGGGATTTTCCCACGTGCGCCCTCCACCCTGGAGCCCCACAGTGCTGTTCCACAGAGCGGACGCGTTGTATGGGGCTCGGGAAAGTGAGGAGGGCAGGGAGTTGTCTTGTGGCTCAGCTGCTGCGGGGTCGCCAGCATCCACACTGGAACACCTGGATCCAACCGCTGGGCCTGGCTCTGCTTCCCACCGGTGCAGACCCTGGAGGCAGCCATGATGGCTCTCTCCCCTTGGCCTCCCAAAGAAATAGAGGTATTTTTTAAAAATTCAGAGGAATGACGACCAAAAGCAATTTGTCATCCTGGGCAGCAGAACGACCTAAATGGTTCAACTAAAAAAATTTGAATAACATCTGCAGATTAATTAATAACAGTGTATCATTATTAATTTCCTAGCTTTGAAAAATTATACTATAGCTATGTAAGATGTCAGTATTTGAGGAAGCTGTGTGAGGAGCATTCAGAAACTCTTTGTATATTTCTGTAAATTTTTTGTAAGTGGAATGACCTCAAAATAGTTTTAAAACTTTTACAAATTATAATACAAGAGGGAAAAATGAGGACTTTCAACGTGTAGAAGTAATCTGTAAATAGAAATAGCTGTGGAGTAAGCATGGCATTGTTTTTTTCTTTTTTGTAAGATTTTTAAAATGTATTTGAAAAGCAGAGTTACAGAGAGGGAGAGACAGAGATCTTCCATCTGCTGGTTCACTCCCCACATGGCCACAGCAGCCAGGGCTGGGGCAGGCAAAAGCCAGGAGCCAGAAGCTTCATCCGGGTCTCCCTGAACCTGGGCCACGTTCCGCTGCTTTCCCAGGCCATCAGCAGGGAGCTGGATGGGAAGTGGAGCGTGGCGTTCTAAAAGCCGGTGAAGGGAGTCACGGGCAGTCCATTCCGGAAGTGATGGCTGGGCGGACTGCTGGGTTTGGCACTGACCTCGGTGCCCGATGGGCAGTGTGACCTGGGAAACGCGCAGCTCCTCCTCGGGCCGTGCTGTGCTCCTGCTAAGATGTGCCCTTAAATGGCAGCCCTCTTCCGTTGAGGTGGCCCCACACCCAAGGGCCTGGCCCCTCCAGTCACATGGCTGCGCACATCCTGGGGCCGCTTGGCTCTGCGTTTGCCTTCTTCCTCATGCTTTCTGCAAAAGACAAGACTTCTGTGGCCTCGTGCGGCCTCAGCGCTGCCTCCAGGGTGGGTAGTATGCTCAAACTGCCTGCCAGAGTGTGTGCTAAACAAAGGTGCAACAATTATATTTAAGAGCATTTCGAAAAATTTAAAAATCACCCCTAATTCCTCCACCCCAAAATGCCTTCTTGCTTTCCCACCTTGCCCGTGTGTGGCAGTTGGGGGAGAGGTGCCGTGCTGGGACGTGCTCCAATGTTTGTCCCTGTTGCCTCCTACCTAACATGCCAGCCACCCGCGACTGCTTGATCAACCATCCTGTGCCCCGCAGTGCGCCTGCCGACACACAGTGCAGTGTTGAAGGTTTTTCTTTTCCTTTTTTTCTTAGCATGAGCCGACTTTGCTTTGATGGAATTTAGTGCTGGAGCGTCTATCACAGGACGCCCTGCCTACCAACTCAGGCTTTGGGGTTGGCCACCAAATAGCTTGTGCAGACTTCAGAAGTTTTACTGAACAAGATCTGACTGGTTCAACTCAAATTCTTATCCCAAGCTCTATCAAAATATAGTGGGCTGCCAAGGATGAGACCGCAGGGGCTTTGGGGACTGGGACGGTTACAGGGTTCATCTAGGGAAACCCGGGGCCAGGAGTCACCGTGATTCACCCAAGGGTCCGCCTGAGGGCTAGGGCAGGAACCTGGGAGTTTTGACGCCCAGGGTCTGAGCCGCCCGCTGAGGGCTCCGCCGCATTCCCACCGGGGCCCGGCAGAGGGCGCTCGTACCCGCCAGGTCCCGCCTGCCAATGGCCACGAGGCCCTCGAACAGCTCTCTGCCCGGGTTCTCGCCGGCGATGGCCACGCCGTGCAGCCAGATGAGCAGCATCCTGTGGCCGTGCTCCTGGTAGCTCTTGGTGCCTGAGGACGATGAAGGGAGAGAGGCGGGGAGTGGCGCCACGCCGGCCTCCTGACCTGGCCAGGCCTGAGCCAGCAGGTCCTGGCTCCGAACACGCGCCTCTCCGGCCGCCCGAGGACGCGCGGCGGACTGCGTGTCCGGTCCCCGACTGTCTCCGGCCCCAGGCTTCGGTGGGACGCCCGCGGGTGTCGCCCTGCTGTCACAGCGGCATTGCCCACACTCGTGCCACGAGGTGCACTCACAGCAACCCGCGCTTGGCGTGGCAGCCGCCCCAATCTACAGATGAGAGACCTCGTGGGTCAGCCCGCGCCGCCCTCCGGAGAGCCCGGGAAGCCGTGGGGCACAGCCATGCAGCCTGCGCGTTGGGGCGGCACAGCTGCGCGAACGGTTCCAGGAACCACCAGGTCTGGAGGTGGCGAGTGGACGGCTCCTGTTATTGAGCTCGGGGGACACGGGCAGATGCTGGGCCACGCCTCGGACGTCCTGCGACCTTGTAAGGGTGCGAGGCAGGCGCTCAGCGAGGCGCCACCTTTGACCCCTGGCCGGCCCCTGAAATTAGCCGGTGCTGGATTATCAGGGATGAAAGTTGCATCTGTCAGGAGGTTACTTTGAGATTCTGCTCAGTTTCATCAGTAGATTTGCATATTTTTGCACCCACTTCTCTGGATTGGTTATTTAGCTTGGAGCTAAAGCCTCTTTATTATTTCCCCCTCTTAAGAACATTCAGGCCGCGGCTCACTAGGCTAATCCTCCACCTAGCGGCGCCAGCACACCGGGTTCTAATCCCGGTCTGGGCGCCGGATTCTGGCCCCCTTGCCCCTCTTCCAGGCCAGCTCTCTGCTGTGGCCAGGGAGTGCAGTGGAGGATGGCCCAAGTCCTTGGGCCCTGCACCCCATGGGAGACCAGGAAAAGCACCTGGCTCCTGGCTTCGGATCAGCACAGCGCGCCAGCCATGGTGGCCATTGGAGGGTGAACCAACGGCAAAAGGAAGACCTTTCTCTCTGTCTCTCTCTCTCACTATCCACTCTGCCTGTCCAAAAAGAAAAAAAAATTCATTAGTGAATATTCAGACATTAGTGAATTTTCAACAGCTTCCTATTTTGATTTAAACTGATCAAACTTTTCATCTATTTGAGAGAAGCTGATACCTGTGTGTTACTTTTCTTGCCTGAAAATTAGAATGTCATTCTATTTACCTAAGTCTTCTTTTAGAATTCAACTAATTTTTTAAAGAATTCTTACTTATTTTCATTTGTGTTTGAAAGGCACAGAGACAGGCAGAGAGAGGTCCTCCATCCGCTGGTTCACTCCCCAGATGCCAGCAAGAAGCCAGGGCAGGGTGGGCCAGGCTGACAGGAACCCTAGCCCCTGAGCCATCACCGGCTGCTTCCCAGGGTGCGTGCACATGAGCAGGAAGCTGGGTCAGAATCAGAGCAGTCAGAACTGGAACCGAGTTTCCAGTATGGAGTGTAAGACACGAAGGGACAGCGTAGCTGCTTTCCCAATACCCACTCCTGTTCAGCGAATTTTTGTTTTATCCATTTGTGTCACTCATGTTCGAGTCATCCATATTTGTCTTTGTCAAACGAAACCCATGCACTGTTGTGAGCAGGAGCTATCTTAGAGGCCGGCATTGTGGCCCAGCCGGTTAAGCCGCTTGCAACACCAGCATCCCATATGGGCGTCGGTTCAAGTCCCAGTTGCTCCACTTCTGATCCAGCTCCCTGATAATAGGCCTGGGAAAGCAGCAGAAGATGGCCCACGTGCTTGGGCCCTGCCACCCATGTAGGAGACCTGGAGGGAGCTCCTGGCTCCTGGCTTCGGCCTGGCCAGCCCCAGACGTTGCAGCCAATTGGGGAGTGAACCAGCAGATGGAAGATCCCTCTCTCTCTCTCTCTCTCTCTCTCTCTCTCTCTGATACTCTAGCTTTCAACCAAATCTTTTTAAAAATAAAAAAGCTTTTAAGAAGATCTATTTTGAAAGATCCAGTGTGCCTTTCCTCATGTACTGGTGGCACCTGGGCACACTAGGCCATTTCATTATTAGCTCAAATGGTTTTCAGCTGATAAAGCTAAGCTTCCTGGTTTTGCACTGATAGCATGAAACGAACAATCCTCTCTTCCTGTCCGGTATCCACACTCCTCTTTGTATTTCCTTCCCATGCCTTGTGCCAAGGCCGACATTCCCAAGTAGGGCATCCCCAGTAGCGGCCAGAGGGGGCCTCTTCCCTTTAGCAGGAGTGCCCTGGGTGCAGCGTAAGTGGCGGAGACTGGGTCAGGCTGGCGGCGAGGCACCCGCAGGTCCCTGGGGTGGGGGGGACAGGCAGAGCAGCCTGCACAGGGGGAGTGGCGCACGCGGGGAGCGTGGGCTGGGCTGGCTCCCCAGAAGCACACGTGTCCCCAGCCCGCGCCCGCCAGCTGCCCTGGGGCAGTACCTGTCCACTGCTGCTCGATGGCGTCCAGCTGGGCCTCGGTGAACTCCCAGGCACGCGCCAGCCTCTTCCACTCGTGGGGCCGCAGCCGCCTGGACGCCAGGCGCCACAGCTCGGAGCGCAGCTGCTGCGTCTCCTGCCGGTGGTCCTGCCTGAAAGTCAGGCTCTTCCTCGGGGGCTCCCGGGGGTCCCTGCCCGGCAGGCGCTCCTGGGAGGGGCAGATCCCAGACGAGCAGAAGCTGAACGGCCGTGATGCAGGGCCGGGCAACTCAGGGCTCAGCCCCTCGTCCCTCCCTCCGTCTCTGCTGTCCTCGGCTGGGGCGCCTGGGCTGGCCCTCACTGTCCACTCCTCTGGCTCTAACTACAGGTGTTGCCTTGCCCTCTGCAACTCCAGCACTGCTCCCCCTACCCCCCGCCAAAACCCTTTTTTCATCTCCCTGTCCCCCAAATCCCTTTGCCATAAGTCAAAAGATCACCCACAGGCCATCTCTTCCAGGGAGCCTTCCCAGATTTCTCTGACCAATTGCCTGTCTTTTCTCAGTGTTCTTGTATTATGAGTGCCAACCAGAGTGGGTCTCAAGCTGCAACCAAAAGCAGACAGGCCAAGAACCAGGCTTGTGGAATCCCAGCAAGCAGTAAAGGGAGGGGCTTCAGAATTTTTTCTATGCAAGACATGATAAAATCAGAGGTTACAATAGAAGGAGGTGAAGGCATGAATTAAGCCTAAGCCCCTCTAAAGGGAGTGGATGTGGAGCTCTGGTTGGTAGAAAGTTCAAGGTGGAAAAACCCACCCTGGCATCTGCAGCTCCAGATCTGACTTCCTGGCTGACACCTGTCACCCGTGAGGTGAGGACCTAGGAGTGGGCTCCCACCTGGGGTGTTAAACACTGGTCCTTCAGTGCAGTGTTCTTTAAGACAAAATGATTTGTTATTTACTTGAAAGGCAGAATTACAGAGAGAGGAGGGAGAGAGAGAAAGAGAGAGCAAGAGAGAAAGAGAGAGAAATCTTCCATCCACTGGTTCACTCCCCAAATGGCCACAATGGCCAGGGCTGGGCCAGGACAAAGCCAGGAGCCAGGAGCTTCCTCTAGGTCTCCCATGTGGGTGCAGGGGCCCAAGCACTTGGGTCATCTTCCGCTGCTTTCCCAGGTACATTAGCAGGGAGCTGGATCGGAAGTGGAGAAGCTGGGACTTGAACCAGTGCCAATATGGGATGCTGGCTTCACAGGTGGAGGCTAAACCTGCTATTCCGCAACGCAGGGCCCAGTGCAGTGTCGTAAGCCCCAGCTGTGGGCTGTTTTCTGGGAGCTTGAAGAACTACTGATGCTTGAGGCTGACGCTGTGGCACAGTGGCATTAGCTACCACCTGCAACACGGGCATATGAGCACCAGTTCAAGTCCCAGCCACTTCACTTCCAGTCCAGCTTCCTGCTAATGTGCCTGGGAAAGCAGCAGAAGATGGCACAGGTGCTTGGGCCCCTGCACCCACGTGGGAGACCCAGAAGAAGCTCCTGGCTCCTGGCTTCTGTCTGGCCCATATGGGATGTGGCCATTTGAGGAATGTACCAGTGTATGAAATATCAATTCATTCTTTCTCTCTTTCTCTCTCTCCTAACTGTGCCTTTCAAATAAAACAAACAAAAAAGACTTTAAAAAAAGGGTAAAGGGGCCGGCGCCACGGCTCACTAGGCTAATCCTCCACCTTGCGGCGCCGGCACACCGGGTTCTAGTCCCGGTCGGGGCGCCAGATTCTGTCCCGGTTGCCCCTCTTCCAGGCCAGCCCTCTGCTGTGGCCAGGGAGTGCAGTGGAGGATGGCCCAGGTGCTTGGGCCCTGCACCCCATGGGAGACCAGGAAAAGCACCTGGCTCCTGGCTCCTGCCACCAGATCAGCGCAGTGCGCCGGCCGCAGCATGCTGGCCGCGGTGGCCATTGGAGGGTGAACCAATGGCAAAAGAAGACCTTTCTCTCTGTCTTTCTCTCTCACTGTCCACTCTGCCTGTCAAAAAAAAAATTAAAAAAAAAAGGGTAAAGGAAAAAAAGGCCTATTAAGCTGGAAGTGATTCAGAATGAAGCAGAGATGAGTCGGGTTGGCAGACCCTCAGCGGATTACACTGAGGGTGGCCTGCTGTATGTAAAGAGGCCGTAGTGTCTAAGAGAACCTGGCACACCAGTGCAAGAATCATCTTGTGACGCTCTGGACTCTGTCAGCAATCACTTTGGAATAATGATTCTTATTTGAGAGGTATAAGAGAAGTTGACTAAGTTTGTAGACCCCAAAACCTTATGCAGTGCATGTTTGTATTTTTAGGTTTAATTTCATGGATTTACTAGGATAATTTAAGAATTCAGGGAGTATTTGAAGTTCATTCAACTTTAAATATTTAGGATCATTTAATTTACTAAGTTTAGACATAGGACCAAGCAATAGTGAAAAAGCTTCCTTTATAAAATAAATGTAAAAGTTTAAAGAAGACGTTTTAAAATTTGTAACTTAAATTTTAGATTAGTTTTGAAAACTCAACAAATGCAAAAAGATATTTTCTGTATCAAAATGCTTATTTTTGGTACCCAGGACACCAAAAATTGTCTTAGCTTATATCCAGGGTACCGCAAGCGCCCGCCCCCCGAGTCGCTCTCGAGTCGCTGGCCGCCACACCCCTGCCTGCCCTGCACTCTGTGGCTCTTCTTTCCCAAGCACACAGCAGACATCACTAATCGATCCCAGCACATGTTCCTCTGGGCTCAGAAAGTTGCCTGAACACAGCCCCACCAATCCCCTGGAGATGGCTGTGAGGCAGCACTAACCGGGGTCTCCCCTTCACCCCCGCATGCACGCACACACGCATTCATCAGCCAGCAGCTACGGCAGGGCCCCGTGGAGTCTCCACACGGGCACTGCCTTCTGTCTGCTCCTATCAGTGTGTCTGGAAGATCATCCAGACAACCCAGGGGGTGCACCAGGCAGGGACTGTCACCCACCAATCAGAACTGGATCCAAAGCCCGCTCCAGCTAGAGCCTCCGTACCTTCTCCCATCTGTAGAAGCGATCAGCCTTTATGATCATGTCCACCAGGCTGACGTGGTTGCCGCGGGCGGCCACGGCCAGGGCAGTTTTTCCTTGCTGCAGGGAAGAGGCAAGAAGGGAGCTGGGGTTTGCAGAGGAGGGGTGCAAGGTGCCACCCCAACGACAGACCCTCCTGCCCAACGCACTTCCCACGAGTCTACACCCACAGGGATGTGGAAAAGTCCGTAAAATAAAAACAACAGCAACAGTAATAATTTAAAATAAAATAAATTAGAATTTTAAAATAACAGAAATAAGTTTAAAAGGCAATAATAATAGTAATTCTGGCACCGCCTCTTGCATTTCTTCTGTGTGCAGGAAGCTTTAGAGCTTGGGAAACGCCTCCTATGTGCAGTCCCCAACCTCACCAGGCAGAGGCGTCACCGCTCCGGGTCTCAGAAAGCGAGGCCCAGGGCCAGAGGCCCTGGCCCAGCTCAGAGCAGTTCAGCCTCAGGCCTGATCCCGGCTTCCAGCTCTGGCCCTCCCCATCCCAGACTGGCCTCCTGCCCCTCACTAGCCGGTGGCCTCCGAACTCACAGCAGCGCCCGGCTCTCCTGAAGCCTGAGGAAGTAGCTGCCCCGTGCAGTGACCTGCACGGCCCCCCCCAAGCCCTGTCCCACACGGAGCAGGGATGGGCAACCACGGGGGACTTGTTCTCCTCCTTCCACTCCCCACAAGCTGACTGAAGGAGCTCACAGCCTGATGGGGGCCAGGAAACAGAAAAGGCCCAGGGGCAGGGCCAGGGCCAGGGGACCCAGAGGACAGAGGTGAAGGCAGTAGAAGGCTGGGAAGACTGCCTGGAGGAGGCTGCTTTTGAGCTGTCGTATTTTGAGGATTGAACAACCTGAGGGGGAATGAGGAGGAATGTTTGCACTGGTAGCAAAGAGGGAGGCTTGAAGATCTGAAAGGCAGGCAGGTAGCAAGCACAGGTACCTTATCTCTCAGGCTCAGGTCAACCCCCGCGACCAGGAGCAGCTCGGCGACCTCCTGGCAGGCGAGCTCAGCAGCCAGGTGCAGGGGCGTCTGCTGCCTCTAGGGAGGGAGCCAAGGGGACGGGTGAGCAGCCGTCCCGCAGGGGTGGCCCGAGGCTCAAAGTCAGGACCACCCACGGGGAGACGCTCCCAATGGGCCAGCACAATCTTCCATAAGAAGTTACTGTGTGTTGGGGCCTAGAAGGCTAAGCCTCCACCTGCAACACCAGCATCCCATAGGGGCACCGGTTCGAGTCCTGGCTGCTCCACTTCTGATCCAGCTCTCTGCTAATGGCCTGGGAAAGCAGCGGAAGATGGCCCAAGTGCTTGGGATCCTGCACCCACAAGAGAGAGCTGGAGGAAGCTCCTGGCTCCTGGCTTTGTCCTGGCCTAGCCCTGGCCATTGTGGCCATTTGGGGAGTGAACCAGTGGATGGAAGATCTCTCTGTCTCTCCCTCTCTCTCTCTCTGTAACTCTACCTTTCAAACAAGTAAATAAATCTTAAGAAAGAGGAAGGAAGGGAGGGAGGGATGGAGGGAGGGAGGGAAAGACGGAGGGAGGGAGGGAGAAAGGAAGGAAGGGAGGGAGGGAAGGAGGGAGGGAGGGAGGAAGAAGTTACTGTGTTGGGGCTGGGGGTGTTGAGTACAGGTAGCTGGGTTTAATCATAACATAACACTCACCAGAGACTTGGTGAAAACAAAGTAGAAAGAAGAAAAACAAAAATCAGAAACAGGAGCGGAATCGGGTTACAGCAGGTTAAGCCGTTGCTTGGGACGCCCACCTCCCACACCAGTGCCTCGATCCAAGTCCCGGTGATCTGCCCTTCCTGCTCGGCTCCCTGCTAATGCACCAGGGAAACAGCAGATGACAGGCCAAGGGCTCGGCCCCTGCCACCCACACAGGAGACGGAGCTGGAGTTCCTGGCTGCTGGCTTCCGCCTGGCCCAGCCCCAATTTTGCAGGCATTTGGAGAGTGAACCAGTGGATAGATGATAGCTCTCTTTCTCTCTCTCTCTCTCTCTCTCTCTCTCTCTCTCTCTCACTCCCCCCTTCCCTCCCTCTCTCTGATTCTTTCAAATAAAATAAATAAATGTTAAAGAGAGAGAGACTGGCCCACCACCCAAGTCAAATCCCCTAGTGACCCTAGTCTACTTCCTCCAGTCTTTTCTGAAATGCAGAATGTCTTCAGTTTGTAGGTTTTATATATATGAGATCATCTGTATATACAGTGTACATCTCATTTTTCTACCTCATACTTTTTGTGTATTATAAGCTCTGTTAAACATCATTTTTTAAAAAAAATCTATTCATTTATTTGAAAGTCAGAGATAAAGAGAGAGGGAGAAGACAGAGAGAGAGAAAGATAAGGAGAGAGATGTTCTACCTGCTGGTTCACTCCCCAGATGGCCACAACAGCCAGGGCTGAGCCAGGCCGAAGCCAGGAGCCAGGAGCTTCCTCCAGTTCTCTCACATGGGTGCAGGGGGCCAAGTACCTGGGCCAGGTTCCACTGCTGTCCCAGGTGCATTAGCAGGGAGCTGGATCGTAAGTGGAGCATCTGGGGACATGAACCAGCACCCATATGGGAAGCCAGCATTGCAAGTGACAGCTTTGCCCACTATGCCACAATGCTGGCCCTGCTAAACACCATTTTAACAACTCCAGAATGGCCTATGTTTATGTCTGACCATCATGTACTCAAGTGCTTCTTTATTATTTTGAGATATTTGGGTTATTTTCAAATCGAGGACTGACAGACCGTGCTGCCGTGAATACCTTTGTGCGCGAGCTCCTAGTACACTTCCCGGGGCTCGGTTCCCGGGGTGGCAGGTGGGGCAAGTACCGGTCACCGTCAAGACGGCCAATCTGTCCTGCCAAGTGGCTCTGCGCTGCCAGCACTTGCCTGCACTGTGGCCTTGCTGGCACTGAGCAGGGTGCGCTTGGGGCATGGGTTAGGAGCAAGGACTTCAAAGGGATCTTTACTGATCGCAGCTTCAGACCCAAGGTCTTCTTGTTACACAAAAATGCCCCAGTGGCTCCCATCCTGCGAATTTTCCCTAAGGAAAAACACCGAGGAGAACACCCGGCCGGCTGTAGGGAGATGTCTACTACAGTGTCTGTATCTCTTGGCAAAAACTCAGAAAACAACCACAGCGCTAACAGTGAAACGAGGCCACCTCCAACAGTGTTCGGACAGCCTTTTACACCTCATGCAGCAGTTACTCAACTCTGGGCCCTGCTGAGACCTGCAGGCCTGGGAGCAGCCCACTGGCTGCCGGGGGGCCACTTACGTTGTCAGTGGCGTCCAGGTCGGCGTGGGCATTGATGAGGAGCTGGACCAGGGCAGGGAAGTTGTGCCGCACGGCGAGGTGCATGGGCGAGGCACCCTGCTGTAAGGGGAACACAGTCAGCACCACGTGGGGACTGCCCAGGACGGCCCAGCTCCAGGCTGGCTCCGGCAGGCAGCAGCAGGAAGCCATCAGGGCTTCCGGGTTCGGCTCTTCTAGCTTCTTAAGCCTTGTGGGTGGCCGGAGGCATTCCTAGCCCCGAAGCCTGAATCTCCAGGAGCCTAAATCTGATCCTCAAGGTGGGTGGGGTCTGGGTCTCCCAGCCTGAGACCTGCTGCGCCAGGGACTTGGAGAGACGCCCACTGTGTGACCGTGGCCAAGTCACTCCCCTCCCTCTGCTACTCCTCGTCTAGCAGGTGCTTGTCTAGGTCCCGTCTGGCAGCAGCACCTGCGGATCTTCTGCCCTGAAACCCACACACCCACCCAGGGAGTACACAGGGCTGGTGTTCTTTGTCACGTGGCCCAGAGGGACCATGTCTTTCGGGCCCTTGTATCCCTCAACACGTAGGTAGGGGACAAATGTTTACATAGGAGATGAATGAATCAGCGAGCCAGCCAGGGCCACAGAGGACGCGTCCTCAAGTCCGTGCTGGGAACACTGTCCCCGCCAGTCCCCTGGGGCCCCGACTGAATGACAATGTAGACTGACTGCCACAGCAGCCCGCTCTTTAGGTGACATAGTGGCAAGTACTGTGGAACAGTGCCAGCCAACACCACTGATGGCATAGATCTGTATCTATGGAGGAAAAACACCCTCAAAGCCTGAGTGGAAGCAGGTTATAATACAGAACACACACACACACACACACACACACACACACACGAGTGTCCTCGATTCCATTACATGTTTAGGCCAGGGCAAGAAATTATTTTATCGATATTGGGGGAAAAAAATCTTACTAATCCCATTGTTTGTAGGTGATGTGATTGCACTCGTATAGGTAGACAAGTTGGAATAGTTGCTACCCTCCGCCCAAAAAAAAATACCTCTAGCAGAATCAAGATGGTCATATAGAAAACTACCCACATGACTAGTATGCAGCGTGAAAGCCCATAAGAAATGACACAGCCGTTGCCACGGCTCACTAGACTAATCCTCTGCCTTGCGGCACCAGCACACCAGGTTCTAGTCCCGGTCGGGGCGCCGGATTCTGTCCTGGTTGCCCCTCTTCCAGGCCAGCTCTCTGCTGTGGCCAGGGAGTGCAGTGGAGGATGGCCCAAGTGCTTGGGTCCTGCACCCCATGGGAGACCAGGATAAGTACCTGGCTCCTGCCATCGGATCAGCGCGGTGTGCTGGCCCCGGCAGCCACTGGAGGGTGAACCAACGGCAAAGGAAGACTTTTCTCTCTGTCTCTCTCTCTCACTGTCCACTCTGCCTGTCAAAAAAAAAAAAAAAAAAAAGAAAGAAAAAGAAAAAAAGAAAAAGAAAGAAAGAAAGAAATGACACATTCAAAAAGATACTGTGTTCACAATGAATGACAAGCACACAGCATGATGTATCCATGAAGAGCGCTCTCGGGAGTGGATAAGGGCAAGCCAGGAGCTCTGGCAGCATGATGGCAAAGCGAGGCGAGATGCCTACTGAAGAGACGAAATGTCACAAGGATGACTCTCAACCACCGTGGGTTTCATGTGGTCCCAAACCAAGATGTCAAAAACCCTGGGAAGTTTCTGAGACACGTCCTACAAAAATTTTTTTTAAAACGGGTAAAATTGCTATAGAATTTCAACAGCAGCTGTTGTGTGTGATGATGACCTGAGAAAGCAGTGGAGGATGGTCTAAGTGCTTGGGCCCCTGCACCCACATGGGTGACCCACAAGAAGCTCCTGGCTCCTGGCTTTGGATCGGCGCAGCTCTAGCCGTTGCGGCCAATTGGGGAGTGAACCAGTGGATAGAAGACCTCTCTGTCACTCTTTGTCTCTCCCTCTCTATATATAACTCTCTCTCTTTTTTTTTTTTTACAGGCAGAGTGGACAGTGAGAGAGAGAGAGAGAGAGAAAGGTCTTCCTTTGCCATTGGTTCACCCTCCAATGGCCACCGCGGCCAGCGCACCACGCTGATCCGATGGCAGGAGCCAGGTACTTATCCTGGTCTCCCATGGGGTGCAGGACCCAAGTACCTGGGCCATCCTCCACTGCACTCCCTGGCCACAGCAGAGAGCTGGCCTGGAAGAGGGGCAATCGGGACAGAATCCGGCGCCCCGACCGGGACTAGAACCCAGTGTGCCGGCACCACAAGGCGGAGGATTAGCCTGATGAGCCACGGCGCCAGCCAGCTTTATAAGCAGCCCCTCTGCTGTTCTTCAGACTGACTGTTGCATTGCACATTGGCGCCAGCGATGCATGGGTGATCTAGTGTGGCCTTCCCTTGCCACCCTCGATGTTGTCACTGTTGCATTTTGCCCGTTCTGACAGGTGTGTGGTCCTCTCCTGGTGGCTCGACTGTGCTGCTCCAGTGGCTCAGGATGTCGAGTGTCTTCCCATGAGCTCGCTCACCGCCTGCTCGTCCTCCTCGGACGAATGTCCCTTCCTGTCTGCTGCTCATTTCTGGAATGAATTTTTTACTTTTTAATGGTTGAGTTTTTATTCTTAGATCCTTTGTAAGATATGAGAGAGAGAGGGAGAGGGAGAGGGGGAGGGGGAGAGAGAGAGAGAGAGATTCCATCCACTGGTTCACTCCCCAAATGGCCATAACAGCTGGGTGGGGCTGGTCCAGGCTGAAACCACGAGCCAGGAGTTCCATCCTGGTCACCCATTTCTTGGGCCATCATCCACTGCCTTCCCAGGCACATTAGTAGGGAGCCGGATCAGAAGCAGAGCAGCCAGGACTCAAACCAGTTCTCAATACGGGATGCAGGTGCAGCAAGCGTGGCTTACCCCTCTGTGCCACAACACACATCCCCTTAGTTTTCTGTAACAGTTGCAAAGATGGTATGGAAAATTCCCATATACACATTATACCCACATTATACCCACTTGAAAGGCAGAGTTACAGAGAGGCAAAGGCGGGGAGAGAAAGAGAGAGAGAGAGAGAGAGAGAGAGAGAGAGAGAGAGAGAGGTTTTCCACCCACTGGTTCACTCCCCAGATGGCTGCAATGGCTGGAGCTGCAATGATCAGAAGCCAGGAGCCAGAAACTTCTGGGTCTCCCGTGCAGATGCAGGGGCCCAAGGACTTGGGCCATCTTCTACTGCTTTCCCAGGCACATTAGCAGGGATCTGGATTGGAAGTGGAGCAGCTGGGACTTGAACCGGCGTCCATATGAGATGCTGGCACTGCAGGTGGCGGCAGCTTTATCCACTGCGCCACAGCGCCAGCCCCTCCCCTATTATTAACATCTTACATTAGTGTGAGGTGTTTCTCACCATTAAGTATCCTGTGTCAGTCCATTATCTGTAGCTAAGGTCCACATTCTGCTTGGATTCCTCAGTTTCCACCGAATGTCCTTGTTTTCTCCCAGGGCCCTGTGCAGGACCCCGCCTTACACTCATGCTAAGTTGTCCCAACTCCTCGTAGCTGTGACAGCATCTCAGGCTTTCACTGCCTCTCTGCTGGATGACCTTGACAGCTGAGGAGGACTCGTCAGATATTTTGTAGAACTTCTCTCACCGGGAGTTGTCTGTTGCTTTGCCCATGGTTAGGCTAGGGTTATGAGTGCTGAGGAGAAAGACTACAGAGCTAAGGTGCCATTTAAAAAAAAAGACTTACTGTTTGACAGGCAATGAGAGAGAGAGTCTTCCATATGCTGGTTCACTCCCCTAATGGCTGCAATAGTTGGGGGTGAGCCAGGCCAAAGCCAGGAACCAGAAACTCCACCTGAGTCTCCCATGTGGGTGCAGGGGCCCAAGCACTTGGGCCATCTTCTGCTTTCCCAGGTGCATTAGCAGGGAGCTGGATTGGAAGTGGGACAGCCAGGATGGGAACCAGTGCTCCCATTTGGGAGCTGGCACTACAGGAGGGAGCTTACCCCGCTGCACCCAGCACGGCCCTAAAGCACCCTTTTCACCACACCCAGGCAAGGTGGACACTGTCGTGTGGCTCAGCACTCGGAGGCTGGCCTGGGCCACCTGGCTGAGCAGTGCACGTCGGTCTCTCTGCTGGAAGGAAGTCCTTGTAGCCGACACCGGACGCATGGACATTATGCCTCAGAGGCAAAGCATCTACATCAATCATCAGGAATTCTTTTTTTTAACTTTTTTTTAAAGATTCATTTATTTATTTAGAAGGCAGAGTTACAGAGAGGCAGAGAGAGAGAGAGAGAGAGAGAGAGAGAGAGGTCTTCCATCTGCTGGTTCATTCCCCTAAATGGTCACAACGGCCAGAGCTGGGCATATCTGAAGCCAGGAGCCAGGAGCTTTTTCTGGGTCTCCCACGTGGGTGCAGGGGCCCAAGGACTTGGGCCATCTTCCACTGCTTTCCCAGGCCGTAGCAGAGAGCTGGATTGGAAGTGGAGCAGCCGGGTCTGCGCACTAGCAGGAAGCTGGAGTCAGGAGCCAACACAGGATGCAGGCCTCCTCACTGGCCTCCTAATCTGAGGCTGAATTCCACCCTGTGACTGCTCTTTTGAAGGGTGCACAGAGTGCCCGGCTGGCGAGGAGACACAAGAGGACTTCAAAAAGTTCACAGACGACAGAATGAAAAGACAAGTTTATGGTGCTGCAAAATGAACTGAGACCCGTGCACATGCAGGGTCTTCAAAAAGTGTTCAAGGAAAAACTGCAGGGATTTCAAAAAAGATTTAACACCAAAAGAAGCTCATGGGGATTAAGCTGCCACCTGCAGCCCTAGTTCACATCCCGGCTGCTCCACTTCCGATCCAGCCCCCTGCTCATGCACCTGGGAAAGCAGCAGAGGACGGCCCAAGTGCTTGGGCCCTGCATCCACGTGTGGGACCCTGATGAAGCTCCTGGCTTCGGCCTGGCCCTGCCCTGGCCGATGCGGCCTTTAGGGGAGTGAACCAGAGGATGGGAGATCTGTCCCTCTCTCTCTCTTTTTCCCTCCCTTTTCTGTAACTCTTTTAAATAAATAAAATCAAAATATTTAAGAAAAGAAAATCCCAGGGTTGGTGTCGTGGCATAGCAGGTTGAGCCTGTAATACACACATCCAGCTCCCTGCTGTGGCCTGGGAAAGGCAGCTGGAGATGGCCCCTGCAGCCATGTAGGAGACCTGGAAGAAGCTCCTGGCTTTGACCTGACCCAGCCAAGGTCACTGCAGCCATCTGAGGAGAGAATCAGCCTATGGAAGTTCTCCCTCCCTCCCCCCCCCTCTCTCTCCCTCCCTCTCTCTCTCTCTCTCCCTCCCTCTCTCTCTCTCTACCTCCCCTTCTCTCTGTGTAACTCTTTCAAAGAAAAAGTAAATATTAAAAAAGAAGAAAAACTCAATAAACTTAAGTATTTAGTAAGCTGTGTTACAACCAGGAGGTTTATTCAATAACAGGGATTGAGATAACTAATTAGTAATATCAGAGGGAAAATAGCATGGATAAAATAATTGATATTTTTTAAATTATTGGAAAAATAGAAGAAAACAAACATTTTCAAATTGTAGACAAGAAAATTCATTTCCCAAATACAGAAACAGGATGAGAAATAGCAAATAAAAAGGTCATCAGATATGACTTCTTTGGGGAATAAAAAGCTTTCTGTTTTCAAAAAGAGAGAGCAGAGAGGGCCTGCGCTTTTTTTTTTTTAAAGACTTATTTATTTATTTTAAAGATTTATTTTATTTATTTGAAAGACAGTTACAGAGAAAGGCAGAGACAGAGAGAGAGGTCTTCCATCTGCTGGTTCACTCCCCAGATAACCACAACAGCCGGAGCTGTGCCAATCTGAAGCCAGGAGCCAGGAACCCCCTCTCTGGTCTCCTACTTAGGTACAGGGCCCAAGCAATTGGGCCATCTTCTACTGCTTTCCCAGGCCACAGCAGAGAGCTGGATTAGAAGAGGAGCAGCCGGGACTAGAACCGGTGCCTATATGGGATGCCAGTGCTTCAGGCCAGGGCATTAACCCGCCGTGCCACAGCGCCGGCCCGGCCTGCACTTTTTATGAGAGTGTGTTTTCACACTGTTAGTCCCAACAGGCTAATTTTGATATGAAAAACAATGCAAATAGGACAAGAAAGAAGAATACAAATAGGGAACAAAAGCAGCCAGAATGAAAACAGCAGACAGGAAGACAGGAATCTTTGCCTGTCAACGCTGGAGATGGCATATATCACACACAGTGTGTGCAAACTAACGAAAAACAATTAGATCCCTGCATCTGAACAGGAAGATCATTTGGAGAAATGATTCACTACAGATGGAAAAATGTTCACGTTCAGTCATAATGGAAGGGATGCAAATTAAGACAATAATGAGACAAGTTAGGTTGGTTAGTTTTTAATTAGGGGAGAATGTAAAACCTCATATCCAGTGTTGGCCGGAGGATTAAGAAACAGCCAGCCCCTGATTTGGCTTGGGGCCCGCACTGTGGCAAAGCGGGTCAAGCCACTGCTTGCAATGCTGGCACATCCCATATCCAAGTGCCGGTACCAGTCCTGGCTGCTCAGCTTCGGATCCAGCTCCCTGCTAACGCACCTAGGAAAGCAGCGGAAGATGGCCTAAGTGCTTGGACCCCTGCACCCATGTGAGAGACTGGGATGGAGTTCCTGGTACCTGGCTTTGGCCTGGCCCATCCTTGGCTGTTGCAAGCATCTGGGGAGTGAACTAGCAGATGAGAGCGTTCTCTCTCTCTCATATAAAATAAATATGGACAATATTAACTTCTCAAAAAACCAACAATCTGTGCTGAGAATATCTTTGATTACATAAAAATGTACGTCTTAATATGTGAAAACAATTATAGGAACAAACAACACATATGATGCTCCAAGCATGGTGACCGCATAGAAACTGGTTAAAACAGACATTCACAGTAAAACAATAACAAAGAGTCATTTAGCAACAAAACTTGCTAAACTGAATTCCTGGCATTGGTGTGAGGTCACTCACGAGTTTCTGGGGGTTATAGGCCCTGGCTTTCTGTAAGGCAGTTTGACAACTTACATCAGGAATCATGTAAATGTTTTAGCACCTGTTTGGGGGACCCAAGTGTAATGTGAAAGAAGTAGAAAGTCAGATGCCATAAAGACGTTCACAAAATCATTATTTATAGGAGTTGAGGCAGAACCGACTGAAGTATCCAGCATGTGGTGTGGCCGCTGGACCACAAGGAGCAGCTACAGTGGGCAACAGTTTGTGCCCGGGCCAGGCATGCTCCTCTGGACAGGAGTCAGGATCCCGGTGCCTCGATGGGTGCAGTAAGCGAGACCCCCCCTCCCCAGAACTCTGCCCCAGCCTGGACTCCCGCCAGCTGTAGGTGCCACCACACAGACACAGATGGGCGGTAGGAAAGAGGAGAGGCATTGCTCTGCCAACCAGGGGGGGCCAAGGGGGCCTTTTTTCTCTGTTGTCCAATGCATTGTGTTCCACCTGTTTCACAGTAACACAGAAGTTATCTTAGCTATAAGGGACGACCCCTTTCGAATTAAACAATAGCTGTTTCCTCATTTACACAATGGAAATCCTAACAAACCTGCAGTAAGAGAACAGGCCCAAGGGGGTCGAAGGGTTCACCCAAGGTTGTTCAGTTTGAAAATGGCAGTGCCGGGGCTCAAAGCCAGGGAAGGCCAAAAAAAAGAACAATGGGGGCCGGCACTGTGGCGCAGTGGGTTAAAGCCCTGGCCTGAAGCGCCAGCATCCCATATGGGCACCGGTTCTAGTCTCAGCTGCTCCTCTTCCAATCTATCTCTGCTATGGCCTGAGACAGCAGTAGAAGATGGCCCAAGTCCTTGGGCCCCTGCACCCACGTGTGAGACCTGGAAGAATCTCCTGGCTTCGGATTGGCGCAGCTCCATCCGTTGCAGCCAACTGGGGAGTGAACCATCGAATGGAAGACCTCTCTTTCTCTCTGCCTCTCCTCTCTCTGTGTAACTCTGACTTTCAAATAAATAAATCTTAAAAAAAAAAAAAAAAAAAAAGAACAATGGTGGACCAGCATTGTGGCATGGCGGGTAAAGCCACTACCTGCAATGCCATCATCCCATAAGGGCATTGGTTCGAGTCCGGCTGTTCCACTTATAATCCAGCTCCCTGCTAATAGCCTAGAAAAAGCAACTGAAGAAGCCCCAAGTGTTCGGGCCTCTGCCACCCACAATGTGGGAGACCCAGATGAAGCCCCTGGCTCTTGGCTTCGTTGTGGCCCGGCCCTGGCTGTTGTGCCCATCTAGGGAGTGAACCAGCGGATGGAAGATCTCCCTTTCTCTCTGGCTCCCCCTCTCTGTCTGTAACTCTAACTTTCCCAAAATAAATCAAAAAAATCCTTTTTGTTTTTAAAGTGAACTACTAAAAGGCTAGACCAGCAATACAAAAGATCACACGCAAGGCACACACAAGCCGAGAACACTCACAGATAATTCAGCAGGGGGCGCTGCAAGCT
The DNA here is from genome assembly GCF_964237555.1 of Oryctolagus cuniculus. Classification (NCBI taxonomy): domain Eukaryota; kingdom Metazoa; phylum Chordata; class Mammalia; order Lagomorpha; family Leporidae; genus Oryctolagus; species Oryctolagus cuniculus. The sequence continues at coordinate 87,965,495 of NC_091443.1, read as the reverse complement.
CGGTTTCCAATCCCGTTCCCACTAGGACGTGATCTGACTTCCCTGTGCCCCCAGCTGCCCCAGTCCTGGCCCCCACCAAGCCCTGCTGTGGCTACGGAAGACTCTACAGTGGGGAGCCCACACTCACGTGATCTGCCACGTTGGTGCAGCCTCCCGTGTGGATCAGAGCCCTGGACACGTCCTCAGAGCCCGTGAGGGCCGCATAGTGCAGGCAGCTCCGCTTCTTCTAGAAGGAATCAGACATTCACGCAGGGTCACAGTGGGGTGGACAACACGCTTTGGGCTTCAATTGTTCCATCTGGGTCTCAAATCCCCTAAGACTGTTATCCCCAGGAAACCCTGTGATTAGCAAATCAGGGACTTGCCCCAGCCTGGTGAGCAGTGCAGGCTGTTCACAATGGCCTCAGCCTTTTCCTCGCTCCCATCACCAACCCAGAGCCTGCCAAGTTCCCTGGCTGCAAAGACATGCAGGTGATAGGCGCTAAGGAAGATACAGGGAGCTGCCAGACAGGGACCCCCACGCTTACACGCACTGACCACACCAGTAGCTGGTCTAGGGGAGCATGCAGGGCCAGAGGGCACAGCTCCATATCTGAGCCCAGCCGGGGCCCACAGTCACAGCTGCCCACCAGGATGATCCACTGTCCCAGTGTGCCAGGCACTGGAGGCGCCCTGGGCAGAAGGACTTTAGGTTTCAAAAGCAGGAAGGCTGGGGGCTGGTGCTGTGGTATAGCGGGTAAAGCCACTGCCTGCAGCGCCGGCATCCCATATGGGTGTTCGAGTCCCAGCTACTGTACTTCCAATCCAACTCTGCTATGGCCTGAGAAAGCAGTGGAAGATGGCCCAAGTCCTTGGGCCCCTGAACCCCATGGGAGACCCAGAAGAAGCTCCTGGCTCCTGGCTTTGGATCAGTGCAGCTCCAGCCATTGTGGCCATTTGGGGAGTGAACCAGTGAATGGAAGACCTCTCTCTCTCTCTCTCTCTCTCACTCTCTCCATCTGCCTCTCTGTAACTCTGACTTTAAAGTAAACAAATAAATTTGAAAAAAGAAAGGGGATTTGTCACTGATCTAAAAACAAAAGGCAAAACAAAATCAAAAACGAAAACATCAATGCCCTGCCCACAAAAAAGGCACATACCTGCCCCTCCTGGTCAGAGTAGATGAGCACAGCGCCGTGGGGGTTTGGCCTGTGCCAGGGCCACTCAGCAGCCACAGCACTGTGGGCTGGGGTGGCCCCTGTGCAGGTGCAGCTCCACGGCAGGGCCCCCATTAGTGTGCGGGAGCCCTGGGGTGAGGGGGGAGCAGGATTCTGAGACAGCTTTGCTTCTGAGACAGTGGCTGGCTGACTACGGTCTGTTCCCTCTGAAACTCGGGTTGTTTGATCCCCACGGTGAGGGCTTCCAAGGGCAGAACCTGGATCCAGATATGGCGATCAGTGATGGGGCTTTGGGAGGTGGCCAGGAGCAGATAAGGCCATCGGGAGGAGCCCCCATGACTGAAAACCAAGGCTTTAAAGAGAGACCAGGACACCCAGACGCGCCCCTGTCCCTCACCTCGCAATGCCCCGCCCCGCCTCAGGACCCGGCCACCGGAAGGCCATCCTGTATGCAGCCTCCAGGCCTTCAGCCAGAACCCTGAGCCAAAATGAACCTCTTTTCTTTATAACTCACACAGTTCGTGTCGTTGCGTTATTGGCAACAGAAAACATACTTATTGGGAGCAGGTGGCTAAGACACCCCACGGCCCACAGCAGGGGGCCTGAGTGCCATTCCCAGCTCCTGTTCCTGCTCCTACAGACCCAGGAAGGCAGTGGTGACAGCTCTGTGACTGTGTTCCCACCATCCCATGGGAGATCTGAACTGAGCTCTCAGCCCGGCTCCTCGCTCTGGCCCCAGCTGGGTCCTAACTGCTGTGGGCATCTGGGGACTGAACCAGTGGATGAGAGCTGCTTTTTCTTCTTTCAAAGAAATACATTTATTTCAGAAGGAAAATGAAAGTGTTCTAAACTTATGGGGGTGGGCATTGTGGTGTGGTGGGTTCTGCCACCATCTGGGACACCTGTATCCCACACCACAGTGCCTGCACTTGGGATCCAGCCTCCTGCTAATGCCAGGCTTTGGCCTGGCCCTGCCCTGGCTGTTGCACACACTTGGAGGGTGAAGATCTCTCTCTCTCTCTCTCTCTCTCTCTCTCTCTCTCTCTCTTTCTCTCATTTTGCCTTTCAACTAAATAAAAATAAATAAGCAAACTTTTTTTAAAAAATTGATGGTGGTGATGGGGGTGTGACTGTGGACATCACCAAAGTGTACACCTAAATGGGGGCACTGCATGGTATGCGACTTCTAGCTCACAAATTAAAAAGAAAAAGAAGAGGAAAAAAAAAAGAAAACGAACTAACCCTCAGTTTTCTCATCTGTAAAATGGGTGATGTATTTCTGGGATAGCCATTATTAGGATAGGGGTTCTATGAACTATCAAGAGCCCAACAATCAAACAGCACTCACAGGGGCTGGCAATGGACATAGTGGGTTAAGGCAGCATCCCACGTGGGCACCAGTTCAAGTCCCAGCTGCTCCACTTCTGATCCAGCTCCCTGCTAATGTGCCTGGGAAAGCAGCAGAAGATGGCCCAAGTGCTAAAATACTCACAGGTGCTGAGCCCTGTGTTGTCAGCACCGTGCCAGGTGTTCCATCCTCACAGCAATGTAGAAAGGTAAGTATATACCACCCCACTTCATTTTTTTTACTTACTTGAAAAGGTAGTACATCAGAGAAAGGAGGGGTGCAGAGAGGAGAGAGTGAGAAAGAGATCTTCTGTCCACAGGTTCACTCCCCAAATGCCCACGACAGCCAGGCAAGGCCAGGTCTCCCACATGGCTGGTAGGGGCCCAGGCACCACAGCCGTCATCCGCTGCCTCCCAGGCGCATCAGCAGAGCTGGATGGGAAGTGGAGCAGCTCGGACTCGAACCGGTGCTCCAGGACAGGATGCTAGCTTCTCAAGCAGCAGCCTAACCCACTGCGCCCCCGCCCCCGCCTCTCACCCCATTTTGCAGCTGGGAAACCCGGCTGGCAGAGGTTAAGGAACTTGCTCCGCAGTGGGAAAGCCGAGGCCAGAACCTGTGCCCTAGGACGCCCGGGGTCGCGGCGGCTGCCCCAGCTACCTGGGTGAGGGCGTTGGGGTCGCTGCCAGCGCGGAGGAGGAGCTGCACGCAATCGGGGTGGGCGCCTTCCGCAGCCGCGTGCAGCGCGGTCAGCCCTTCCTGAAACACACGGGAGGCGGGAGGGCGGTGAGCGTGAGCGTGAGCATCGCGGGGCGCCTGGCCGCGGAGCGTTCTCGGCCGGCCTCCGCTCTCCCTCACCCCCCTGCAGCTGACCACCCCGGCCAGCAGGCTATGCTCATCACCTTCTGGGAACCCCTCGAGCCGCGCGCCCCCCACACCTGGACACGGGGCTGCTGCAGATCTGTCCCCGTGGGCTCCGAGCGAGGGCCAGAAAAAGACCCTCGGCTCCCTGGCTTCCGGCCCGCACCAGGGGAGACCGACGGCCCTGAGAAGCCCGGCTTCCGCAAAAGACCCCGATGCCGCAGCTCTCTGATCCCCCAGGGGCGACTCACCGTGGTCCTGGCCTCGAGGTGCAGCCCCAGTTCCACCAACCGCCGCAACACCGCCACGTGGCCCCGGCCAGCAGCCAGGTGAAGCGCTGTGTTCCCCTCCTGCAGGGGGAAGGCAGAGCCTGGGAGTCTCAGCCCTGCAGGCCCCGTGCTGCTGGGGCCGTCCCTCTGTTCCCAGCGACAGAAGCAGCCCAGAGAGGGCAGGTCACAGAGCACCTGCGGGACAAGCTGCGGCTCTGCCTGCTTTGCCAGTGCCAAAAACCAAACCTGGGCCAAATCCTCAGGTTCCTCACATTTTCAAGGCAGACACAGCACTTAAAAAATGAAACTAGGGGCTGGCCCTGTGGAAAGTGGGTAAAGCCCCTGCCTACAATGCCAGCGTCCTATATGGGATGCTTCCTGTCCTGGTCACTCCACTTCCGTCCGATCCTGTGCCTGCTAATGCACCTCTGAAGGCAGCAGAGGATGGCCCAAGTGCTTGGGCCCCTGCACCCATCTGGGAAACCTGGAAGAAGCTCCTGGCTCTTGGCTTTGACCTGGCCACTGTGACCATCTGGGGAGTGAACCAGTGGATGGAAGATTCTCTCTCTCTCCCTCTCTCTTTCTCTCTCCTCTCCTCTGTCTCTGTAACTCTGACTTTCAAATAAGTAAACAAATCTTTAAAAATAAAAACTAAACTAAGCCTAGGTTCCTGTGTGAAGCCAGTCCCTTCCTGGGTACCCCTGACCCTTCCCCCCTCAATGCTCAAGGACGAGGCCTCAGTAGCTCAACGTGGAGGGAGGGCTGTCCAGGGTGGTCCCCTGGCCTCTCTTCTCCTCTTTCCCATGGCACTGGTGCCCCTCAAGCACACCCTGGCTCGGTCACATTCTGCTTCCTTGTGCCGGAGCACCAGAAGGACAAAGCTTTCTGTCCGTCTGGTTCTCCGAGACTTCCTCGGGGGCTGAGAATGAAGCCGGGACGGGGGCAGACACGCAGCACAGGTCTGCTCAGTGAGTCCATCGTGGGACCAGCTCGTGTGTGGGCAGGTAGACCTGCGAGCCAGGGGCCTGGGAGTCGCCAGGAGTCTAAAGGGAGCAGTGACAGAGCCAAGACAGGTGGCTCCACTGGGCGGACCCTCCCAGGCCAGCCTGCTTCACTGGGGTGGGCAGTTGGCGCAACAGTTAAGCCCCTGCTTGGGTGCCCACGCCCCTTATCAGACGGCCCGGGTTCAGGGTCCTGGCTCTACTCCTAATTCCAGCTTCTGCTACTGCGCACCCCAGGAGGCAACAGTGACGGCTCATGTGCTTGCTCCCTGCCACTGACATGGCCGACCTGGATGGAGCTCCAGGCTCCCAGGTTTGGCCTGGCTCAGCCCTGGCTGTTGTGGGCATTTGGAGAGTGAACCAGCAGATGCAAGATCTCTGTCTCTGTCTCTCTGCCTTCCAAATAAAATGAAAATAAGTGAGTAAATAAAAAAAAAATCTTGGGGTCATGTTGTGGCGTATCGGGTTAAGCCCCCACCTGCAAAGCTGGAATCCCACATGGATGTTAGTTTGAGTCCCAGCTGTTCCACTTCCCATCCAGCTCCCTGCTAATGCACCTGGGAAAGCAGCAGAGGATGAGCCAAGTGCTTGGGTCCCTGCGTCCATGTGTGAGACCCTGATGAAGCTCCTGGCTCCTGTCTTTGTCTTGGTCCAGCTCTGGCTCTTACAGCCATTCAGGCAGTGAAACAGAGAGTGGAAGATCTCTTTCTCTCTCTCTTTCTCTCTCCTCTTTTTGTCTCTCCTCTCTCTGTAACTCTGCCTTTCAAATAAACATAAATCTAAAAAGCAACAAGGAACACACCGAGGACCACAGGGGGCGAACCAGGGACGCCTGAGGGCCCTAAAAGGCAGGCAGAAGCAGAGGCCCCGCTCTGAGGCTTCACGCAGAGTGCAGCGGAGCAGGAACAAGTACTTAAAATAACAGTGAAAGCCACACATCGCCCCACGGCCAAGCCACACATAGGCAAAACAGCAGTCGCTCTCTTAGGGGATCAAAGATGAAACCGGGCGTCTCCGTCAAGGGCAGGGCAACACTCCATGAATGCCTTAAACATCCCCTCCCAGCAGCTCTGTCCTGCTCGGGGCACCCTCGCCTTGGACACGCGTGCAGCTGCTGTTGTAAGCAAGGGTCCGCTGTCGGAAATGCAGCCACGGTGGGGAGGGCCGGTGCTCAGGGCACCCACAGGAAGTGGCGGACCCTCAGGGGCTGGGAGTGGAGACCGCTGGGAAGCTGACAGTGCTCCCCCCCCCCAGATGAATCACCCCGAATCAGAAAGCACAGGGTCCAGCAGGGGTGTGCGACTTCAAAAGCTGCCTTCTAGACTTGCTGATTGCAGGACTCCTCCCAGCTCATTGTTGTCCTCCTCTGCATCTGCTGCTCCTGCTCTCCCGGCGTCCTGAGGGGCCATCATCTCTGCCCCCTGGGTCAGCCTGTCCCTTCTCTGCACACCCACAGCCTTCTCAGCCTGTGTTTCCAGAATGGAGGAGACTGGGCTGATCCAAGCTGCAGGATCTTGCAAGGCTGAGTGTGGATGATGGACTTGGTGCAGAGCCCATGGGGGTCAGGACCCCAGGTGGGGAAGGGGCGCAGGGTGAGGCACCAGGAATCAGGGCCATGCTGGCTCCTGCACCCAGCTCTTCCTTTACCTTGCTGTGTGCCCTTAGCCAAAGCAGCCCCCTCTCTGGGCCTCAGTTCCCACGGCTGTAAAAGACTGAACTGGCCCTTGCTGGAGACACCTGTGGTGCATCAGTCTGTGAGCTCACCGTCGCCACTTCCACACAGAACCCCCTTAATCCCCGCCAGGGATGCTGACGGGATCAGTGGTGGCATCGCTCCGTTTGCTGGAAGCATTGTTTAGAATGTGCTAGAGCACATCTTACCCAATGATTCGCAGTGGCTCACTGCATCCCCTCTACTCCCCGGCCCTCACCCCTGCTCAGATGGGTGAACCCTGCTCCTAAACTCTCCACCATGAGTCAACAGTTCCTATCTTCCTGTTGCCATAGCAACAGCAGCACCTCAGAAAGAAGGCGGGCATGTGGCTCCGGAGTACTGATCCTGCTCATCCCGCCCTTGGGAGCACCGCCGGCCAACCAGATTGGCCACCCCGCCTCCCCACATCCAATCACAGCTCTTTACTCAGGGCTGTGGCATGGATTTCCTTGAATCAGGGCTGGGCTGAGTGCAAGCTGCCACATGCCTGCAAGCAGGCCATGAGACAGCCTCCGCTCCTTGGGCCTCCCAAGAGCACACCTGGAGTCAGAGGTGGGTGCAGGGGAGGTGCCAGCACCTACCAGGTGGCAAGGGTCCTGCAACCTGGTCAGGAGCCCAGAGCCTTGCGGTCACTGTACCTTGTCTTTGACACTGTGGTCACAGCCAGAGCCCACGAGGAAGTCCAGAGCCTCCAGCTGCCCGTGTTCAGCAGCCCTGTGGAACGCTGTCCTGCCCAGCTGGTCAGAAAGACAGGAGTGAGCCTCCCTCACCGCCCTGCCTGGCTGGCTCTGCTCCCCCAACCGCTCTGGGCCTTCGGCAGCCCCTCAGGCCTCACTATCCTTGCCCCTCCCCCTGACCCATACACCCACCCTGGAAAGGCCAGACCCCAATTCCCAATCAGGGCCACTTGCCAGGGTCCCTCCCTGCTGCCCACTGAAAAAAGGACAGATCCCAGAGGCTGGAGGCACAGGTCTCCATGAGGGGCCCCTGGCACCCCTCCAGCCTGCCCTCCCGGGTTCCCGCCCTGCAGAACTCACACCCAAGCGGCCCCTGCCACCTCTGGAGCTCAAGAGATGCTCTCCCCTCTGTTTGCCCCACCCCCACTCCCTTGCTTTCCATATCCTACCTGCAAACCCAAACACCCCCCCCCCACCAGGAAGCAGAGAGCAAGTGCTCCCTTCTATAACCTGTCTAGTCCACGGTCAGGGCCTCTTGGGGCCAACTGACCATGATCTGCTGGAGCCCTGCCCATTGTGCCCATTGCCTCTTCCGGATCAGCACCTCCCCCAGGGGGGCAGTTGGTCCCTATGTCAGAAGATTCCCTCAAGGCAGGCAGGAAGCCCAGCAGGCACCAGCAGGGCTGGCTCTCACCTTGTCCGCCTGGTCCAGGGCCACGTCCTCCAGGTCCTCCATCATGAATGCCAGTACAGGCACGTGGCCTTTCTGGGCTGCGCAGTGCAGCAAGGTCAGGCCGTCCTGGAAACAAGCCCAGGTGGTCCCTGCAGCCTGCCGAGGGAGGCCCTTCTTGCGTACTGCCCACCTCCTGGACACAGTTGCCCCAGGGGACAAGCGACGAGTGGGCCCCAGGATAAGCAACTCAGAGCGGCTGGCGGGAGCGATGATGCTGGAGTTCAAGTCCCCACCCATCAGCTCTGTGGTCTGGGGCCAGTGTCACCTGTCTCTCTAAGCGTCCATCATCACAGAGGTCACGTTAGGAAAATAACCCCCGAGCTCTGGGTGGCTGAGAGAGGACTGGGAGGCAGCACCCACAGAAGTAAACTGGAAATGACCTGGAATTAAACTGGAAATGACCCGGAAGTGTAAAATGAGGTCCTCTATCACTAGCTGTCCTCAGAACAGCCCCCCGGAATGGGTAAGCAGGTCCCAGGCATCACCTCTGATCCAGTCACTAGGGAAGGAGCCAGGGAGGAAGCACGTGGTGGCCGTCCCTGGGGGGCACCCCCTGGGACTCGCGGGGACCCTGCCCTCACACCATGCACACACGGAGGAGCAGCGTGCAGACACCAGTTCCCCAATCTGCCAGGCACCCAGCCGGGTCCTGTGCCTCACCGCACAACTCTCGCTTCTCCCCCAGCTCCAGGGACAAAACTGAGGCTCATCCCAGGTCCCAGAGTCGCTAAATGGAGCTCTGCTCCTTCCGCTCCATCACAGCCACCCCAGGGAGCCAGGGCAGGCAGGAAGGGAAAGAGCACCCCGCTCCGCATCCCCCCTCCCTAACCAGCCTCCAAGATGCTCCTTTGAGTCCTCCCCTGCAGATCAGAAAGCACCCAGGCTTTCTCCCAAGCGCCCAGCTTCACAGCACTGCTCTCAGTCAGGACTTCCAGAAGATTCTCAGAGAGTGGGGCAAGTTGGGGCAGGCAGAGGTGGGCAGGGGGCAGCGGGAGCAGAGGTGGAGGGCCCTGTGCAGCCGCTGGCTGTGGGTAGAGGGCCAGGGGCTGCCAGCCGAGATCTCACCTTGTTCTCACAGTGGACCTTGGCCCCGGAGTGGACCAGGATCTGCAGGATCCGCAGGTGACCGAACCAGGCAGACAGGAGGAGCGCATTCATCCCGAACTAGGGGAGAGGACGTGGGGAGGTGGGGAGAATGTGAGGAGGTGTGGCCGTGCACCTGGCCCCGTGTCCACATGGCACAAGTAACCAGAAGTGCCACCCGGTCCAGGGAGCTCCCAGCTTTAAGAATTTAAAGACCAGGAAGTCTGGGTCAGCACTGTAGTATTGCTGGTAAAGCCACCACCTGCATTGCCGGCATCCCATATGGGCACGGGTTTGAGTCCCGGCTGCTCCACTTCCAATCCAGCTCCCTGCTATGGCCTGGGAAAGCAGTAGAGGCTGGCCCAAGTTCTTGGGCCCCTGGTGGCCAGTTGGGGAGTGAACCAGACGATGGAGGGCCTCTCTCTCTGCCTCTCCTTCTCTCTGTCTCTCTGGAACTCTGACTTTCAAATAAATAAATAAAATTAAAAAAAAAAAAAGACCAGGAAGTTTTTAAAAATGGAGGCTGATATATTATTGCAAGCTTTTTTTTTTTTCTAAATGAAACCAAAAATAAAACAGCTGCCATCTACTCCCATCATTAGTTCAGAAGGGACTATTTAAAAAAAATTTTTTTTGAGAGGCATAGAGAAAGACACACAGAGAGAGAGATCTACCGTCTACTGGTTCATTCCCCCAAAAGCTCGCAACAGCCAGGGCTGGGCCAGGGCTGGAGCCAGGAGCTGGGAACACAATCCAGGTCTCCCACGTGGGTGGCAGGGACTCAATGACCTGAGCCAGCACCTGCGTCTCAGGGTCTGCACAGGCAGGAAGCCAGGTCAGGAGCCTGAGCCAAGGTTCAAACCAGGGCCCCAGTGTGGAGTGAGGGTGTCCTAGCCACTAGGCTAAACACCCACTGCCAAGAAAGACCATTTTAAAACCGAAAGTTTGGAAGGAACCAGTCTGAGAATAAATTCTTCATAAACACAGCTTCAAGAGTATAGCAGGCCGGCGCCGCGGCTCAATAGGCTAATCCTCCACCTAGCTGCGCCAGCACACCGGGTTCTAGACCCGGTCGGGGCGCCGGATTCTTTCCCGGTTGCCCCTCTTCCAGGCCAGCTCTCTGCTGTGGCCAGGGAGTGCACTGGAGGATGGCCCAAGGGAGACCAGGAGAAGCACCTGGCTCCTGCCTTCGGATCAGAATGGTGTGCCGGCCGCAGCGCGCCAACCGCAGCAGCCATTGGAGGGTGAACCAACGGCAAAGAAAGACCTTTCTCTCTGTCTCTTTCTCTCACTGTCCACTCTGCCTGCAAAAAAAAAAAAAAAAAAAAAGTATAGCATTACAGTGTCCTTGTTTTCTTTTTTTTTTTTTAAGATTTATTTATTTACTTGAAAGTCAGAGTTACACAGAGAGAGAAGAAGAGGCAGAGAGAGAGAGAGAGAGAGAGGTCTTCCATCTGCTGGTTCACTCCCCAATTGGCTGTGGGACAAATAAGCCGCTTTTCCTTACAAATTACCCTGTCTAGGGGCCAATGCTGTGGCGTAGCGAGTAAAGACACCGCAGTAGTCTGGTATCCCGCCGATTCGACCTGGCTGCTCCACTTCCCATCCAGCTCTCTGCTATGGCCTGGGAAAGCAGTGGAAGATGGTCCAGGTCCTTGGGCCCCTGCACCTGCATGGGAGACCCAGAAGAAACTCCTAGCTTCAGATTGGCCCAGCTCCAGCCGTTGTGGCCATCTTGAGGGTGAACCAGCGGATGAAAGATCTCTCTCTCTGCCTCTGCCTCTCTGTAACTCTGCCTTTCAAATAAACAGATAAATCTTTTTTTTTTTTTTTTTTTTTTTTTTGGACAGGCAGAGTTAGATAGTGAGAGAGAGAGACAGGGAGAAAGGTCTTCCTTTTGTTGGTTCACTCCCCAAATGGTTGCTATGGCCGGCGCGCTGCGCCGATCCAAAGCCAGGAGCCAGGTGCTTCCTCTTGGTCTTCCATGCAGGTTCAGGGCCCAAGCACTTGGGCCATCCTCCACTGCCCTCCCGGGCCACAGCAGAGAGCTGGACTAGAAGAGGAGCAACCAGGACAGAATCCGGCGTCCCAACTGGGACTAGAACCCAGGGTGCTGGCACCACAGGCGGAGAATTAGCCAAGTGAGCTGGGGCACTGGCCTAAATAGATAAATCTTAAAAAAAAAAAAAAAAACACCCACAAATTACCCTGTCTGTGGTATTCAATTAGAGTAGCAGCAAACAGACTAAGGGGCAGGTGTCTGGCCTGGCAGTTAACGACGACAGCTAAGATGTCCACATTCCACACTGGACTACCTGAGTTTGAGTCCCGGCTCCAGCTTCCTGCTAATGCGGACCCTAGAGGGCAGCAGGTGACAGCTCAAGTACTGGGGTCTCTGCCACCCCCCCGGGGAGACATGGACTGAGTTCCCAGCTCCAGGAGTCAGCTTGGCCCAACCCTGCTGTTGTGGGTATTTGTGGATGGAAGATTCTCTCTCTCTCCCTCTCTCAGCAGTGCACTGCCTGCCCTAGGCTCCGCATGACTGTCAGACTTCATGCAAGTCTGGCGGTGCAGAGCCCAGTGGCCTCCCATGAGCGCTCTTCCTCCTCCTAGCTGCATTGCTAACCCGGCAGTCAGGCTGCCCGGCCGGCCGCAGCTCTCCCTGCGCATGCGCACCCGAGGGGCTGAGCCCGGAAAGGCCCTTGACAACGGAGGGAGCTCTACTGCTGTGCAAGAGAAAGCGGGACCAGCGCAGTGCCACGGCCACCCCGCACCTGCGACAGCGACAGCAACTGACTCACAGATGCAGAGGATGAGACTGACACCGCCCCACCCCCACCTGGGCAGACAGGCAGACACACAGACGTGCCCCTGGGAAGGGCCCCCTACCGCATCTTCGTCGTCCACAGCCGCCTCGTGCTCCAGGAGCAGCCGCACTGCCTGCTCGTGCCCCGCGCCTGCGGCCCAGTGCAGGGCCACTCTGCCCGCCTGCCACGAGGGAGAGGGACCGGGTCACTGCGGCAGGAGCGCCTGGCCCGCCTGGCCAGCCTCCCACCCCTCCCCGCCAGAACAGCTGGGCCGCAGGCTGGAGGGGCTTCTGCAGGCCCTGCTGACCAGCTGGCTGGGACCTAGCCCTGCTCTGGCCCCTTCTCGTCCCACACATGGTAGCATCCGAAGCGAATGCAGCAAAACACAACTCGCTCCATCTGTTCCCCACCGAAAACTCCTCCCGACTTCCCACTGCTTTCGGGCCAGACTGTGAGCCCCAGGCCTCTGAGGCTCGGCCAGGCCTGGCACTGGCCACCACTGCGTCTCAGAAAAGCCACCGCCCAGCCTTCATGCTTGCTGTTCCCACCCCCCCTGCCCAGTCCAGGGGCCTAGGGTTATTCTCCAGGTCCCCAGGGGGCACCTGGTTTCTTCCTTCAGGCCAGGGCCTGGCCGTGCACCCCACCACCAGAGCACCCTGCTGTGCACGCTGGCCCCAACTCCTCAGAGCAGGCCTGGGGGAAGCAGCCTCCCGCCCCTCGCCTTTGTTTTCTATGTGGTCTCAGGCAAGCTGTGTCCCCTCTCTGGGCCCAGCTGCTCCTTCCTTCCACAGGGCTTCTGCCACGCTTGTCCCTTCCACTCAGGACACTGCCTACTTCACCTGGCCTTCAGGTGGTGTCTCCTGCTCCACCAGGTGGGCCACACCTCGCCCGCCCCCCCCCCCCTGCAGCAGGATGGGACTGCTTGTGGGAGCCTTGGCCTGATATCTGTCCCCACTCCCACCCCAGATCATCAGCGGCACAAGAGCGGGGCCACGTCCTGTCATGGGCTCTGCTCCACCCTCAACACCTGGCAAGGTGCCCACCTGGATTAAGCCCTTAATAAATCGTGAATGGATGAATGAATGGAGTCAGTGAGTGAGGGACGGCAGCATTATTGTCTGTCATCCAGCAAGGCTAGGCTTCCTTGCAGGTGCTTGTCCAGGAGTTGGGAACGAGGCTCTGGTCACCAGCACCGTGCTGGGTGACCTAAAGTGACCTGTGCCCCCACATGCCCCCCCTTGATGCGCTCCCCAGCCTGCTCACCTCTCCAAGGATTGGGGGGGGGCACTGGGGAGCAGGTGCTCTGGAAACCAGGATGCACCAGACCCTTCCCAGAATCCCCATGGTTATCATTGTGCCCTGGCAGGTGCCAAAGAGCCAAACCACAACCCTGTCACATCAGGCCCAACCGTCAGGAATCCCACATCCAGCTCCTTCCGCCCGTTCCCCCGTCTCCCATGAAGTTCCTGCAGTGCTGTGGCTCAGCAGGTTAAACAGCAGCACACCCCCACCCCATAGGGGCGCCGCTTCAGGTCCCCGCTGCTCTACTGCTGATCCAGCTCCCTGCTAATGCAGTGCCCGGGCCTGTCCTTGTGTCCCCTCCCCCAGCAGGGCTGTGAACCCCCACAAACACCTGTGCCCTCCCCCGAGGCTCCTCCCTGCCTCCTGCCTCATCTTGGAGTCCCCCAGGGCGGGCGCGGGCCCAGAACAGCACAGGCCTGGGAAGAGCTGAGCTAAATCAGCCTCTTGCACACTGCGCTCCTGGATTCGGGCCTCTCTTGGTCCTGAGCCTGGGCATCTGATCACGGGCACCACTGTGTCCTCATCTCTGACTGCTGACCTCTGACCCCGCTCTCTGCCTCTCAGCTTTACTTCTTGCGGGTCCCTCTGAGATGGGTCACCCAGGGTTAAGAGTGTGAGCTGTGGAATTGCCTGGGTTCGGCCCCGGCCCCTCTCGGTCTGAGAGACCCTGAGACAATCAGCACAGAACCTGAGCCTCCGTCCACGAGCACCTGCGTGCGCCTGCCCCCACTCCCGGAACTGACCCCTGTGCCACAGTGTCACCCCGCACTGTGGTGTGGAGGAGCCCACTACGCACGTGGTTTCTGGCCCTGACGTTCACTCTCCTCCTCATCAGCTCCTTCATCCTCCCGACGTGGTTCTGGCGGGCAGCCTCATGCAGCTGCCGCTCCAGAGGGAGCACTGCGGAGAGAGGGACGGGCGCAGGCTGAGGGGAGCGTCCCCCACCCCAAATCAGGCGGCGCTGCGGTTAGGAAGACAGCCCCTTCGGGCAGGGGTCTTCCCTTCAGGAAGCTTGGCGCCGGTGGGATGGGGTGGTGGGGGGAGAGCAGCAGCTCGAGCCAGGGACCCTCCCACACTGCCCTCTTCTCGCTAACTCCCGGACCGCGTAAACCCTGAAGACGGGAGCGCATGCGCAAGAGCAGCCGCTGCGGCCCGGGTGTGGCCCTCAACCCTTACAGGCACCCGCATCCTGCTCTTCCGTCCCCTCCCTGAGAGCTGCTTTAGGGGAAGGGAATGGAATTCATTCCCATTGCAGTCAGAGCTTCTTTCCCAGCTCGGTCCTGTCTAGAAGGTGGCCGGGGCAAGGCAGAGACTCGGTGCACCTCCCCCAGCCGCCACCTCTCCCCTCCTCATCCTCAACTGCTAGTTAGCTTTCACCTGGCCGCTCCGAGGCCCGCCATGATTTGCCCTCCCTGTGCCTGCTCACCCTCGGGGCTGCACTCTGGGAGAGTCTCGGACTAGAGGGAGCTCGCCACAGTGTGCCACCCCCACCACAGTGGGCTCAGGGCCGTGCTGCAGGCTAGTGTCTGAACCTGGAGTCCCCAGGCCTGGTGAGGTGGGCCAGGGCTCAGCCTACCACACTCCCAACTGCGGTCACCCCGATTGCTCTTGGCTTGGGAGAATGTCCAGTCTCCTTGGCGAGACCATGGTCACACTTGACACAGCCCGCAGCAGCCTGAAGCTGGGCACACAGAGGAGTCCATGCAGCTCTGGTTCCATGAGTGACAGGCGTGGATGCCTGCCCCCTCCGTCAGAACCGCTCAGGCACACTAGCTCCGAGGACAAATATTTGCTGGCCCTTTGCAGTCATCACACAGTGAGTAATCTTGTGGTTTTATTGCTGCAAAACCCACATCCTGCATTTTTGGTCCAGTGTGACTGTCTGGACCCAAACACTGCATCCAGGGATGGTGGCCAGTGTCCTGTCAGAGGAGGCCAGGACGCACTGAGGTCACAGGCCTGCCACGCCGGTTGTTTTTTCCAAATAAATCCCTCATAGCCTCTCTGGTGCAGAAGCGGGTCTTGGGCTTTCTGGGGCTTCGTGGACACAACCTGTGGACCCCTGAGCTGCTGCAGGAGCCCAGGGAGTGACCTGGTGTGTGTCAGCAAAGAGCTCAGGGTGCAGGGGGAGCAAGCACACGCTGCTCAGAGCCAGGCCCGAGAAGGTCCCGTCGCACACTGCCCGCTCCACCTGCTGAGTCTGGGCCAGGGCTGGGCCTCTGCCCAGAACTCCCCTCCAGAGCCCCTGCTCCACATTCTATGAATGCAAGGATTGATGGTGGCCAGGCACCACGCGGAATCCTGCACCCTCTGAAAGAATTAGCACTGTGATCAAACTATCCCCACCCCCCCACCCCCAACAAAACCACCCCTAAGCTTCATTCAGCATTTGGGACACTGTAGATCTCAAAGGTCCTCACTGAGATGGACCCCAGTACTGTGGGAATTTGTGGACAGAGCCTGGTTCGGCTGTCGGGACGCAGCCAGGGCTGCAGGGCTGAGGGCCCGAATGGGGACACTCTCCTCTCCCAGGCAGTGCGGCCAAAGCTCCTGATGCCCACGCAGATGCTGCTGCCTGGCCTGGGGCCCTGGTACTGGGCACACCACAGCTCCCGTCGCTGGCTCAGTTTCCCCACCCAACCATGACATCCTGTGACCTGGGGCCGTCTACCACTTAACAGCCGTGACCTCGGGTCTCAGCTTTGTCATCTGCCAAATGGAGACAGCGGTAAGACCTACCCACAGGCGCAGCGCAGACCAAGCAACGGGCCTGCTCTGGCTCAGACAGAACTCAGCAAGGATCGCTGTGACCGTCATGATTTCTAGGTAATGCCCCCCCCCCCCCGTGGCACCGGGCGCAAAGCAAGTCCCACACACGCAGCCAAGCGTCTCTGCTCGCTCGCGTTCCGGGGCCCAAAGAAGAAAAAGAGGTGGCCACGCCTACCGCGCCAGTCCCGCCCTTGGCCGCCCCTGCACGGATGGAGGATGGGATAGGGGGTGGGGGTCCTCTCGGCCTCGGCCCGCCCCTCCGTGTCCCCTGCTCCCAGCGCCGCGGACTCACGGCCGTGGGTCTCCCACGCCAGCTCTTCCTCCATCCCGCCGCTGCGCAGCTGGGCACGCGGCGCGCGTCCGACCCAGCGGGGCTAGCGAGCGCCGGGCAGGGGGCGCAGCGCCTCCAGACCCTGCGCCCCTGCTTGCTCCGAGCGCAGCCGCTGCGGCCTCCCAGGGTCCCCGACCCAGCTGCGGGGCCCTCCTGCTGCTCCCTCCACCTGCCCCAGGCTCGGCGCCTATCGGAACCGAGCCGCCGGATCGGGGCCACGCTGGGCTCCGCAGGTCCCCCCTCGCCGGAGCTCTCGCAGCCTCCCGCGCCCCAGAGACGCACGCGGGAGCATCGGGCAGCCGCCTCCGCGAGCGTGGGCTCGGGACCCTGGCGCCTTGGCCTGGTGCCCCTGGGAGCACAGTCAGACCCCACCACTTGAGCAGGCGTTTAAGGCGCTGCGACCCTAGCAAGGTCGCTGGCACGCGAAGATACGGAAGGATTTTTTCGTGATTAGAAAAGTACAAGCGAAAATGACAAGGACGGTTAAAATGACAGTGAGCTGTCACACCGATAAGACTGGCAAAAATTAGACAGCTGGATGATGCCACCACGCATCTGAGGAGACTGTGGAGCTACAGCAGGGGGGCTCTGCTGATGGGAGCAGTTGAGCAGTAATGGGGGGGCATTAGCCACAGGACCTGTTACCCAGCACCTAGCTCTCCCATGCACATCCCCCAAACCTCTCTCAGGCCCATAAAGGGACATACAGAAGTATGCTCTGATTGAGTTGCTCTGTGGCAGCCTAAATGTCCATCAGTGGGAGAGTGGATGGGTGACACGTGGCTCTGTGCAGCCTGAGAAGCAAGGCACCAGGTGTACTTTCAGCATCAGTGCTGGGCAGAAAAATCCACTGAGTGAGACGTATAACACCATACTGATAGAAATATTTTTTTAATTCATGTATTTTTGGGTTTGCAAAGACAGGCACAAACAGAAAAGATACACATTAAACACACCAGCATGGGTTGCACTTCAGATCCTGTCTGTTCTTTGCTTGGTAGGCCTTAAAGCATCTATAACAGCTTTCGATTTATGGGAAGCTGGGTCTCTGACATCCCTGCCCCAAAGCGGGAAGCCAGCAAAACCACGAGAGGTGTGGTTACCGGTTCTTCAGAGACCAGAGGAGGGAGACTATCTTTTGGTCTTTAGTATACAGGGTGCAGTTTGGAAAGGCTTCCTGAAGAAGGAAGTATTGGTGCTGGCCTTTGAAAAATGGCACAGTGATAATAGCTACCAATTAATAAGCCTGGTCCAAGCGCTTTGTGTAGGTTATCACATTTGGCCCCCAAACCACCCTATGAAACGGACACTGTGGTCACCACTTTGTGAGGAGGAGGCACAGCCCAGAGAGGGTTGGTAGCTCTCCCTGCTTCACACTGCTGAGCGGTGGGACCAGAGTGCTTGCCCAGGTGGTCTGAATTTCCAGAAGCGACTGGCAGGTGGACGGGGCTCTGACAGCAGATGGCTGGTCACTCTCCAAGCCCTGGCCGCCTGATGGGTGGGCGCAGAGGAGCCAGGGAGCAGTTGGCAGGCACAGCAGCCCGGCTGCCACCCTGACGCCTGTGGTCCTGGGACAGCAGAGCGCAGGGCTGCTGCTTTATCACCTCCTTCATGGGGTGATGAAGGGGGAAGGGCAGGAGGGAGAGCCAGGGGTCCATGGCCCCGACTCCCCAAGTTAGGGGAAGCCCCGGCAGGGTAGGTTTGAGGTTCCAGGCTTCATTGCTGGCTCTGCCCCTGCTGGCTTTGGGGATGCTCCTTGTGAGGCCCCCTGAGCACAAGACCCCTCCCTGGAAGCCTCAGGTCTGGGCTGGGAAGCCCCCGGCCCGGGCAGAGAGACCAAGAGAGATTTCCTTCCCTGAAGCTTCATTTTGAAAACTTCCAGACGTACAGAAAGGTGAAAGGCTTGCAACGCATTTATTAGTATTTTGCCACATGTGATTTCTCTTAGAGAAGCCTTGTTCTTAAATTTCTTATTATGGGGCCAGCGCTGCAGCTCACTAGGCTAATCCTCTGCCTTGCGGCGCCGGCACACCGGGTTCTAGTCCCGGTCGGGGCGCCGGATTCTGTCCCGGTTGCCCCTCTTCCAGGCCAGCTCTCTGCTGTGGCCAGGGAGTGCAGTGAAGGATGGCCCAAGTGCTTGGGTCCTGTAACCACATGTGAGACCAGGAGAAGCACCTGGCTCCTGGCTTTGGATCAGGACAGTGCTGGCAATAGTGGCCACTTGGGGAGTGAACCAACAGAAGGAAGACCTTTCTCTCTGTCTCTCTTTCTCTCTCTCATTAACTCTGCCTGTCAAAAACAAAATTCTTATTACGGGAGATTTCCAATATAGACAAAGGTAGAGCGAATACTAGAACTAGAATAAACACCAGGACCCCAGGTGCTCAGTATCCAGACTCAGCAGTTGGCAGGCCATGACTATTTCTTCCTTCGCCTCTTCCTGAATCAATTTGAAGAAATTGCATAAACATAAATTTATCCGCATATTTCTATAAAAATATTTTAAGAATATAACCACAGTACCATTTTTTAAAAAGATTTACTTATTTAGTTGAAAGCCAGAGTTATACAGAGAGAGGGAGAGACAGACAGACAGAATTTCTATCTGTTGGTTCACTCCCCAGACAGCCACAATAGCTGGGGCTGGGCCAAAGCCAAGGAGCTAGAAGTTTCCTCCAGCTCTCCCACGTGGGTGGCCATCTTCCACTGGTTTCCTAGGTGCATTATTGGCAGGGAGCTGGATCAGAAGTGGAGGAGCCAGGACTTGAACTGGTGCCCATATGGGATGCTGGCATCAGGGGCAGAAGCTTAACCCACTATACCACACCGCCAGCCCCAGCAGTAGCATTTTTATACTTAAAAATCAACAATAATTCCTTAATATGATCAAATTCCCAGTGTTCAACTTTCCCCAACTGTCGCACACACACACACACACACACACATGTATAGTGCGTGTATATATATATATATATATATATATGATGTGTGTGCAATACAAGTTTTTCTAATTAGAAACCCAGTAAGTTCTATGTATTAAAATTGGTTAATTATTTCTAAATTCTTCCTTAATTTATAAGTTTCATACCCCTACTGCTCTGCAGTGTATGTGCTGAAGATACTGGTTCATTTGTCCTGTAGAGAATCCCACAATCTAGAGATCTAGATTTTACTGATCAATTTCCCATGGTGTCATTTAACATTCTTCTCTCTCCCTCCCTCCCTCCTTCCCTCCCTCTCCCTCTCCCTTTTACTCTCTTTCAATTTGAAAGACAGACAGAGAGAGAGCTCCCATCCTGCCTGCAACAGCCAGGGCTGGACCAAGCCAAAGGCAGGAGCCTAGAACTCAATCTGAGTATTCCATGTGAGTGTCAGGGAGCCGAGTGACTTCGCACCGGGAGGAGGCTGGATTTGGAGCCCAGGCGGGTCAGGGTGGATGTGGGCATCCCAAGCAGTGTCCTGACTGCGGTGCCAGATGCCTGGCCTGCTCCCGGCGTTTCTTATACACTGGCGGATTGACTGGTCAATGGGCTTGGCTGGTGGTTTCACGGAAGTGGCACTGATTTGCACCAGAAGATGCCCAACATCTCAGCTCCCTTTGTGTGACGTCAGCACTCCGCTTACTAAACCAAGGCTTGAAAATGGGAGGTGTCTTTTTCCCGTCATTCCTTGTGCACTCGTAAGCAGACATCCTCATACGAAGTGGAGCTTCCTCTCATGAACGACTTGATGACTCCTGTGGGGGAGGGAGTCATGGTTCCTTTTACAGTCTTTTTTTTTTTTTTTACCAGTTTTCAGAACAATGAGATGGTTTCCGAGCATTCTGTGATGTGTTCAATGTGGTATTTTGCTCTGTTTTGTTTTACTGTCATTATAAACTAGGGACTTTACTACATTCTGTGTGTAGGCTCCATTGGTGGTATTTCTCTTACAGACGCTTCAGTTGTGCACCTCTAGCCAAGTTGCCTGCTGAACCACTGTAGTTTTTCATGGCTTCCCAGCTCCTGCTACAATGACATGTTCTAGATTCTTCCAGCACTTTCCAGCACCACACCTAAAAGCAACCACGTCTCCCCAGAGTCCTGGATCCTTTTAGTGGGAAGTGATATGTAGAGACCACAATCTGAGTGCTAGGGGTGATCACTGCTACTGAGTTGGTTTTCTCCCTTGGGCCTCTCAGCAGCTCCAGCTAGGACACGCTTGCTCATTGGTTTGTGTTCTGATAAAACCCACATGAATATCAACTCAAATTCAAGACAAGATTTTACCTATTGTCATCAAAATGACATGTTCTTCCTCCCATGTTGGAAATCTCACATCTCAGTGACTTCAACAGAATCTCTCATTCACTGCACTCCATAATATACTCATAGCAGTCTCGGAACAACAATTCCAACATAGCATGCGACTCCATTCTTGAAAACAGGTTAAGTATTTTTAAAGTTTTTCTTGCTACATGGATACACCCACCAGTGGTCTAGAGTCACTTAGAACGGTTCCTCTCACTGTGGTTCTGTTAGCGGCGATGGGTGGGATAGGTTCTTGTCTTTGTGCAAGAAAGAATTCAGATGTGAGACCGAGAGTAATGGTAAACAAGATAGCAGGGTTAATGGGGTGGGGCATCTGTCAGAACATATGAGACAGAATCTGGGAGAGAGTGACAGTCACTCGGACTGGGGAGAGCAAGGCTACATGGTTTAATGGAGAGAATGCACCTGGCAGGCCAGGCGGGCAGCTCAGCAGAGAGCTGAGAGCTGAGCACGCAGTCTGTATTCAGACCAGGGCTTCTAAGGGAAGGGGGTCGGGTTCTCCTGCTGTTTCTCCTTCCTTGCCTCCTCCTCCTCCTCCTCCCCCTCCTCCTCCTCCTCCTCCTCCAGGACAGAGGTTCGCTGAGTGTAAACAGGTGAAACTCCTCCCTAGGTGTCACTACTCAGTGCTGTCAGACTGGGGAGGCCACCTGGCACCGGGCCCAGGAGCTCCCCCCAGGGTGCCTTCCGTGGGTGGGCCGGGACGGCTGTGCTGCCCAGTGATGAGGCTGGGTGACCACTGGTGCTGAGCAGAGGGTTCTCCTGGGGAGCTCTCGCGGGGGGAAGGCTGAGGCCGCCTGTGAGGTTGTCGGGGTCTGGGCAGGACTTCGCAGTGTAACCTGCCGGGCAGCTCCCAAGGTGAGCTCCTGCAGAGGCTGTGCTTCCCTTTGGCCCCGCTCCCCACACAGGCTCGTTTCTAACGTCCCACCTAACAGTTATGCCACCAATTCGACGCGCGGGGTTTACTTGTTTCATTTTCTTTTGCTTTTTATTTATTTTTTAAAGATTTATTTATTTGAAAGTCAGAGTTACACAGAGAGAGGAGAGGCAGAGAGAGAGAGAGAGAGAGAGAGAGGTCTTCCATCTGATGGTTCACTCCCCAGATGGCCACAATGGCCAGAGCTGTGCTGATCCGAAGCAGAAGCCAGGAGCTTATTCCGGTCTCCCACGTGGGTGCAGAGGCCCAAGGACTTGGGCCATCTTCTACTGCTTTCCCAGGCCATAGTAGAGAGCTGGATTGGAAGTGAAGCAGCCGGGTCTTGAACCAGTGCCCATATGGGATGCTGGCGCTTCAGGCCAGGGCATTAACTCACTGTGCCACAGCGCTGGCCTCTTTCTTTTGCTTTTTAGACATTTTAAATGCTCATTTTTTCTATAATTTTAAAATATTTACATGTTTCAGTTGGAGGTCTCTGACGCCTCTCCGCGTCAGCCGAGTAGGCTCGCCCATTCTCACTCTCATCCACGCCACAGCCAGCTTCCTTCCCAACCAGTGAACCCGCTCCTCAGCAAGCTCCCAGGCCACCAAGCCCCGGGCACCAGCTTCGGCCCCCACAGACTCAGGCGAGCTTACCCTCGTGGGTCTGTTTCAGCAGCTGGAAGACTCGGTTTGTCAGAGGACTGGCCAGGGCTCTTTCTCTGATCCAGAACCCACTCCCAACCTCCCTCTTCCTGGCTACTTCTTTTTTTTTTTTTTTTTAAGATTTATTTATTTATTTGAAAGAGTTACACAGAGAGGGGAGAGGAAGAAAGAGAGGGAGAGAAAGAGAGAGAGAGAGAGAGAGAGAGAGAGAGGGAAAGGTCTTCCATCCAATGGTTCACTCCCCAATTGGCCACAACGGCCGGAGCTGCGCTGATCCGAAGCCAGGAGCCTGGAGCTAATTCCGGGTCTCCCTCATGGGTGCAGGGGCCCAAGGATTTGGGCCATCTTCTACTGCTTTCCCAGGCCATAGCAGAGAGCTGGATAGGAAGTGGAGCCAGGACTCGAACCAGCGCCCATATGGGATGTCGACACTGCAGGCAGCGGCTTTACAGTGCTGGCCCCCCAGCAACTTCTTGCAACCAAGTAATGTGGGTTATTAGAAGGAATCTCCTAACCCAAAATCTCAGAGTGATTCTGTTGCTCACTGAATCTTGACTGACAAAATAACCTTGCAAATTGTGATTGCTGACCCTTTCTTTGTGAGGGCCAGCGCTGTGGCAGAGCAGGTAAAACCACTGCCTTTTGATGCCGGCATCCCAAAGTTTCAGTCTCGGCTGCTCCACTTCTGATCCAGCTCCCTGCTCATGCACCTAGGAAAGCAGCAGAGGATGGCCCAAATGTTTGGGTCCCTGGACCTCATGGGAGACCCGGATGAAGCTCCTGGCTCCTGGCTTTGAGCTGGCTCAGCCCCGGCCCATTAGGGTCATCTGGGGAGTGAACCAGTGGATGCAAGATCTCTATCTTTCCCTCTCCCTCTGTAACTCTGCCTTTCAAATAAATAAATAAATCTTTTTAAAAGTTATTTATTTATTTTAAAGGTATAGAGACAGAAAAAAAACAGAGATCTTCCATCTGCTGGTTTACTCCCCAGATGCCAGCAACAGCAAGGCTAGGCCAGGTGCCTGGAACTCCATCTGGGTCTCCCAGGTGGGTGGCAGGGCCCTAAGGACTTGAGCTGGACAGTCCCTCATCTTCTCTCTCTGCGTCCTCATCACTCGCCTTGTCCTGTCACACAGTGATGTCTCCCAGCATCTTTTCCTCCCTCTCCCTCTCCCTCTCCCTCTCCCTCTCTCTCTCTCTCTCTCTCTCTCTCAATTTATTTATCTGAAAATCAGTGAGAGACACGGAGAACGCACCCATTCATTTGTTCACTCCCCTGAACGTCCACCATGGCGGCCAGGGCTGCCAGGTGGCCCACATGGGTGGCAGGAACGCATCTACTTGAGCCATCACGGTGGACTTCCAGGGTCCACATTAGCAGGGAGCTGGAGCTGGAACCCAGGTATTGTGATGGGAAGGGGGGGTCTTAATGCTAGATTAAGCCCTGCCCCGCCCCCCGCGCCACCATCCTGTTACCTCCTCCTGGGAGCCCCTCATGGTGCAGCCCATTCAGCCGCTGCTTGTGGACGCACACCTGCCTGTTGCCCGTCTTTGGCTGCTACGATGGATAGAGCCTAGATAGAGCAGCCGTGAATAGCTTCAGGCGTGTCCCCTTGATGGTTTCACTGGCGCATTTCTGGGATGAAGTCTTCAGAGTGGGATTGCTGGGCCGCGGGATAAGTGCAGGAGTAATTTTGCCGGCCACTGCGAATCCCCCTGCCGAGGGCCTACACTACCTTGCTTGCCCATCCGCAGTGTCTGCCAGCACCTGGCTCACCACGGCTTTCCCAGCACAGCCCGCTGGGCAGCTGGGATTTCTGCCAGGCTGATAGGTGAGAAATAGGAACTCGGGGTTATTTTCATCTGCATCTCTATCATTACAAGCAAAGCCAGTTCTTTTTTTTTTTTCTTCTGATAATAATCTGTTCTTATCTCTAGCACATTTTTCTTTAGGATTGTTTCCTTTTTTCTTAAGAGAATCTTAGAACAACTTTATATTTCTTATCTTACCAATAATGGGCACTACCAAAGGAATTGTAAAATACAGACAGAGAAAAAGAACCACAAATCATCTACCCAAAGATGCCATTCGCTATGCATTATGCTAGCGCTTTTCTAACAGCACATAAAAGATGTGCACACACATATACAAGAGACACAGGTCAAATGCTTGCTGGGCTGGCACCTGCACTTGGAAATCAGAGCTGCGCGGGCTCTCTGTGGATAGCATCTGTTGTGCCAGGGGGAGCTGACCTGGGGTGCCTGGGGGAGGAACTGTGGCAGAAGCTCCCAGCCAAATGAGGTCAGGAGCAGCCAGCGGGGAGCCCCTGCTGAAATGGGCAGTTCGTGTGTGGAGGAGGGTTCCCCCCAACCAATCCCAAGAACTGCTCTCTCATGGGGCCGCTGCTGTGGCGCAGAAGGTTAATCCTCCATCTGCAGCGTCGGCATCCCATATGGGCTGCTCCTCTTCCAATCTAGCTCTCTGCTATGGCCTGGGAAAGCAGTAGAAGATGGCCCAAGTCCTTGGGCCCCTGCACCCACGTGGGAGACCCGGAAGAAACTCCTGGCTTCTGGCTTCAGATTGGCACAGCTCCAGCCATTGCGGCCATTTGGGGAGTGAACCAGCAGAGGGAAGACCTTTCTCTTGGTCTCTCCCTCTCACTGTCTGTAACTCTACCTCTCAAATAAATACATAAAGTATTTTAAAAAGAAAAGAATTGGCCGGCACCGCCATAGCTCAATAGGCTAATCCTCCGCCTGCGGCGCCAGCACATGGGGTTCTAGTCCCGGTCGGGTGCCGGATTCTGTCCCGGTTGCCCCTCTTCCAGGCCAGCTCTCTGCTGTGGCCAGGGAGTGCAGTGGAGGATGGCCTAAGTTCTTGGGCCCTGCACCCCATGGGAGACCAGGAGAAGTACCTGGCTCCTGCCATCGGATCAGCGCGGTGTGCCGGCCGCAGCGTGCCTGCCGCGGCGGCCATTGGAGAGTGAACCAACGGCATAGGAAGACCTTTCTCTCTGTCTCTCTCTCTCACTGTCCACTCTGCCTGTCAAAAAAATAAAAATAAAAAAAAAAAAGAAAAGAGTTGCTCTCTCCAAGGCAGGGAGGTTTAGATGAGCACAGGGCTCCAGACCAGGTCCTCACCGACCAACTGTGTGGCCCAACAGGTCCCTCCCCTTCTCTCCACAAGGAATAAGCCAGGGTGGTCTTGCAGGTCCCCTGCCCGCTCAAGCATTACCCCAAAAGGAATGAAGAATCCATGAGACCCCAAAGAGGCACCCCTTAAGTTCACAGACCTTGGACCCCACAGAGCCCTTATGAATTCCTGTCTTCCTGGGTCCAGTCCGAGCTCTGCCACTCCAGCTGCCGTGGCCGTGTGCAAATCACTGGCTCTCTCTGACCCTCAAGTTCTTGTACCCATGGACGGTACTTTTCTGCAGGGTTACTTCGAGTGCCCAGCCAGGCCCAGCGCACAGTGGGTGATGGCTGGTATCCTACTGCTGTGCACCTGCCGCCTGTGCCATTCCTTTCAGTCATCTTGATAGCCAGGCAAATGCTAGCAGATGGAGGCTCCATCTTACAAAGGAGTGAAGCAAGGCTCAGAGAGGTTAATGCCTCGCCCAGGGACACCACTGGAGAGTTACATGCGGTTCCAGTGTGACGCTTGCCGAAAGTGAGCTCTGCGGTCCCCAGGACGCTGCCCCGCGAGCTGGATCCTGGGCAGGGCTGCAGCCACAAGAGAGACGCGAGAACGGAGGACGTCCCTCAGGCTGGCCACAGGGCCAGGCCACTGGCACATCCCGATTCTCGCGCGGGGTGCCTCGGCGCGCGGAGCCTCTGCCCCATCCCGGCGGGAGTGGGCGGAGCCCTCTGCAATTCTTGCTGTCGACACGCGGGGGAGCTGGAGCCAGACCGGAGCCGCTGTCCGTGTTACCGTAATTCCCTGAGGTGTGCGCACACAGGATCTGTTCCCACGACGAGCGCGACAGTGACGCCGCCAGGGTTACGCGTGGAAGAGAGGCTGTGGGATAACGCTGAGGTCGAAGCCTAGGTGGACTGGACCTGCCGGTGAAGGAGGTGGCTCCGCAAGAAGATGTGGGTACCCTCCCGCTCTGAGTCTGGAAGCCGGCTCCTCCCAGCCGGGCTTCCTGCTGTGCAGTTTTCTGAGACTTTTCCCCCCCGGATTGCTGGTGAGAGGACTTGACTTGGACCTGGTGGGAGCAGTGGGAGGGAGGAAGAGGCGCGGCGGCCAGGATGTTAGTGAATGTGGGATTCAGTGCCAATTTAATCCACTGCCCCTCTCCCCCCTTCTCCTGGGCCTCCCAGGGAGCCCAGGCCTTGCTAATGAGAGGAGAGAATAACTTCATTCACTCGGGAAGCTTGGGAATTAAGCTGCAGGCAGGGCGCAATGCTTAACCCAAATGAACTTGGAAAGGCAGGCAGGTGGGGAGAGGTGTTTACTGGAGGCCCCAGGGCCCGGGAGAGGCAGCTTCTGTGATCTGGATTCCAGAGCTGGGTAGGGTCCAGCCTGCCACAAAAGCCCAGTGTCCCTCTGTAAGAAGTTGACACAGCCCCGTGCAGGGTCCTCGGTTGGTGCCCACGGCCCAGGGCTTAGCCAGCCCAGCCGGTGCAAGAGGCTGGGGCGAGGGATGACTCCGTGGAAGCAAGGACAGAAAGGGAAAGAGGGGTTGGGAGCTGAGAGGCTGGAGCTGGGCAAGGCCTCGGGTTCCCCGTCTGGAAAGTGGAGATAATCACACGGCCGCTGTGAGAATTCAGTGAGTCACTGTTCCAGGAAGTGCCCAGGAAACCTCCTCCGGGGAAGCCTCCCTGGATTGCTGCAAACCCCACAGGCAGCTCTGTGCTGGGCCCTCCCAGTGGGTGGTCCAGTCTTTGGTGCTGGCCCTGGCCTTAAGATTTGTTTTGTAGCTGTTATTACCCCTGCCTCCCGGCCCTCCCCTCCCCCCGCCCGCCCCCAGCCCTATTCCCCACCCCAATCCCAGCTAGCATATGACCTTTCAAGACAGACATGGCGGCTGACTCATCTGTGTATTCATTCAAACCCACAGCCTGGGTGATAAGACTTGGCAAGACAGTAAAGTTCATCTAAAAAAGTAAACCCACAAAAAGAGACAGCAAAATTATGAAAACAAACAGCCGTGGGGGATGGGGGAGGAGATGGGACCAGATTTTGAAACACTTGGAGGATAGCTCTCAAAATGTAAGTACCCTTAATGCCAACATCCCCATTTCTAAGAATCGACACTGCAGGAACTTAGCAAAGATAAATGTGCAACTGTAAGAACTGGAAATAGCCCGAGTCCCTCGCTAGCAGACAGGGAAAGAAATGTGGTGGGGTCTCACTGTGCAATGCTGAGCAGTTGCTTAAAGGGAACCAGCGGGTGGGTCCATGTGTGCTGACAGGAGACAGCGAGAGTCAGAACAGGAACGCGGGAATCCATCTGCCTTCAAGCCTTTATGTGTCTGTCTCCCTTCCCTGTCCGATGGTGAAAGTCTGCCTGTACTCTGCTTTGCAATCCCTTTAAAAGTGGGCTGTGCCTTGTGGCACGGCAAGCTATGGTATCCCGTACTGGAGTGCTGGTATGAGTCCCAGACACTCCACGCTTCTGATCCAGCTCCCTGCTAATGCCTCTGGGAGACAGCAGATGGTGGCCCGAGTACTTGGGTCCCTGCTACCCAGGTGGGAGACCCAGATGCAATTCCTAGTTCTCAGCTTTGTCCTGGCCTAGTCCCTGCTGTTGGCAGGCATTTGGGGAGTGAACCAACAGATGGAAGATCTCTTTTTCTCTCTGTCTCTCCCTCTCTCTGTTACTCTACCTTTCAAATGAATAAGTAAAATCTTTAAAAAAAAAAAAATACAAAAGCCTGGTCTGACCTAATTTAAAATTCAGAGCTCTCTACATCTTCCAAATATACACAGCACAGCACAGACATCTCTCAATACATCATAATGTCCACTTATTTATTTCTCACCACAGCCCTCTGAAGCGGACGCTCTGATTTTACCACCCCCATTTTACAAACGAGGAGGTTAAACAATTTTCCCAAAGTCACAGATATTGTAAGTGGCAGAGTCTGCTCGTGAACCACTCTGCCACACTCCCCAGGCTCACAGGACCTTGAGTGGAAGAACTGTCCTTCTCTCAGAATGTTGGCAGGCACACCCATCAGTAACTGGATTTACTAGAATTCTTTCATTCATTTCCCCCGATAGACATACAGATGATTTCCAGTCTGTGCTATTACAGACAATGCTGCAGTCAGCTTCTTTGCTGGGTTGTTTCTGTGCATTTGCAAATATCTCAGCAGATTAGATTGATAGAAGTGCAATTGCTGGATTTGGATAGCTGTGCCAGATACCTGTTGCTATACAACAGACTACCCCAAAATGTTGTGTTAAAACAACCTTTTTATCTTGTTCACAGTTCTGTGCATCAGGATTTGGGGAAGGGCTCAGCTGGATGGTTCATCTCTGATTCTCTTTCTAGGGGTCTCCATCATTCACACGACTGGACCTCCCTGCTCCTTGCCCTCTGCCTCCACATATCCATATCCTCCAGGGCTTCTTACAGCATAAGAATGCCATATAACACAATGTAGATAACCAGGAGGCAAGAAGGGGAACCAACTGGGCAAGTTAAGGTCACACTTGGAACAGGAGCACTGTGATTTTTGCTGTATTTTATTAGTTATGGAACTTATGATACAGGAAAGAGACATAGATCTCACCTGTCCACGGAAAACATATCGAAGACGTTGTGGTCACCTGTACTTCATCACAGTAGCTATTTCCAAATGGACCAACATCCTGTGTTTCCCCACACTCTCACCAACACTGTGCACTGTAAAACAGTTTAAATGGTGTCAATCTGGTAATTGAAAATAGTAATTCAGGGGCTGGCGCTATGGCAGCCTTGGCCTGAAGTGCCAGCATCCCATATGGGCACCGGTTCTAGTCCTGGCTGTTCCTCTTCCAATCCAGCTCTCTGCTATGGCCTGGAAAGCAGTAGAAGATGGCCCAAGTCCTTGGGCCCCTGCACCCGCGTGGGAGACCCGGAGGAAGCTCCTGGCTCCTGGCTTTGGATCGGCGTACTTCTGGCCATTGTGGCCAATTGGGGAGTGAACCAGCGGATGGAAGATTTCTTTCTCTCTCTTCTGCCTCTTCTCTCTATGTAACTCTGACTTTCAAATAAATAAATAAATCTTTAAAAAAAATAGTAATTCATTTCTATTTTATTGCATATTTCTTTAATTATGAATGGAGAACATCTTTTCATGTATATACTGTCCATTTCTAAATTTCCTTTCCTTGTAAGTTCTCTGTTTATACACTTAGCCCATTTTTAAATTTACTTTTCCTTTTTCCCCATACTGTTCTGTCAAATGTGTGTGTTAAGATTAGCCGTTTATCTCACATCACATTGTAAATACATTTCTGCATTGTGTGGCCTTTTGGCTTTTTTGTTTGTTTGGCCTTTTGGCTTTTTTGTTTGTTTGCTTGTTTGTCTTAACATTTTCTCAATTCAGGTTTTTTACTTTTTATATGTTCAAATGATCAGTCTTTAAGATATTCGGGTTTGGTGTAGAAAGTTGCTTTCTTTTTTCATAATTTTCCTGCCAGTCTCAAGTACTGATTTTTCCAGATGAAGTTTAGTACCATTTCCCAAAGCTGTCTCCCCACTTCCTCTTGGTGTTTTGACTGAAACTGCTGTTGATGCCTTGGAGAAAGTGCACGCGCTGACAACCGGAGGCTGAGGCTGGGTCTCACACTGCTGCCCTCCCACAGGACACGGAGGTTTAGTGGGGACTGGAGGTGGGGGGCGCAGAGCCATCTCAGAGAGGCTTCCTGTCGAGGAAGGAGCCCAAGAGTGCTCCAAGGGCAGCATTGGAGGCAGGCAGGTTCCCTGGGAACCCAAGGTGAGCCGGGAGGCCTGAAACACAGCCCCCGCCCCCTTGGCCTGCAGCTCCTGGGCCTCCTGTTGCAGGGCAGGTCCAAGACTCCTTGAGGAAAGAGTTCCTTGGGCGCCCTCAAAGAGCCGATTCACAAGGTAGGAGATTTCACAGAGCCGGGCCTTGTGTGAGAGATCAAGCACAGTGAGGCCTTTGCCAAGTGCATTCCTGTGGGTCTCACAGTCACAGCCCTGGGCAGAGGGGGGGACCTGCTGCAGGAACCACGGGGTCTGGGAGGCCGCTCCCCGCCCAGCCAGGGCTCTGCTGTCCTGTCCCCACTCCAAGAGCCCCAGGCCGCAGCGTCGGTATCCAGGGAGGCTGAGTGGACATTCATTTAACGATTTTTTTCTTGAGTGCCTGTGTTCTAAGTACTTGGGATACAGGAGAGGATAAAAAGGATGAAAAATCCCTGCACTCCTGGTGTTTGCAGACAATAGAAATAACCATGAAGAGTAGGCAGATATGCTAGGAGCTAAGTTATGGGACTACACAGGGCAAGGGAGGACTTGGGGGCGGGGAGGGTAGTGTGGGAGGAGCGGCCGTGCTGGGAAACGATGCATCCTGGCCCTGGCTGGTGTCAGCAGAGGTGGGCAGAAGGCACCCTCTGGCACCCTCCCTGTGGGGGCACAGCTCCCAACAAGTGGGCCTCTCCCCCAGTTCTCTCCTTCCTGGTTCCCACTCCCCAGATGCCAGGCCTGGGAGTGGTGCAGGCGCCCCCCTGCACTGGGCCTGGGCACGGCATTCTCCCTGGGGGTCACCTTCCATCTCATGCACACCTCTGTCCATTCATGACCCTAATTGGAGTGCTGTATTCTGCTGGAATGCCAGGAGACAGACATTTGAGCAGGCTGGAAGGCAGTAAGGTGGTCTGCCGGCAGGTATCTGTGGGGAGCAACTCGGACTAGACTGAGTTACTGGAATTAAGACTTATTCTATGCATCTGCTCTCCCACAGTATGGCGCTGGGAGAGAAGAAAACAGCTTCTACACAGCTGCCTCCAGTTCAGCCAATAAACTGTAGGACTTGCTCCTGATTGGAGGAGAGCAGCGTGCTCGGTGTGTGGGCAGCCGAGTTGGGATTGGCAGAGGAGGACTATAAAGGAGGAGAGAGACGGCATGCACCAGGGAACATCTAAGGGGAACATCTAAGGGGAACACCTGTGCAGCCCCCGAGAGAGCCGGCCGGCGGTGTGCCGCTCCCCTGCGGAAGTGGGGAAAGTGGCCAGGGGGAACCGCCCTTCCACGGAGGTGGAAGGGACGGTAGCCAACCCAGGAAGAACCAGCAGCAAACCCGGGGAGGGCCGAGCAGACGAAAGAACAGCGCAGGGTCCTGTGTCGTTCCTCCACGAAGAGGGGGAGCGACAGGTATCTAAGGGAAGCGTGTCCTGGGCAGAGGGAACTGCCAGTGCAAAGGCCTGGAGGGGGAGGGCGTGCAAGACCTGTTTTACAAAAAAGCACGTGGGTGGCAGGTACAGGGTGAGGGAGAGGGAGGGGGAGAGAAGGAAGCAGTATCAAACAGATATGCAGGGGCAGGCTTTTGGCATAGCAGTTAGGTCACCAACTGGGGCACCCACATCCCCTCACAGACTGCCTGGTTCCAATGCTGGCTCTTCGGCTTCCAATCCAGCTTCCTGCTACTGTGCACCCTGGGGGGCAGCAGGTGATGGCTCAAGTGCTTGTGTCCCTGCTGCCCACGTGGGAGATCCACATGGGTTCTGGGCTCCTGGCCCAGCTCTGGATATTGCAGGCATTTGGGATGTGAACTAGGGGATGAGAGATCTCTCTCTCTCTCTCTCTTTTTTTTTTTTTTTTTTTTGGACAGGCAGAATTAGACAGTGAGAGAGAGAGAGACAGGGAGAAAGGTCTTCCTTCTGTTGGTTCACCCCCCAAATGGCCGCTACGGCCAGCACTGCCCCGATCCGAAGCCAGGAGCCAGGTGCTTCCTCCTGGTCTCCCATGCGGGTGCAGGGCCTAAGCACTTGGGCCATCCTCCACTGCCCTCCCGGGCCACAGCAGAGAGCTGGTCTGGAAGAGGAGCAACCAGGTCAGAACCGGTGCCCCAACCGGGACTAGAACCTGGGGTGCTGGCGCCGCAGGTGGAGGATTAGCCAAGTGAGCCACGGTGCTGGCCTCTGTCTTTCTCTTTGTTTCTGTCACTCAGCCTTGCGAATAGATGAAAAGTAAAATTAATAAACATTTTTAAAAAGAATCCTTGGCATCTCTCTTTCAAAATAAATCCTATTCTCTAAGAAAAGGAGTGTTGGGAGGTAGGGGCATGGCTTTTGCTCTCAGTAAAGTGAATGGGATGAGGGAAGGGAATTGAAGGCTTTGAACCCAGTGATGGGATTTTTTTAAAGATTTATTTTATTTATTTGAAAGACATAGTCATCTGCCAGTTTACTCCCCAAATGGCCGCAACGGCCAGAGCTGGGTAAATCCAAGGCCAGGAGCCAGGAGCTTCTTCCAGGTCTTCCACACAGGTGCAGGGACCCAAGGACTTGGGCCATCCTCTGCTGCTTTCTCTGGCACATGAGCAGGGAGCTGGATCGGAAATAGAGCAGCTGGAACTTGAACCAGCGCCCATATGGGATGCCAGTGCCAGAGGCCGGGGCTTTTAACCCACTGCACCACAGCACCTGGGTGATGGGTTATTACCATTCACTCTGGATGCTGTGCTGGGAGCAGACTGTGGGCCCCTGGATGCGGCGTGGGCACCTGCTCAGGGATGTGCACTGCAGGCCCACCTCTGCCAGGAGGGGTCCTGCAAGTTGCAGCCCCTCCCCGGCCTGCCTCCTCCTGCTCGCTGGGCAGGGTGGGGAGTAGTCTCAGCCTCGGGGGCACTGGAAAGGGAGGCCATGCCTGATTTCCGGAGGCAGCCCCACTCACGGGTCACTCCCGGACCCGTGCCCTTGTGCCTGAGCCCTGTGGTACAGCCAGATGGGACCGTGACCAGCTTCCTCTTGGGCTACGGCCCTCTGTGGGGGCATCTGAGGCTACACACGAAGAAAGAGCCTGCTTAGGAGCAGCCCAGCCCCTTCCCTGGGCCATCAGCTCTCCCTACCTCTCCTGTTGGACTTGATCTTCCAGAACCCCGGTTGGGAGAGCCTCCTCCCCTGGCATCCTGTGTGGGGCACTCTGGCTGGACTCTCGCCGCCCGGGATCCCGAGTTCAAGTTCCAAGCTCCTGAGCAGCCAGGCCTGGCCCCCATGGATAACAGCACTGCCACAGAGCCCTCCCCTGAGCTGGCTGGTGCTGGTCCCCCACCATCTGTCCCCACAGGCCTGCTGGGGTCCTGCCAGCACCGACGGCTGCAGATGCAAGCTCCGCCACTCACCTCCGTGTGACCTTGGCTTCTCCAAGGCTTCCTCACCTAACTTCCTGAAGCCTAGTGTCCTCCTCTGACCTCCTGGCGTCTAGCGCATTGGAGCCCCTTATAAGTACTTTCTGAATAAATTACTGCACGCAGGATGCGTAACACAGCGCCTGGCTGCAGGCTCAATTAAAGTCAGCTGTTTATATCATCCCCTTCGCAGCTGAAGAAACCGAGACTCGGAAATGGGGCTCGTCCCAGGCCTCAGGCGCTGGGAAATGGTGGAGCCCGGACCCCCTGTTCTTGCCCCAAGCTTCCGAGCCCCTGTGAGGCCAGCACAGGCGGGAGTCAGCCTAGAGGGGGCAGGATGGAGAAGCCGGGGTGGACACAGTCAGAGAGACTCCTCCCATCATGGAAGGCATGAATTAAACAGGCTCCGCCTCCAGGGCAGCTGGGAGCTACAGCAATCCAGGAGCCACATCCCTCCCTGCTGAAAGGATCCAGGAAGCCCTCGGGGAGGGGTGGCAGCAGCAGGGTTCCCGAAACACAGCTGGCTCGTTGAATCTAAAGGTCACAAAGAAGGCTGACCACACAATCTGGATTTATAAAACCAGCCCAACACTCCATCCCTGTGTGGTCAGAGAATATCAAGTGTCCCCCCAAGAATCCCATATTGTTGCACCCATCACACAGCCAGACAGGTCACAAAAATCCAGGTGACTCCACACATCCTGAGATCTACTTGGGAAATAGGGCCCCATGATGCTGGGCACACAGATGCCAGCTCTCATCCACACACACATGAGCCAAGGCAAACGCAAAGGTAGGTCCTTTCTGCTCTCTGAAACTGAAACCAAAAGGCCCGTCCAGCGTTAACCTGAAAGGCAGGTCTCCGGGTGCACGTTGAGGGGGCCGGGCCTGGGCATCTGGGGGCATCTGCAACCTTGGTGCCACCAAGACCACATCCTGCTCTTTGTGCTGACAAAACGCGTGCAAGGTCCAGCCTAGCAGTCCAGACCTTCCGGTGCCTGGGTTCAATACCACATCTGGCGTCTGACTCCAGCTCCCTGCTAAAGCAGACCCCAGAAGGCCGTGGTGATGGTTCAAGTACTTGGGTCCCTGCCATCCATGTGGAAGCCCTGGACTGAGTTCCCAGCATCAGCCAGGCCCAGGCCCGGCCATCACAGGCACTGGGGAGTGAACAGCACATGGGAATA
This sequence comes from Oryctolagus cuniculus, assembly GCF_964237555.1. Classification (NCBI taxonomy): domain Eukaryota; kingdom Metazoa; phylum Chordata; class Mammalia; order Lagomorpha; family Leporidae; genus Oryctolagus; species Oryctolagus cuniculus. The sequence goes on along the minus strand of NC_091443.1, from coordinate 87,931,066 downwards.
CGCTTTCTCTCTGTCTCTCTACTCTCTCTCTCTTTGCCTCTCAAATTACAAAAGAAGCAGCATGGGGCTGGCACCCTGGAGTAGTGGGCTAAGCCTCCACCTGTAGTGCCAGCATCCCATATGGACACCGGTTTGTGTCCCAGCTGCTCCTCTTCTGACCCAGCTCTCTGCTGATGGCCTGTGAAAGCAGCAGAAGATAGCCCAAGAGCTTGGACCCTTGTCCCTCAGGGGAATGCCCGCCAACACCCTCCCTCCGTAGAATAGAGGGGCCCCTCAGGCCTGAACCCGCTATAACCACTTGCTTCCCAGGCACCCTCAGCACAGGCTGATGTTAAATCTTCAGGGCCCCTCAGAGACCATTGTGTCCACTGTACCTATGACAGATGGGGAAACTGAGGCTCACCTAGGAAGACTTGCTGGAGGCCCCCCAAAAGGCCCTCGAGGGGACTCATGAGCCCCTTTCTCATTCGAGTCTCTCACTGGGGCTCCAGTTGAGCTGGGAAGTTGTGCAAAGGTGGCCAAGTGGGTTAGAGCAGGAGGACTCCGAGCTCCGGCTCAGCTCAGACTCCGGGGACAGGAAGCTGACCCGGTTTCCTCTGGGCCTGATGGGTCACCCCCAGCTCTCCTCCCCAGTCCTGCCTCCCCCCCTGGAGCTGTCTCCTTGACTGTGCTTCCACGAGGTTGCCCAGGGCCCGCACAACTCTGGAGACCCTAAAGAAACCCCCAACCCCTCAGCCCAGCATGCAAAGCCCCTACCCCGGCCCTGCCAGCCACCTGCGGTTAGGTGGCACCCGCCAAGCCTGCCATGCACTCAGTGGCCCGCCCGTGCGGTACATGTCACATGACCTTCCTTCTCCTCAGGAGAGCCAAGTCCCGCCCACTTGTGAGGGCGCCTTCTCTGGAATCCTTTCTCTGCCCTCCTAGTAAGCACAGATTCACTCTTCCCGTTGGCTCCCTCGGCCCAGGACCGAATCCAGTCGGGCGTCCCACAGAGGCTGTCAGTCACATCGCAAAAGCCGGCTCCAGTGCCTTCTGGGTAAGCAGGACGGGAGATCCTGTCTACAAGGAGGGTCAGAAAAATTCAGTCAAATGGGACACTAAAGGCCCTAAGCACAGCATCCACCACAGACTAGTGCCCCAAATCCTGACAGTTAAATATTGCCCCTAGCCAACCCCGCCCGGATCGGAAAGCGCGCACCGCCCACCTTTTCCAGCTACTAGTCTAGCACTTTTCAGAGGCCCTCTCACAACTCATTGGACGAACGACAATGATTGACAGGCCCTGTAACCAATGACTGGCCTAGTCGTCCCGTCGCGGGCGCCTCTACCTGAGGCAGGCAGAAGGCGGTAGTCGGTTTGTGGATAGGCCCGCTTTCCGCACGCGGCCTTGTGTCAGCCTGTGCGGCCTCACCGCCCCTCTGATGACTCAGGCCTACTCCCCACCCTTCCCTTTCAGGAAGAGGCCCTGTCCTAATCGCAGTTATACCACATAAAAATAGCCTCGGTTCGCAGAGACGCAGCGCAGCGTTTTCCACGGAGGGGCCAGGAAGGCCACTTCCCCACGTGCATGGCCCTCCACAAAAGCGGATCCAGGGTGGGGTCCTGTCAGCGAATGGCTTTATCAGCCCCTTCCTTACCGGCTCCGGGGCTCTAGGCGTCTTGCAGTTGTGAAACCAGCTCCTCACGAGTTCTCAGCTGCCCCTCACCGCAAACGCCGGGCAGCTGAGGCTACTGTACCCGTTTTGCAAGTGCGGAAACCCCGACGGAGAGAGGAGGTGACTTGCCTGAGCCCACACAGCCTCCTGTGGGCTCCCGACGCCTTCCACAGTTTGCCGTCTGCACCAGCAGGGGGCCGCCCTTGGAAAACGCCATGGCCATGGACAGGTTAGGAAGCAAAGGGCGAGGCGGGAGAGCAGGTGTGAGGGCAATGTGAGCGGGCCATGTGAAGCTCCTACTGTGTGCCAGCCCATCCACAGAGAGCGAACATCAGACCCCTTCCGTGAGGGGGGCCTAATGGTTACTGAACATTTTCCTTATAGGAGGTGGTGCTAAGCACTTTCACAAGGACTCAGTCATTTCGTTCTTACCCACATCCCCATGAAGCAGCAGGATAGACATTTGCCGTTTGTGTTGAAACCACACCCCTTCCCGCTTGGGGGGATTTTCCACTCAATAGGAACACCAGCTTCCCCTGCCAGATACGCCCTCTCCCAGCCTCCCTTGTACCAGCTAAGGCCGGGCATGTGACCAGGCTTGGCCAATCAACATGATCACCCCAGACTCTGTGTTGAAGCAGTGACAATACAATCCCTGAAGGCAGGCAGTAAAGGCAGGAATGACAGCAGCCACCTCTGGCTTCCAGAGCCACCGTGGTCTCCTGGACCCCACTGGTGGGGCCAGTGTCTGTGCTCACTGGTGGTGGTCAGATGGGTGGGGTGGGCAGGACCTGGAGACAGCAGGCCTCTGGCCTGGGATGGAACTCCCTGGGGCCCTGCAGCCTGAGCCCAGTGGCCTGGGCTGGAGTGCAGATGGGGCCTGCCCATCTCAGAAGCCCAGTGCCTAATGGTTGTATAATCATCCCCGCCTGTAACCCCAGTTCCTGGAGAGCCACTACCCACTCAAAAGTCATCTCTGTTCTCCCGCCATCCTCTCCTTTCCACTGCCACAGGCCCACTTCTGGCCCTGCACCTCTGCCTAGACCCTTGGACAACTGGACACTGATATGGCTCCTCCTTGGTCCACTGCCTCAGCCTCTCCTCCTTGCATCCATCTAATGCCATCCTTCATCTTATTTTTTCCAAAAAGATTTTTATTTATTTATTTGAAAGGCAGAGTTACATAGAGAGAGAGACAGGGAGATCTTCCATCCACTGGTTCACTCCCTAAATGGCCACAATGGCTGGAGCTAGGCCAATCCAAAGCCAGGAGCCAGGAGATTCTTCCAGGTCTCCTACATGGGTGCAGGGGCCCAAGTATTGGGGCCATCTTCTACTGCTTTCCCAGGCCATAGCAGAGAGCTGAATGGGAAGTGGCGCAGCCAGGACTCGAACCAGCACCCATATTGGATGCTGGCACTGCAGGTGGCGGCTTTACCTGCAACGCCACAGCGCCGGCCCCCACCAGCCTTCATCTTGGCACCCGAGTAAGCCTCCTCCTTCCTCAAGGCCCTTCCAGCCCTCTGAGCAGCACACTAATCCACCAGCCCCGTGTCAGAGCTAGCCAGATGCCCCACCACCACCACCACCCTGTCCTGCCCTTCTCACCTTCTGGTTCTGCTTTGTTCATATCGTTTCCTGTCCTTTCTACCCTTTGCTGTCTGGTAAAGTCTTACCCATTCTTTTCATGGTTGTTAATTTTTATTTATGTATTTGAGAAAAAAAGACAGATAGAGTGAAAGCACTCCAATGCACTGGTTCTCAAACTCCCCCAACAGCTAAGGGGCCCAATCTGGGAGCCAGGAGCTCAATCCTGCCCTCCCACGTGGCTGGCAGGAACCCTGTTATTTGAGTCATCACCTGCCGCCTCCCAGGGACTGCATTAGCAGGTGTGCCTGTGGGACGAGGACCCTGAGCTCTGGGTTCAAATCTGGGCTTTACCGTTTCTGTGCTGGGCCATCGTGGGCAAGTCAGTTAACCCTTCTGAGCTCCATTGCTTCAGCGGCAAAATGGGCACATCAGTGTCCCCGGTCAGGGTGTCGTGAGGATCAAACAAGAGGACTGTGGCACACAGAGGAGTACAAGTGTCTGCTTTCCTTCTGTGAGGAGTGGCCCTCCCTGGCCTGGTGACAAAGCTGCAGTGTTTCTGTCAGTCTGGCCTCTTGGACTGGGAGCAAATCCTTCAGGCCCAGGATTGATGGCATCAACCATGGGGTGTGAGGGCTGTCACTGCCTGTTGAACCCCTGGGTGCAGCCCCTGGAGTGTAGACCCCACCTCATCTCCTGGTCTCAGCTCCTCCTCTTTAAATCCACCTCTGTCGGCAAAATGCAAGACAGGTCAGGAGATGCCAGCTGGGCGTCTCCTGGCACCAGGCTTCAGTGCACAGGTGGAAATGCATCTGTGTGCCTGAATGCCCAGGGGTACAAGCAGGTGGCTCTGTGTGTGCATGCGTGGCTGTGTACTAACGTGTGTGTGTGTGTGTGTGGGTGTGTGTGGGTGGGTGGCAGCTGTGGCTGTCAACTCAGAGCAAAAATGCCCACACTTCCTGTTAAGAATCAATTAGAGCATTCTTTAAAAAAAAAAAAAAGATTTGTTCATTTATTTGAAAGGTAGAGTTACAGAGAGAGAAGGAGAAAGAGAGAATCTTCCATCCGGTGGTCCAATCCCCAAATGGCTGCAATGGCCGAAGCTGGGCAGATCCAAAGCCGGGAGCCAGAAGCTTCCTCTGGGTCTCCTATGTGGGTGCAAGGGCTCAAGCACTTGGACCATCTTCTGCTGCTTTCCCAGGCACATAGGCTGAATCAGGGAGCTGCACTGGAAGTGGAGCAGCCGGTATGCATATGGGATGCCGACACTATAGACAACGGGTTCACCTTCTACGCCACAGCATGAGCCTCTCAATTAGAGTGCTTTTTAAAATTTTATTTATTTTTATTTTCAAGGCAGAGAGACAGACCTGATCCACTCCCCCAATGCTCACAATAGCCAGGGCTGGGCCAGGCCAAAGCCAGGAACAGGAACTCCATCCAGGTCTCCCTCATAGGTGACAAGGACCCAAGTACTTGGGCCCCCACCTGCTGCCTTCCAGGGTCTACATTAGTGGGAAGGTGGAATTGGAAGCAGGGCCTGCACTCAACCCAGGCACTCCTATATGTGGTTGTGGTGTCTCAACTGCTGCACCAAACGCCTGACCCGCATTGATCATTTTTTGTGAAAGCCTCAGCCCACTGTGCTGCCAAGTCACTGCATGACCCCAGCCAGCCACCAAGCCTCCCTGGGCCCCAGTCCTTCCTTGGAAAACAAGAGGGGAGATTAGACCGAGGATCTGTTTGCCACCTCTCCCGTCCAGAGCCCTGCTCTCCAGAGGCAGACACAGATCACCTGTGATCACCCCTCGATCCTCCTGTGGTTGTCTGGGGGAGGGGACCTGGAGGGAGTTTCTTGTGGGGAGGGCCTTAGTGGTAGCCACTCTCCCGCCCCTATCAGCAGCTTCCTCTCCACCCCCATCCCGCCCTCCTGGTTCCCACATCCTCAGTCGGAACAGAAACAGAACTCAGTTGCTCAACAGCGAAAGGCAGGAGCCCCCCTGCCCCTTCCACCCACCTCCTCTGCAGTCCGGGAGAGGAAGTGGGACAGAGGGCTGGGTTCACAAACCCGGCCCTTCGTTTTACAGCCGAGAAAACTCATGCCCACAGAGGAGCAAGGACTTGCTCGCGGGCACACTGTGAGACAGTGGCAGCGCTGGGTTCGAGCCCAGCTCGGACGAACCTCTCCACACCGGCAGGATGCCCTCCGAGAGGGAGGGCTTCCACTCAGTTCCCAAGTCCATGTTCATGGGGTGGGAACTGACATGGTAGCAGGAGGCACTTCCCCCTGGGGTTGGTGGCCTGCAGGGCCTCTTCCCAGCATGGAGCACTCCCTGGGGTAGGACAGGAGCTGGGAGACCAGGCCTGCAGCCGCAGTTACTCTTCAGGAACAGGGAGGGCTCGGGAGGAGTCGGGGGAGCAGGGCTACCCAGGCCAGCCCGGGCTCAGTGCTCACTCATTTCCACCACAGCTGTGAGAACGAGGATCCTGTTTTGCAGATGAGAAAATGGAAGCCCAGAGAGGTTAAGTGACTTTCCTGGAGTCATACAGCTAGAAAGTAGACACGGTTACACAGCAAGATCCCAAAATCTGTGTTTTCTCCATTGCTTTACCAAAACATAGGCCATAAAATACTGATTCAAACGTAAATCAATAAAAAATAAAGTAGCTCGTGAAATTATTTATTTCACAGATTTTTTTCTGTGTAAGACTAGGCTGAGTGTTTTTTAAGATTTACTTATTTATTTGAAAGGCAAAGAGTATCACGGAGCAAGAAAGAGATGGAGAGAAAGAGGGAGAGGGAGATTTTCCATCCATCAGTCACTCCCAAATGGCCAGAACTGCCAGGGCTGGGCTAGGAGGGAACCAGGAGCCAGGAACTCCATCTGGGTCTCCCATATGGGTGGCAGGGGCCCAAATACTTGGACTATCCTCCACTGCTTTCCCAGGTTTATTAGCAAGGAGCTGGATGGAAAGTGGAGCAGCTGGGACTGGAACTGGCGCTTCAGTATGGGATGGTGGCATCACAGGTGGCTCCTTGACCTGCGGCAGCACAGTGCCAGCCCCCAGGCTAAATTTTAAAAGGAGCTGATTTGAACGAATCTATTAAGTGGACGATAGAGCAGGGATAATGGATCTGGAAAGTGAAGACTGAATGGTAGAAGCTTTATTTTATTTATTTATTTTAGGTCAGAGTTACAGAAGGAGAGGAAGAGACAGAGAGTGAGTTCACTCCCCAGTTGGCTGCAATAAAGCCAGAAGCCAGGAGCTTCTTCCAGGTCTGCCACACAGGTGGCAGGGGCCCAAACACTTGGGCCACCTTCCACCGCTTTTCCCAAGGAGCTGAATCAGAAGGGGAGCAGCTGGGACAGCCGGGCGGCTTCTGGGCGGCCCCAGAAGCTTTATTTAAAAAAAAAAAAAAGATTTGTTTATTTATTTAAAAGATATAGAGACAGAGAGAAAACGGGAGAGACAGAGTGAGAGATCTTCCATCCTGTGGTTCACTCCCCAAATGCCCATAACCAGGCTGGGCCAGACCAAAGCCAAGAGCCAGGAGCTCCATCTAGGTCTCCCACATGGGTGCAGAGACCCAAGCTTTTGGGCCGGCTTCCGTTGCCTTCCCAGGTGAATTAGCAGAGAGCTGGATCAGAAGTGGAGCACTGTGGACTCCAACTGGCACTCTGATATGGGATGCCGGCATCGCAAACAGTAGCTTAACCTGCCACGCCACAACACCGGTCCGTGGCTGAAGTTTTGTAGCATGTTCAGAGGCAGAACATACGATCTTGTGTCTGGCCAACCAGACTCCTGAGCAGGCCCTGCCCACGCAGTCCTCTGGCCATGTATGTGACAGGATGTGACAGGAGCCAGTTCGTCTCTGCTAACCCCAGCCCGGGGAGCCGGGGACGGAGGAGAACAAGCACTTTGCTGCTGTTGGAGGGAGGGCAGCACTGTGGAGTGGCTCTGGATGCAAGGGGTCAGTTCTGAGGAGAGCTGTGCTGCCTGGGTTCCCCTTCCTCTCTCAGTTTTGATGCCCCTTTTTGAGTCCTGGTTCCTATTCTCCGTCTGGCTCAGTTTCAGCCTTGCTCATTAAGGGGCCATCAGCAGGGGTAAGAAGTTCCACTAGTGGGCTCTCCCTGAAGGGCTGCCCTGGGAGCCAGTTCTGTGCACTTGAGCATCAGGCTTGGCAGCCTGCCCGCCTCCTGGGCCCAGGGGACTGAGGGAGGCCGCAGAGCCTGGCCAGGGCCAAGCCGACTAATCCCACAGTCTGGGGTCAGCCTCAGAGGGCAGGCTGTTGAGGAGGTCAAGTACACACCCACCGCAGGGCCTGACACAAGAAGGGCCTCCTGGGACCGGCATCTGGCACAGCAGTGAAGATGCCGCTTAGGGTACTCGCAGCCGGTATCAAAGTGCCTGGGTTCAAGTCCCAACTCCAGCTCCAATTCCAGCCTCCTGCTAATGCACACCCTGGTAGGCAGCAGTGGCGGCCCAGGTACTTGGGCCTCTGCCACCCACATGGTAGATCAGATGGCTTTCTGGGCTCCTGGCTTCGCCCCTGGCCCAGACCTAACAGTTGTGGCCATTTGGGGCATGAACCAGCAGATGGAAGCACACTCTCTCTCTCTCTCTCTCTCTCTCTCTCTCTTCTTCTCTCTTTTAAGCAAAACAAAATTTAAAAAAAAAAAAAAACCTCCAGGGCAGCATCTTCCCATGAGTCCTTGGCTCTGCAGCTGCCTTGGTTCCTCACAGCCTGTTCACTCACTTGGTAGACTCTGCGCACTGATCAACCATGATCACATCAATCAAGAAACAGTTCTTTCAAGCTTTTATTTACGTATTTATTTGAAAAACAGAGAGAGGGAGCTCACATCTGGTGGTTCACTCCATAAATGTCTAAAGCTGAGGTTGAACTCAAGCCAGCTCTCCTTTGTGGGTGGCCGGAACCCAATCACTTGAGCCAGCACTGTGCCCCCCAGGGTCTGCATTAGCAGGAGGCAGGAGCAGAGCTGGGCCTTGAACCCCAGGCACTAACTACAGAATGCAGATGTCTTCGTTGCCAGGCCAAAGCCCACCCTGCTATTGATAAACATTTCAGAGGTGTTCTCCCCAAAGGGCTTCACACAGGACTTTATTTAATCTTCACATCAACACCGACACTGAGGTGGGTCTTGATATTGTGCCTACTGAACAGATAATAAACTGAGTCTTAAAGAAGTAAACTGGGCCGGCGCCGCGGCTCACTGGGCTAATCCTCCGCCTTGCGGTGCCGGCACACCGGGTTCTAGTCCCAGTCAGGGCGCTGGATTCTGTCCTGGTTGCCCCTCTTCCAGGCCAGCTCTCTGCTGTGGCCAGGGAGTGCAGTGGAGGATGGCCCAAGTGCTTGGGCCCTGCACCCCATGAGAGACCAGGAGAAGCACCTGGCTCCTGCCATCGGATCAGCGCGGTGCGCCGGCCGCAGAGCGGCAGCCATTGGAGGGTGAACCAACGTCAAAGGAAGACCTTTCTCTCTGTCTCTCTCTCTCACTGTCCACTCTGCCTGTCAAAAAATTTAAAAAAAAAATTTTTTTTAAAAAGAAGTAAACTGTTTTCCCCAAGGCCAGGTGCAGGGCACGGAGGAGCCAGGAATCAATCCCAGGGCTGTCTGACTCTATATTATCTCTCCCTTCCTCACAACAGGAAAATCCACCATCGGAAAATAATTCAGTCATTCCACCTGGACTTGAGCCCCCATTTCAATTCAAAGCCCACTGGGAAAAGCTACCCTTGAAGCTTCACCAGTGGTCTCTCCCCAGTGTGTGTGAGCTGGTCATCACTGTGACCTTGTGCCACAAATGTTTCCTCACCATTGTCTCATTTCAGCCAAGCCAGCAAGAGCAGGTGTTGTTATCTTCATTTTATGGACGAGGACTCTGAGGGGCTGTGATGGATCTGCATTCCCACAAAGGGGCCCTGGCCACACTACCACCAGCTCCACTGCCAGGTCAGTCACTCCATCCACACCACCAGCCCCTCACTCTCAACTTTTCTCCCAGAGCACATTTTGTTCACCAGAACAAGCATTAAAAAAAAAAAAAAATTGGGGGCTGTCACTGTGGTGTAGCGGTTAAACCTCCACCTGTGGAGCCAGCATCTCCTATGGGCGTTGGTTCGTGTCCAGGATGCTCATCTTCCAAGCCAGCTCCCTGCTAGTGTGCCTAGAAAAGCAGTGGAAGATGGCCCAAGTGCTTGGGCCCTGCACCTATCTGGGACACCAGGAAGAAGCTCCTGGTTTCAGATCAGCCCAGCCCCGGCTATTGCAGCCAACTGGGGAGTGAGTGAACCAGTGGATGAAAGACCTCTCTCTCTCTCTCTCTCTCTGCCTCTCTCTATAACTCTGGTTGCTCTGTAACTCTGCCTCTCAAATAAACAAATAAATTAATTAATTAAAAAAAAAAGATTTATTTTATTTGAAAGACAGAGTGACATGGGCCAGCGCCATGGCTCACTTGGCTAATCCTCCACCTGCGGTGCCGGAATCCCATATGGGCACCAGGTTCTAGTCCCGGCTGCTCCTCTTCCAGTCCAGCTCTTGGCTGTGGCCCGGGAAGGCAGTGGAGGATGGCCCAAGTGCTTGGGCGCCTGCACCCGCATGGGAGACCAGGAAGAAGCACCTGGCTCCTGGCTTCGGATCGGCGTAGCTCCAGCCGTGGCGGCCATTTGGGAGGTAAACCAACAGAAAGAAGGCCTTTCTGTCTCTCCCTCTCACTGTCTGTAACCCTATCTGTCAAATAAACAAACAAAAAAAAAAAAAAGAAGAAGAAGAAGAAGAAGAAAGAAAAAAAGAAAGACAGAGTGATAGAGACACAGAGAGAGAGAGAGAAAGAGAATCTTTCATCTGCTGGTTCACTTTCCAAATGGCCGTAACAGCCCAGGCTGAGGCAGGCTGAAGCCAGGAGCCAGGAGCTTCTTCTAGATCTCCCACGTAGGTACAGGGGCCCAAGCACTTGGGCCATCGCTACGGTTTTCCCTGGGCACATTAGCAAGGAGCTGGATCAGAATGAAGCAGCCAGAATACAACCAGCGCCCTTATGGCGGCTTAACCCTCTACACCACAACCCTGGCCCCAAAAGCTGTTTTCAAGTTAAACAATGTAAATGCCTGTTTGGGGGAAGTTTGAACTCAAGAAGTGAGCTGTAGAGCTGGGGTTGGTCACTCCTTGAAGGCGCTGCCTATGAGCTACAAAGCCGCCATCTCTGAAGAGCGTCACTTTGGGTGGGCGTGTGGCCGAGCTAGGTGGGTAGCCCAGCTGCTAAGGCGCTGGTTAAGATGCCCACATCCCACATCAGGAGGTGCCTGGGCCTCATCCTCAGCTCCTGACTCTGGCTTCCTGCTAAAGCAGACGCAGGCAGGCATTGCCACTGGTTCAAGTCATTAGAATCCTGGCATCCCCTTGGGAGACTTGGGTTGAGTTCCTGATGCCTAGATTCAGCTACCCAGCTGTGGCAGGCATTTGCAGCAATGGATGGAAGCTTGCTCGCTCGCTTTCTCATGTAGAAATAATTTTTTTAAATCATCACATTGACAATTAAATTTCAACTGAGTTTTGAAGAGGACATACAAACCAGAGCAATAGGTTCATACAGAAAACCAGTTAGATTAAAATATGGTCAGCAAGCAATTTTCAAAACACTCAATGGTTGATGTAGTAATAGTGTTTTCTAATTAAAGCATGAACCATTGAGATCTAGCAACAGGTGGAGGGGCTGTTCCAATTGTGAGACAGTGGCGAGCATACACCACATTTTGAAATATCTGCACAAACCGAAACATGATTTGAAAGTATCTATAATTCTGCTAGCAACACCTTCAAAGCTTCTGCTAATACTCTTAGGGCATGCTGCCAACATTGGTCATTGAAGAGGAAATTCAGGTCAAAGTCAGTGAAAATAAAGGTGTATTTCTTTCCCTTCCAAATTTCTAGATTCTTTGAATTCTTTGGGGATCTTAAGATTAAGAACTCCTGGTCTGGTTCTCCTTTTTACTTTATAGCATGCTGATGTAATTGTGTTTGTGGACTCAATCAATTAAGTTTACAAAAGAGCCTGGCAGGTGTGGGGCTCTGTGAATGGGGGAGGGGAGGCTCCTGGTGTGGCTCACGGAGTTCTAGAGAAAGCCAGGGCCTGCTTGGTACTGGGCCAGGCTCCTCCCCCCAATCAGTGGCCTTCCTGATGCCAGGGACAGAGGAGAAGCCCCACTCAGTCCTCAACCCTGGGAGAAGAGGGGCCTCACAGCCCTGGCCTGCTCAGCCCGGCCTCAGACATGCCGGGAGGCCTCCCTCCCCAGGCCCTGAGCTGCCTGCATCCCGGGAATCCCCAGAAGTCCTTGGCGCCTGCTTCCTCTCTTGACTCATCCGAGGTCGCACGAGGAGCATGGTCACGGTCAGAAGCCTCGTGACTAGGTCAGCGCAGACAGGCTCTCAGGACGCCCGGAGTGCCTGGTGGTGTCTGGCCCGGGAGCAGAGGCAGCAGAGCTGACAGGTCCTCAGAGACCAGAGAGCAGGCGGAGAGGCGCGGGAGAAACCCCGCCCCCAGCCTCAGGCTGCGCTGAACTCCCCCCAACCCTCCACGCTGCTACGAGGCCCCCTCCCCACTCAGATCCTCCACGCCCGGGGCAGCGCTCTGCCACCAAGCGCCTGCTCCACACTGGCGCCCCCATCCCTCCTGCTTTCCTGTCAAAACTTGCCTGTTCTGGTCCCCTCCACCTCTGCTCACCCAGGCAACCCCTGGTTAGCTGAATTTGGAGTGGAAAGATCTGGATCCAATTGCGGCTTCTGATTGGCTTGCAAGTCTTCTGCCTCATCTATTCCATGGGTTCAATCACTGTCCTGCCCTTCACAGCTGTTCGCAGGATCCCAAAGTCGCTCCCCACCCTGAGATACCATCTCATCCCAGCTAGAATGGCTGTCCACAAAAAGACAAAAAATAGGGACCAGCATTGTGGCTCAGCAGCTTAAGCCACCAGCTGGCCCCCCATACCAGAGCACCAGTTTGGGACCCGGCTGGCTGCTCCGTTTCCCATCTAGTTCCATGCGGAAGCTCCTGGGAAACCAGCAGATGACGGCCCTAGTACTTGGGCCCCTGCCACACACATGGGAGACTTAGATGGAGTTCCGGGCTCCTGGCTTTGGCCTGAGCCAGCCACAGACATTGCAGCTATTTGGGGAATGAACCAGCAGATGGAAGATTCTTCTGTCTCTCTCCCTCTCTCTGTAGCTCTGCCTTTCAAATAAATGAAATAAAATCTTAGGGGAAAAAAAGACAAAAGAAAAACACAGATGCTGGCAGAGAAAGGGGAGCTCTTATACACTGCTGGTAGGAATGCAAATTAGTACAGCCATTATGAAAAACAGCATGGAAGTTCCTCAAAAAAACTGAAAATAGAACCACCATAGGATCCAGCAATCTGTTTTATTTATCTAAAGAAATGGAGCTTAGAAGCCGAAGAGATACCTGCACTCCCATGTTCACTGCAGTATATTCATAGATGCCAAGATAGAATCAACCTAGATAGGCATCAGTAGGTGAACAGATAAAGCAAATATGATATAACATGTAGAATATTATTCAGCCATAAAAATATGCACTGTTGCATAAAAGTATGTCATTTGCAGCAACATGGACAGAACTGGAGGACAGCTTGTTAAAGGCACAAGCCAGACACAGAAAGACCAACACTGCATATTCTCCCTCATAGGTGGAAGCTAACAAGGTTGATGTCATGCAAGCAGAAGGTAGAACAGATCTCATGGTACCAGAGGCTGGGAAAGCCTGGGGATGCAGAAGGATTGGTTGTTAGACACAAACACACACACATGGCTAAGCGGATTGAGTCATATTGTTCTCCAATACCATAGGGAGGTGTGTATTAGTGTGTATTTGCAAATAGCTGGAAGAGAGGATTTTGAATGTTCTCAGCACGAAGAAATGGTGGTTTTCTGCAGTGACAGATTTGCCAGTCACTCCAATCCGGTCATTATACATTATATACATTTCCGGGAATGACGCGCTATACCCCACACATATGTACAGGTGTTATGCATCAAACCGTCAAAAAATCGTTTTTAGATGTGCAATTGCTTTATGAACTGCAGAGCACTTTGATAGCTGTGGGACTCATGGCTGTCACATTGTTTGATGTGTTCCAGTTCTCAGGGCCCCTTCATGGTGGGGTTTCAGGCAGGTGCTGATATCCATCGACCCCACCCCTCCCCCAAGACGCGCCCCTATTGGCAGCACCTCCTCTTGAGTCTGGGTGGCAGCTGGAAAAGGGCCCCCTGAACCCAATGCAGGAAACTGCCTGGGGAAGTGCTGGGGTTGACTCCTGCTTGCTTCTGCTTTGGGTGTGATTCATCCCTTGTCTCAGCTCCCATGGGGCAGACAATGAGGCCACGCAGGATGGAACCTGGGTTTCTGAGAAGCAAAGCTGGGGAGGTGGATACGCCCCTACAGGCTGAGCACGGGGCTCCCAGGCGGCCGTTTTCAAACCACTGGTCGACGTGGGGACCTAGTGTGTGATCTGCCACAATCCTGCAGAAGGCCTGGATTCCACACCCTGCTCTGCCTCACCCAAACGGTGTGCCCGTGAGGAGGTCACTGGTCTTCTCTGGGCCCACATTGCCTGTCTGTTCCAGGTCTGCAACAGTCCCCAGCTCAGCCAGGTCTTGTGAGGGTCTGTGGGTTCAAGATCTGTGCCTGCAGTTGGGTGAGGGGTGAGGTACCAGTCCCTGAGCTGCCACCCACCCCAGCGCCTGTCTCGGCCTCCTGCGTGTCTGTCTGTCGCTGGGCTGACCCCTGCGAAGGACAGCAGCACCTTCTCCCCTTCTTCTCACTGCACTGGGCCCCTGTGGGTATTCACTGTGCAGTGGTCGGTTGGAGGGGAGGAGGGCTGTGCACCTGCATCATTATTCCAGAACTTGCTTTGTGCAAGGTTAGAAGCCCAGGAAGATGCCTTTCTCGCCGGAAGGCAGTGACTGTGTGCCTGCATTTGTGTTGCTTTCAAATACTCCTCTAAGCTTTCACCTATGGAGTCACAAACAACTCCAGCCCTACCAGCCGTTGTCCTGTGTCTGGGAGTCCCATCAGTGCCCTGTGTCCTTCTCTGAGGCCAGCGCAGTCCTGAAACTCACAGCCGTACCTTGCGCTGGCCACTGGGCCATCACTCTGTGTCTCAGTTTGCTCGTCTGTAAATCAGGAATAATAATTCAACCAATGGCTGGGTGGGATCAAGGAAATGCCAAATTGTTTTCTGGCGTGCTCGTGCCAATTTTTACTCCCAGTGAGGGTGTATGAGAGATCTCACGGTCCGGTCCGTGTCTTCTTTCACCTTTGTGTTTCAAACATTTTTACTTTGCCAGCCAAATGGATGTAAAATGATATTCATTGTGTGGAGGATTTGCATTTCCCTGGATGTTGAAGTGGTTAGCCATGCACGCTGCAGGGAAAAGCCCATTCGCATCTTTCCTTCATTTTCCACTGCATTGTTTTTCTTCTTGTTAACTGATCTGTAACAGTTTTCTATGTGAATTTTTCTATACTTTTTAAAAATTATTGATTGATTGATTGATTTGAAAGGTAGAGTTACAGAGAGGCAGAGGCAGAGAGAAAGAGAGGTCTTCCATCCTCTGGTTCACTCCCCAAATGGCCACAATAGCCAGAGCTGGGCCAATATAAAGCCAAGAGCCAGGAGCTTCTTCCAGGTGGGTGCAGGGGCCCAAGGACTTGGGCCATCTTCTGCTGTTTTCCCAGGCCATAGCAGAAAGCAGGATTGGAAGTGGAGCAGCCGGGACTCGAACCGGTGCCCATGTGGGATGAGCACTGCAGGAGGCGGCTTTACCCACTACACCACAGCGCCAGCCCCTCTATGTATTCTTTTTTTTTTTTTTTGACAGGCAGAGTGGACAGTGAGAGAGAGAGACAGAGAGAAAGGTCTTCCTTTTGCCATTGGTTCACCCTCCAATGGCTGCTGCGGCCGGAGCGCTGTGGCTGGTGCACCGCGCTGATCCGATGGCAGGAGCCAGGTGCTTATCCTGGTCTCCCATGGGTGCAGGGCCCAAACACTTGGGCCATCCTCCACTGCACTCCCTGGCCACAGCAGAGAGCTGGCCTGGAAGAGGAGCAACCGGGACAGAATCCGGTGCCCCGACCGGGACTAGAACCCGGTGTGCCGGTGCCGCTAGGTGGAGGATTAGCCTAGTGAGCCGCGGTGCCGGCCCCCTCTATGTATTCTTAATACTGATCCTTTATTGGTCACATAATTACCGTCTCCCAGTTTCGGCTTTGGCTTTTTATTTTATTCAGTCTTTCAATGAGGAGTACTTCTTGGTTTTAATAGGACTATCAGGAAGATATTGACCAAGTTTTTTTCCTAAGGGTCTTAACTTTGGAATTATTGATCCATTCGTAGTTAAATTTTTTAATTATTTATTTTTATTTTATTGGAAAGACAGAGAGAGAGAGATAGAGAGAGAGGGGAGAGAGAAGAGAGAGAGAGAGAGAGAACAGGGAGATAGAGATCTTCCATCCACTGGTTCACTGGCTGGGCCATGCTGAAACCAGGGTCCTGGAACTCCATCTGCCATGTGGCTGGTGGAGAGTCAAGTGCCACCATCTGCTGCCTCCCAGGGTGCATGTTAGCAGGAAGCTGGACTTTGAGGTAGAGGCGGGACTTGAACCCAGGCCTTTCGCATTAGGAGAGGTGAGCATCCCAAACGGCAACTTAAGCTGCTGCACCCAACACCTGTCCTTGATTTTGTGTGTGTACAGCATGAGATAAGGATATCTTTTCCATATGAAGAACCAAATTCTCTAGCTGCATTTGTTGAACAGTCTGGAGCCAATTTTTTTTTCTCTTAACTGGATCTTGATGGAGCAATTGAAGTTTGACTGCCACGGAAATCCCCATAGGGGCTGGCACTGTGGCACAGAAGGTTAAACCATCTTTAGCGATGCCAGCCTCCCATATCAGAGCCCTGGTTCAAGTCCCCATTGCTCCACTTCCGATCCAACTCCCTGCTGGAAAAGCCGCAGAAGAGGGCCCAAGTAGTTGGGTTTCTGCCACCCACGTGGGGACCCAGACTGAGTTCCAGATTCCTGGCTTCAGCCTGGCCCAGCCCTGGCTGTTGCAGCCATGTGGGGAGTGAATAAAAGCATGGACAATCTCTCTCTGGGTCCCTGTCTATTGCTCTGCCTTTCAAAGCCTGACCAAGGGCTCCCAGATAAGCCCATCGCTCCTGTCTCACCCCATTCACAATACTGGAACTTTCTTTAATTAGTGCTAAATGTTCAGCCAAATGCTAAGGCTACTGTCCCAGCTGTATTTCAGGAAGCCCTGTCCTGGGAGGTGCACTTTCCCACTGCCGGCCAGAGGGATCTTCCCATTACCCCGCTTCCTGCTTCCAGGCATCAACACCGAGTGGGGTGGAAGGAAAAGAGCCTTGGGGCTGGCGCTGTGGCGTAGTGGGTAAAGCCACAGCCTGCAGTGTCAGCATCCCACATGGGCGCCGGTTCAAGTCCTGGCTGCTCCACTTCTGATCCAGCTCTCCGCTATAGCATGGGAAAGCAGTAGAAGATGACCCAAGTCCTTGGGCCCCTGCGCCTACATTTGAAGACCTAAAGGAAGCTCCTTGTTCCTGGCTCCGGATTGGTGCAGCCAATTGGAGAGCGAACCAGTGGATGGAAGATCTTTCTCTCTGTCTCTCCTCTCTCCATATAACTCTAACTTTCAAATAAATAAATCTTTAAAAAAAAAAAAAAAAAGGAGAATAGAGCCTTCTGGGATCTGGGGCTCTTCCCAGCACCAGAAGATGTGGGAGAAGTGTCGCTGGAAGATTGGGGTCCGTGTGCAGCCCCCCAGGGGCTCCCTGCATGGCCTAGGGCCAGTCCCTTCCCTGTCTCTCCATCTCCGTCAGGTTCCTGAGGTCCCTCTTGCTCGTGGACTTTCTCTGATAAGTTACAGAGAAGGTGGCTCCATGGAAGACTTTCTGAAATGTCTCTGGGAGAGCAGGCCGTGACCCAACAAGGACAACAGCAGCCACTGCTTCCCCGGGGGCCTCCTGCCCAGCATGGTCCAGCTGCTGCTACCAAGTGATGCTCTTTATCCGCCACAGGCTCGGGAGACCATGATTCTCCACTTTTCATTTTTAAAGTATTATTATTACATCATTATTCTGTAGACACACAAACTCAACTCATTCAAATTCAACTCCTCCAGACACTGGCCACAAATCCTAGAGTGAGGTGCATGTGGGAGGGGCCAGGAGTGCATGTGAGAGGCCAAGAGGAAGGGTGGCAGGGAGTCCCCCCGGGCACCCTGGGGACCACCCCTGCAGGGGTGCCTCCACCTGCCCAGACCGGTCCTTTGGGCCCCGACGCCACCCCTGTCCAGGGCTTTGAAGCCGGTCCCATGTGATTCCACCCTCCCTCGCTCTGGCTTCCAGCCTCACACTTCTCCTCTTCCATGTCTTCTTCGTGAATAGTGGTAGTGAGGCTGGGGGCCAGGGGAGGCAGGGTGGACACTGGGTGGAGGGAGGACAAAAACTGTCCAGGGACCCTTCTCTTCATGGGATCCTCGACTGCACAACCAGCTCCTCCTTTGTGTCCGCGCGGATGTGAGAAAG
This sequence comes from Oryctolagus cuniculus, assembly GCF_964237555.1. Lineage (NCBI taxonomy): Eukaryota > Metazoa > Chordata > Mammalia > Lagomorpha > Leporidae > Oryctolagus > Oryctolagus cuniculus. Next base: position 87,913,171 of record NC_091443.1, on the reverse strand, counting down.
TGCACTGCAGACGCAAGCAGCTACCCTGGAAACGGGGATGGGCTCGCTGGCCAGCGCATGGTGCAGCTGGCTGGTGATGGCGGGCAGTGCTGGCAGCTTCCTCCAACCGGTCAGGCTGCTGCTCAGCGCAGCCAAGCGGGTGCTGTACTGCCTGGGCGGATCCATGAACTCAGGCTGCTCCTGCGTGCCCTGGGAGTCTGTGGCAGATGCACTGATGTTGCTGGTCCAGGACTTTGTTCTTGCGGCTGCAGCCGCACCGCATGGCTGGAGTCTGGGCAGGGAGCTCAGAGTCCTTCCAGTCACATGACCCGTGGCTACATCCCGCCAGCAACCCCACCCCCTTTTAACAGATGAGGAACCCGAGGAGCAGATGGCTTAGGATGCTTGCCAATGATCACAGGGCTTGGGGCTGACATTGCGGCATAGCAGGTAAAGCTACCACCTGCAGCACTGGCCTCCCATGTGGGCACCGTTGGAGTCCTGGCTGCTCCACTTCCAATCCAACTCCCTACTAATGTACCTGGGAAAGCAGTGGAAGATGACCCAAGTCCTAGGGCCCCTGCACCCATATGGGAGACCTGGATGAAGCTCCTGGTTCCTGCTTCGGCCTGGCCCCTGCTTCGGCCTGGCCCAGCCCTGGCCATTGTGGCCTTTTGGGAAGTGAGCCAACAGATGGAAGTTCTCTCTTCTCTCTCTCTCTCTCTCCCCCCCCCCAACTCTGACTTTCAAATAAATAAATAAATCTTAAAAAAAAAATTACAGGGCCTCAAAGTCAATGCCACACTTACAACCAGGCTGCCACCTTGCCCTGCTGAAGAACTCAGACATTTGGAAAACACTGAAAAACTCCAGGGTTCTTCTTAGCTCCCACAGGCATCCTGCCTCCCAGACCCACTGCAGGAACTGACACCGGTCCAGGAAGAGCAGGGTTGGCATGGAGAGACCTTAGCAAGGCCGCCAGCAGGGACCCAGATGGTTCAGAATGGTTTGGGTGCTGCTCCTCTCGCCCAGCCCTCCAGAGACAGAGCTGTGGCTCCATATCCCACGGACCAGCAGGCTCAGCCACACGGTGGCCCAGGGACACAGCATGGGGGCGGGCCTGCTCCCCTCTGGACCAAGGGCACAGGCCAGGAAGGAAAAAGGGTGGGCGGGGCCAGCACTGACTGGGCTGGGAGGCTGCCTGGGAGGGAGGAAGCCCAGAAGGACCCAGCCCAGTCTTTGGGCAGAGCCAGCCAAGTGGCCCTGGCATCTCTGCAGCTTCGAGGCCACAAGGGCAGCACCTTGGCCACGCAGCCCTGGCTGGCAGCTGGAGTGGAGGGAAGAGTCCTGACCACATCACACTGTACATGAGGGACAAGGCAGGCCCTGGCCCTGGCTGCCCAGATTGCATGACTTGTACCCTCACCAGCAGCCAAGGGCAAGGAAATGCTCATATCTTGGGAGCAGGCATTTGGCCCAGATATTAGGATGCCTACGTGGGATGCCTGCATCTCATGTTGAAGTGCCTGGGTTCCAGTCCACCTCAGCTCCCAGTTCCAGTTTCCTGTGAATGTATACCCCGGGAAGCAGTAGGTGATGGCTCAAGTACTTAGCTGGGACCCTGACACCCGTGTGGGAGATCTGGATTATGTTCCTGATTCCTGGCTTCAGCCTGGCCCAGACCTGACTGTTGTGGCCATTTGGGGAGTGAACCAGTGATCTCTCTCTCTCTCCCTCTCTCTTCTCCCTCAGTCACTCTGCCTTTCAAATAAATAAAAATATTAAAAAATAAATAAATGCCCATATCTAAAACAAAATTCTTTAGAGCCCTGAGCCTGTAGCCTAGGATTCTGCTCTTCAGGGCCCAACATCTAGAAATGAAGAAAACAAAGAGGGGTTGGCACTGTGGCACTGCTTGTAAAGCCGCAGCCTGTGATGTTGGCATCCCATGTGGGCACAAGTTCAAGTCCCGGCTGCTCCACTTCCGATCCAGCTCCCTGCTAATGTGCCTGAGAAAACAGCAGAAGATGGCCCAAGTACTTGATCCCCTGCCACCCATATGGGAGACCCGAATGGAGTTTTTTTGTTTTTGTTTTTGTTTTTGTTTTTGTTTTTTTTTTGACAGGCAGAGTGGACAGTGAGAGAGAGAGAGACAGAGAGAAAGGTCTTCCTTTGCCGTTGGTTCACCCTCCAATGGCCGCCGCGGCCGGCACGCTGCGGCCGGTGCACCGCGCTGATCCGATGGCAGGAGCCAGGAGCCAGGTGCTTTTCCTGGTCTCCCATGGGGTGCAGGGCCCAAGCACCTGGGCCATCCTCCACTGCACTCCCTGGCCACAGCAGAGGGCTGGCCTGGAAGAGGGGCAACCGGGACAGAATCCGGCGCCCCTACCGGGACTAGAACCCGGTGTGCCGGCGCCGCTAGGCGGAGGATTAGCCTAGTGAGTCGCAGCGCCAGCCTGTTTGTTTGTTTTTGTTTTTGTTTTTTTGACAGGCAGAGTGGACAGAGAGAGACAGAGAGAAAGGTCTTCCTTTGCCGTTGGTTCACCCTCCAATGGCCGCTGCGGCCGGCGCGCTGCGGCCGGCGCACCACACTGATCCGATGGCAGGAGCCAGGTGCTTCTCCTGGACTCCCATGGGGTGCAGGGCCCAAGTACTTGGGCCATCCTCCACTGCACTCCCTGGCCACAGCAGAGAGCTGGCCTGGAAGAGGGGCAACCGGGACAGAATCCGGCGCCCCGACCGGGACTAGAACCTGGTGTGCCAGCGCCGCAAGGTGGAGGATTAGCCTAGTGAGCCGCGGCACCGGCCCCGAATGGAGTTTGAGGCTCCTGGCTTTGGAATGGCCCAGGCCTGGCTGCTGCAGCCATTTGGGAGTGAACCAGCAGATGAAAGATCTTTTTTAAAAAGATGTATATATTTATTATTCATTTGAAAGGCAGAGTTAGAGAGAGAGATATCTTCCATATGCTGGTTTACTCCTCAGATGGCTACAACAGCCAGGCCTGGGCCATTCCAAAGCCAGGAGCTTCCTCCCGGTCTCCCACATGGGTAGCAGGGTCCCAAGCACCTAGGCCACCTTCCACTGGAAATGAATGACACGGCCACTTGTACTGATGGCTGAAGCTCACGCACATGTCTAGCAAAGGAAGTCAGGCTCAAAAGGATCCGCACTGGATAACTCCATCGCCATCAAGTTCAAAACAGGCAGCATAAATCTGTTAGGTGGGACGTTAGAAATGAGCCTGTGTGGGGAGCGGGCCTAAGGGAAGCACAGCCTCTGCAGGAGCTCACCTTGGGAGCAGCCCGGCAGGTTACACCGCGAAGTCCTGCCCAGACCCCGACAACTTCACAGGCGGCCTCAGCCTTCCCCCCGCGAGAGCTCCCCAGGAGAACCCTCTGCTCAGCACCAGTGGTCACCCAGCCTCACCACTGGGCAGCACAGCCGTCCCGGCCCACCCACGGAAGGCACCCTGTGGGGAGCTCCTGGGCCCGGTGCCAGGTGGGCTCCCCAGTCTGACAGCACTGAGTAGTGACACCTAGGGAGGAGTTTCACGTGTTCACACTCAGCAAACCTCTGTCCTGGAGGAGGAGGAGGAGGAAGAAGAGGAGGAGGAGGAGGCAAGGAAGGAGAGACAACAGGAGAACCCGACCCTTTCCCTTAGAAGCCCTGGTCTGAATACAGACTGCGTGCTCAGCTCTCAGCTCTCTCTGAGCCGCCCGCCTGGCCTGCCAGGTGCATTCTCTCCATTAAACCATGTAGCCTTGCTCTCCCCAGTCCGAGTGACTGTCACTCCCTCCCAGATTCTGTCCCATCTGTTCTGATGGATGCCCCATCTCATTAAACCTCACTACCTGGTCGGCACTGCAGCTCAATAGGCTAATCCTCTGCCTGCGGCACCGGCACACCGGGTTCTAGTCCCGGTTAGGGCGCCGGATTCTGTCCCAGTTGCTCCTCTTCCAGTCCAGCTCTCTGCTGTGGCCTGGGATGGCAGTGGAGGATGGCCCAATTGCTTGGGCCCTGCACCCGCATGGGAGACCAGGAGAAGCACCTGGCTCCTGGCTTCGGATCAGCGCGGTGCATGGCTGCAGAGGCCATTGAGGGGTGAACCAATGGAAAAAAAGGAAGACCTTTCTCTCCGTCTCTCTCTCACTGTCCACTCTGCCTGTCAAAAAATAAATTTTAAAAAACCTCACTACCTTGCTTACTTACCACTACTCTTGGTCTTGTGTCTGAAGTCTTTCTTGTTCAAAGACAAGACTTATCCCACCCATTGCCACTAACAGATCAATGGTGCTAGAAGTGAGAATGGTGTTTATCCTTGGTCATTGGAAAGAAGGAGGAAGGAGATGTCTGGAGTGTAGGTAGAGTGGTTTCTTTCATTTTTTTAATTTAAGATTTATATATTTTGATTGAAAGGCAGGGTTACAGAGAAAGAGGGGGAGACAGAGAGAGATCTTCCATTCGCTACTCCCCAGTGGCTACATCGGTTGGGGCTGGGCCGGACTAAAGCCAGAGACCAGGAGCTTCTTCCAGGTCTCCCACATAGATGCAGGGACCCAAGCACTTGGACCAACTTCTGCTGCTTTCCCAGGCCATTAGCAGGGAGTTGGATAAGAAGTGGAGCAGCTGAGACTCGACCTGGCACCCATATGGGATTCCAGCACTACAGGCAGTGGTTTAACTTGCTACATCACAGCACCAACCCGTTTTCCTTCCTTCCTTCCTTCCTTCCTTCCTTCCTTCCTTCCTTCCTTCCTTCCTTCCTTCCTTCCTTCCTTCCTTCCTTCTTCTCTCTCTCTTTCTCTCTCTCTCTCTCTCTTAGGCAGAGTTACAGAGACAGAGGAAGAGAGAAGGATCTTCCATCAGCTGGTTTACTCCTCAAATTGCCTCAATGGGAGGGGCTGGGCCAGGCTGAAGCCAGGAGCCAGGAGCTTCCTCAGGGTCTCCTATGTGAGTGCAGGGGCCCAAGCACTTGGGTCATCTTCTGCTGCTTTCCCAGGCCATAGCAAGGAGCTGGGTGGGAAATTGAGCAGCTGGGACCCAAACCGATGCCCATATGGGATGCTGGCGCCATAGTGGTGGATTTTCCCATAATGCCAGCCCCACTAGGGTTTTTTAAAAGGGAACTTTTAATATGAAACCAAGGAAAACACACACACACACACACACACACACACACATAAACACAACTGATAGGCCAGTTGAGGTCCTTCTGAGCTGTTCCTTCCTCCTCTAAAACTAGCAGGTGACACTAGATGGTCTCAGAGATCCTTATCAGTTCCCACTGCCTAGCGATTCCCTGATGGTTTTCTCAGACAGACAATGGGCTGCTGAATTTGCTGGGGAGGGCAGTAGCTCGAGGCCCCTGGCCATGGCCAAGGACAGGCTGTGGCTGCCAGCTGACTGGCCAAAGCCCCTCCCTCCAGGACTTGACCCTACAGATACTCAGGGAGGGAGGGAACACACCCCCTGCCCGGGGCCCCTGGTGGCCCCGCCCATCCCAGCCTGCTTCCTGCTGCGGCCAGAAGAGCCCTGTCCCGTCTCTGGATCTCAGTGGATGCACCTTGCCTTCTGTGGGTCGCCCCCTTTGGCCTCTCGGGCCCCTCCCAAGCTCCTGCCGGAGGGACCCTCTGGAAAGCCCCGCGCAGCCGCAGCGCTGACACAGGAAGGGGTGAGGGGCGGCCTCAGCCTCGTGGGCGAGTTCCTGCCGAGGTTCCAGCTGCAGCCTCACAGCCACAGTCACTCCCCTTCCCCCGCCCGCCGCCCCGCTGGGTCCTGCTGCCGAGTTGTCCTTATAAGGAAAGGGCCCGCAGAACCTCTCCCTGGGGCCAGAGCTGGCTGGCGTGGGCTCAGCAGGGCCTCCGGGTGTCCTCCCAGCACAAGGCCAGTGGACTTGCCCCAGGTCCCCCAGGGCTGAGCATCCATCCCGGCAGGAAACACTCAGCGGTGACCCAGGCCAGGACCCCAGGCTGCTCAAAGCCCCGGCCCTGACACTAACGTTGACCTCCTGGGCAATTTGCTCAAGTCCCAGTTTCTCAAGCTGTGGAGTGAAGAGTGCCTCTTCATGCTGAGGCTGGTGACAGTGAGGAACACACAGGCCTGGAAACAGTCAGGACTCTGGGGCTTATGAAGCATTTCCTACAAGGCAGGCTGTGGGCTCCGTAGGGACGAAGGAGAGACAACCAGTCCATTTTGCAGACGGGAAACACAGAGGCACAGTTTGCCCCCAAGCTACACAGCGGGGTTGAATCTGGGTGTGTCTGCCTCCAGATCTAACATCCTGGCATTTCCTCCAGGAATGTTGTTTTCGAAAGAAATTAGGACAGCAGGGAGGAATGTCTGCCGTCACCTCTCCACCCTTCCATGTCGCTCACAGAGCCTCCACTGGAGAGACGCTCTGAGCTCTCTCCAGACAGCCCCGGTTGTGCAGGGTAGGAGAGACAGAAAGACACAGGTCACTTGATGCCTCTGGGGCCCAGGCTCAGGTAGGGGGAGAGAGAGGGGCAATGCTGAGCCTCTCCCCACCAGGTCCTCCCCTTGTGTCCTGGGCCTGTCCGAAGGCAGCCACTGAGCGGTTTGCAAAACTGTGCTCCCAGGACTTCAGGCCGCCCGTGCACCCAAGGCTGGCCTCCGCCCAGGCCACCAGCCCCGGGGGCGCAGGGGGAAAGCACATTCTCACCACATCCTTCCGCAGCCCGGGGCTGGCCACCAACACCCTCTCGGTCACTGCTCCCTTCCCGGTGGCCCTCCAGAGGGGACGGAGCTCCCTGGTTGATGTGGGAGGGACACGCCCCTCAGCGAACAGCCTGCTTTATGAAAGGTCAAGGTAGGCGAAGGGATTCCCCCAAAGCCCCCGGCTTCGCTGTCACCACCCGCCATGTGTGCGCGCGAAGGGGCACAAGGGTCACAGGCACAGTGGATAGGCCCGGGGTCAGGTGCTTCCTGTTATGCTGACCACAGGGTCCATCCAGTGGCCCTCCCAGAGGAGGAGGAGGAAGGGAGCCAGCCTCTGGCGAGCGCGGTGGAGCTTTCCCATCTTGGGGAGCGGGAAACACTGCAGTTCTACCTCACTGGTGGCTCCCCGAGCCTCAGACTCACCTGGAGTCTCTGGCTGGGATTTGAACCTGGGCAGCCTGACTTGGCCCCACGGCTTCCCGAGAATGCTCAAAGAGCCCTGAGGTCCCACTGAGGGAGGGGTGGAGGCCCCCAAGGCCCAAGGTTGAGAGTAAAACAGCTAGAATCACCATTTTGGAACCTTTACGGGAAGCACCTGTTCGACAAGCACAATCAAAGGACACCAAACCTGGGGGAACCTGCGGTGAGGAGCAACATATTTGGGCGAGGTCCTAAGATGTCTCCCGCAGGGGCCGACGCTGTGGCGCAGTGGGTTAACGTCCTGGCCTGAAGTGCCAGCGTCCCATATGGGCACCGGTTCGAATCCCGGCTGCTCCTCTTCTGATCCAGCTCTCTGTTGTGGCCCAGGAAGGCAGTGAGGATGGCCCAACTGCTTGGGGCCCTGCACCCACGTGGAAGACCCAGAGGAAGCTCCTGGCTTCGGATCGGCACAGCTCTGGCCATTGCGGCCACCTCTCTCTCTCTGCCTCTCCTCTGTGTAACTCTGACTTTCAAATAAATAAATAAATCTTAAAAAAAAAAAAAAAGATGTCTCCCACAAATGGTTTCTTAGAGAAAAAGCAGTAACTCAACAAACAGAAGTCAGACACCACACAGGTGCTCAAAGCAAACATCACCCATGAGGGGCAGGTGCACAGCACCTGTCTCCAGGAAGCACAGCTTCGCCTGTACAGTCTACTGTTTGAGAATCCAGACCCTCAACCAAATCTCAAGGAGACCTCAGACAAACTTCAGATGAGGACCCGTCTATCAGTGGCGGGGAGGGGGCTGCCCAGCAGGGTAGGCAGCACTGTTTTCTTCAAAAACATCAGGGTGGGCATTTGCCTGGTTTGAGTCCGTTACTCAGCTCCCAGCTAATGAGCACCCTGAGAGGCAGCAGGGGATGGGCTCAAGCACCTGGGTTCTTCCCCCTCATGTGGGAGACCTGGATTGACTTCGAGGTTCTAGGCTTCAGCCTGGCCCAGCCCAGCCCTGGCTGCTGTGGGCATTAGGGAAATGAATCTCAGATGGGGGCATTCTCTCTCTCTCTCTCTCTCTCTCTCTCTTGAATCTCAGATGGGGGCATCCTCTCTCTCTCTCTGTATTTCAAGTAAAATGAAAATAAATATTTTTTTTTAAAATGTCAGTGTCATGAAAGAGAGACTGTGGCAGTGAGATGACAGTTGTGTTCCTGTAGCGGGGGCGGAGGAGGGTTAGAATATGATAAAGGATGCTACTGGGTCGAAGGCCACACAGGAATATAAACAACAAACTACTGTATCGGTGCGAAATAAACTGATGTTGATAACGGTACTGTGGTCACATGACACAACAGGCTTATTTTTAGGAAACGCACACTGAAGTATTTAGGGATAAAGGACCATGATAACTAACTTTCCAATGATTCAGAAAAAAATTATGTGCATACATGAAGAACAGGAAACGCTCTGCAGAGAAAACAATAGAGCAAGCTGCGTGTACTGTGTCCCTTTGTACTATTTTGATTCTTGCGATTTCACTCTCAGTTTGCAATTATTTCCAAATACAAAGTTTATAGAAACTGTTGAAAGCATTGTTCTTTATGACCCTGGCCCCCAGCCTATGGAAACAAGAAGTGGGAGCAGGGCTGTGAAATGTTCAGCCAGGATGGAGCACTGGGACCGACAGGGCCCCAGCCCAGCCCCTGGAAAGAGGGCCCAAGAGCCAAATTTGGCACTGATGACGCCAATGACCAACTCCCACCTGCCCTCTGCTTCCCGGAGGCCAGCCCTGGAGCTGACCCCCGCACCCACAGACAGGCTTGGGGCAGAGAAGTTCCATAAAAAGGGATTTATTGCCAAACTTCGAGAAAGGCTTCAGAGGCAGACGACCCTGGATGCCATCCTGCCCCAGGACAACACAGCAGTCCCTGTGGACTCCTTGCTCCCCCGCCTCCTCCACTAGAGCTGGCACGTCCCCGGGGCCCAGGCTGCCCAGCCGTGGGAACTGGTGGCACGGCCCACTGGTCACCTGACACAGTAGGAAACTCAGCCTCCACATCCTGGAAGCAGGTGTGTTGGCTAAAGCCCCAGCCAGCCCGGCGGCTGGTGAGGGAAGGCTGCTCCCCAGGGGAAGGCGGCAGGGGCACGTGACTGCGGGCACCTGATGACACTGTTGCTCCTGCACTGGAGACAGGTGGAGAGAGAGGCAGACGGCGGCGTGGGAGCCCAATGGGTCCAGGGAGTGTGGTTCGGGGAGGCCAGCGGGGCCAGAGCTGCAGCGCTGCTGCTCACCTCTGCTTTGCCCAGGGAAGACGACAGGGTGGACCCTGCACCTCTGCATCGCTGCCCACTACCCTCAAGAACAAAGTGACAGGACAGTAACAAAGGCGTCGACTGCACTGGTCGGCCTCAGTGGGCACGGCTGGTGGCCCGCGGAGGGCGGGCGGCAGGGGGCAGAAAGGCCAGGGCATGCTGCCACCCTCCCTTCCCTTTCCGTAAACAAAAGTGCACAAGCAGGAATCTCCCGCCGGAAGCTGCTCCCACCCCCACCCCACCCCCGCATCCCGGGGAGGGGGGACAGTGAGGCCTAGGAAGCCAGGCCCAACCCTCCGACCTGCAGGGCCTCTGCACCTACGAGCTCTGCCCTCGGTGCAGCTGCAGCAGCAGGATGGAGGCCACATGTGCTCCTGCAGTTGGGGCCATGGGGGCAGGGGCAGGGTGCCGAGATGGACCAAGGAAGGGGAGGAGAAAATGCTCCTGCCAGGGAGTTAAAACGGTGCAGCCCATGTGGCGTGGAATGGGGGAGTGGGGAGCGGCTTCAGACTCCCACACGCTCCCATCGTCACTGGGAGAAATGACAGGGATCCTGAACCTGTTTGGGCTGAGGAAAAGCCACAGAGACCCAGACAAATCCCAGCTACGGTGACATCGCTTCTGCGGCCTGATTTCTCGTGACCTCTGTGGGGCTCACTTCCAGGAGTGTGCAAGGCTTGCACAAGCTGGGCCCAAGGCAGAGACAAGACTAAGGGAAGTTTCGGAGCTCCCCTTCCACCCTGGCACCCCCCAGACCTCTGCCCTGCAGTCACGCTCCGCAGAGGGGGAGAGGCTGCAGGCAGTGCCCTTGCTTTGCAGAGAGCCCAGAGAGGGGCCGCGCACCTGCCGCGGGACAAGCCCGCCAGCTCCCAGGTTTCACCCAGCTGAGGGATGAACCTGGCCCCAAGGCCTCTGCAGCGTCTCAGAACAGGCTTCAAGGAATGTAAACTTCTGGGGCTGGGGACAGAGATGACGTCACTCCCAGGAACCCCAGTCTGTAACAACCCTGCAGGGCCTGAGGTGTGTTCCCAGCCAAGCCCAGACCCCAGAGGCTGGAGGCCAGGCCAGGTGGCCGGGAGGCGGCCCCGGGTGGTGCCTGGCACACTGGCCAGGGCAGGAAGGACCCCAGGAGTCTCCTCGGACCTGCCCAGCGGCCCCTCGGCAGCCTGAGCAGTAGCACATTCTTGGCAGGGCTGGGCTGTGATGCATGGGGCGGTCGGCAGGCCCTAGGGCGCGCTTCTCCGGTACAGGGTCACCAGCTCCTTCCGCTTCTCCCTCAGCCCCGGGGCCTCCTGGTCCAGCTCTCCCAAACTGCGCATTTCCTGCAGGACCTGGGTGGCCTGCCTCAGCTGCTCCACAGCCTGGCTGAGCAGAGTCTCGGCGCTCGCAGGGGCCGGCTCGCTGCTCAGCATCTTGTTCAGCAGTTTCTCTGTCTCCTCAGAAGCCACCTTCACCTCCAGCTGGGCCCGATACAGCCGTTCCCGGGGCTGCCGTGGACGCCGGGGGCCGTCCCCAAGCAGGTCCCCAAGAGATGAGCAGCGGGGATGGGACTGAGGCGGCAGGTCCCAGGGGTGTGGTGCTGTGGACACTGGCACACCCTTTCGGGGAGTCCCAGGGGTGCCTGCGGCCTGGGATGGCTTGGTGGGCTCAGGACCGTCATCCACACCGTTCACAGAGACCTGCTCTGGGCCTGGGGCAGGGGCCTCAGGGGCTCCAGGACCGTGGGCTGGACTGGAAGCCGAAGACCTACTCATGCAGGCTTTCAGTTTCTCCGACAGGATCTTGGGTGGGGGCGCCGGGGGCTCCCCCCGCTCCCTGGGGGCAGCCTCCGAGGTCTCCGAGCAGGGCACCTGAGCCGGCTCTGCACTCTCTGGGGCGGGCGGCTGCTCCGGGCTGGGGTTCTCCCAGCTCACGGTCAGTTTGTCAGGCAGGACGCTGCTGGGCAGCTGCTTGGGGCCACCGTCCCCTGCTTCGGGGGTCTCCGAGTCCTCCTGGCTCTCAGGCTGGGCCTCAGCGCTTGCGGGATCGGGGCTTGGGGCCGTCTCCGCCACAGGCGTCTCGACCGGCTCCCTGAGGCTGCTGGGCTCAGGTGCTGGGGAAGGCTTGGTGGGAGGCGTGGGAGGCATGAGGGGCCGCGCTGTGTCCCGGGGCTGGCTCTCGCTGACATCATTGCTAGAGGCAAATCCTGGAGGCCCGCTGTCTGGAACATCGAGGTCCAGGCGCAAAAGCCCATCCGAGGCTGCGCTGGCCACCTGGGGGCAGGGACAGTGTGTGGGCATCATCCTCCCTGAGGGACAGTGATTCCCACGCCCTCTCATCTAGGCCCCGCCCACCCCCGTGCCCTCTGCCCAGGCTTCCGAGCCTCCTTGATTAGAAGCTAAAGTGATTTCCTGATTGAATCCTTTCCTCTCCCTCAAATTCCCTGTTTCGGGAGCACTGAGCAGGAAGCCGGAGCCAGGGTATCCTCTTGGAGGCCGGGCCTGGTGTCTGTCACGATTGTGAGACCGCTCCTCTCAATGGCAGGGGACATGGCCCCAGGCAGCCCGGCTGTGCGCTTCTCAGAAAGATCCCTTCTCTGTAGTCACTCTGCCCGCCGCCACGCCTGGGGCCCTCACAGCCAGCTTGTGACAGGACCAGGACTCAAATACAGTGCCCCTGAGTCACCTCGCACCCACTCACTTCCACTAGGCCTTCCTGGGACCTGTCCCAGCTGCCAGTCCAGCTGCTGGAGGCCTGTGTCCACTCCCCGACCACAGCCACCTGCCAGAGGAGAACCCGGCACCAGGCAGGCAGCTGTCCCCCCCTGGCTCTGGGCAGCCAATCCTGTGGTTGCGGGGACCTCAGAGACACCGGAGCAGAGCTGGGCAGGCGGCCTCTCGCACGGTCCCTGAGATGGCAGGGGTTCCCAGGGGGACCCTCGCTCCCCTTTGCAGCACCATGTGATCTGGCCCACACGTGCTCTCAGCCACTGGGGACCACCACAGAGATACCCCCAACACACACACACACACACACACACTCATACACACACTCATCTCATGCATACTCATACACACATTCTCATCATACAGAAACACACTACACATGTGCATGCCCACATACACACACACTCACAAATATACCCCCATTTCACACATGCTCACATACTCATACATGTGCACGCTCAAAAACACATATACACACACTTGTATGAATACACACATCACACATGCTCACAAACACACACTCATACATGTGCACGCTCACTCACTCTTCACACATATTAACATAAACACACCAATTCACACACACACATACACGCACATGCATACATACATGTGTCCATGCACTCACACTCAGAAGCACACACTGCTGCCTCCCCATCCCCCATCAGGCAGCCACGCCTCCTTTCCTCTCTGGCTCCCTTGGCCACCCCCTCTGCAGGCTCCTTGCCCTCAGTTGACAAGGCAGGAGCAGGCTGTCTCACCTCAGAAACACTCCCTCCACTCTCCTTGGGTCCTTGCCCCAGGGCAGCCCCAGCTATGTACCCCCTGACAGCCTTAAGCTGACTCCGTCTCTCAGAAAATACGCTGTACATGTCAGCTGCCTTTTCCACAGTCCTGCCCTGGGACCTTGTGGTCACCTTGTGGCCGATGGATGGCCCCCAGGGCCTTGCCCATCTCTCTCGGAAGTGCCCCTCCCTCCCTGACTTCCTGGTGCCAGGCTCCCTGCTGGCTGCCCCTGCAGCCCCCCACTTCTGAGGCCCTTTCCTGGCCCCCGGAATCTCTCCTCTGCCACCAGCTTCTCCTGACCACTCCTCTTGACCCACCCGGTCTCCCAAATTCCCTCTGCCCATGGCCTCCCTCTGCCCACGGCCTCCTTCTGCCCACAGCCTCCCTTCGCCCAGTCCCCAGGCATGGGGAACCCACACTCAACCACAAGCCTGGTGGCTCCTGCTTCCTGCTATCTCTCCCAGGGGTACCTCTTTTCACATCCCCCTCTGGAGCTGACCTAGCCCCTGCCCCTTCCACCCTCAATCCCCCAGCTTCGGCCAGGGCCTCAAACTGCCCCCCTGGAAGGCACCTGCACCCCCATCCCCGATCCCTGTGGGGAAGGCCTCCAGGATTTCTCCCCTGTACCCAGCCCTTCCTAAGAAATCTGCCAGCTAACAGAGGCACGTGGCACTCCTTGAGCTGTCCTGCCTCACGTCTCAGCACCCATCACTGCGCCTGGGAGTCCCCTCACTGCAAGTCTACCAGCTGAGACCCTCCCTGCACCACAGCATCAGCTCAGATGCCAGTGATTCTGGGTCCCTCCTGCACTGGCCTCCCAGGGTCCCCTTCTGAACGGAGACCCAACCCAGCCGGGCGTGGGGTAGTCTGTGCACAGGGCACTTTGCCAGCTGGAAGCTGAGTTCTGAGGGGTGGCAAGCAGCCTCACGGGCCTGCTTCCCTCCGGCACCAACTCCGGCCAAGGTCAGGGTGTGCACTCAACAAGGGAAATGGCCATGGGCTCAAGTACCCTGAAACCTGCACCTGCACAGGGCACTTCAAAATTTCAGAAAATGCCTACTATTCAAAAACTGTGCATGCATTAAAAAAAATTGCACCAAAATGAGCTCAGCTTTTAATTGCATTTTCCATGGACTTCTCGAGGTACCCTTGAAGGGCACAGGTGTCTCCATCACACTTCCTGCCTACCATTCAGAAAGCCCTATCTCCAGATGGCCTCAGGAAAAGGGGGTGGGGGTGGGGTGAGCCCGGCTGCCACCCTACAGAGCTGGGGTCCCAGGCTGAGCTGACCTCCCCCCACCCAAGCTGGAACAAGGCCTCACCTCCTTCAAGTGGACTCTGGTTGGTGGCCGGCGCTTCTGGCCTCCCCGGACTCGGTCACGCGTCACATGTTCCAGGGCACAGCTCTTGTCTATTTTTACCTAGAAGGAGGGGGCATCAGGTCAGCCCCCCAGGCTTAGGGAGAACAGGAAATACCCCGACATGGAGCTAACGCAGAGGTGGGGTCACCACCCTGCTGCTGAAACCTCCCAGCCTCTCCCCGTGCCGCTCTGGGTCTCTGTCTGCAGCCGCTCTGGTCACTTCAGTCTCCCTGCTAAATGTCATGCCCTGCGGATATCTAGGCAGTCCTGGGACTGCTTCGGGGCTTGACTGTGGGACAAGAAGCCACGATCCACTTCTGGTACCGGGAGGCCCCGGCCCCGGCCACTCTCCTATGCCCTCTGGGGCGAGCCCGAGAGGAAGCTGGCTTCTGCCCCCTCGGGCCCAGGCCTTTGGGTAAAGTAAAGGGGCTCAGGAGTAGCTGGGAAGCCCCAGAGTGAAACTCACATGGGCAATGCGGCCACTGAACGCCACAGAGGGCTGCTGCCATGACGGCGAGTGGGGGTGACACCATCTGTGCCTCTGTGGAGGCGTGAACCCCACTCTTGTGCCTTCCGCCACTGAAGGGCTGGACATGCCACACAGGATACAACACAGAGCCAGAAGTCAGGGGCCCTGGGTGCCTGAAGGGGACTTGTGGGAGCACACTGGCTGCCCGCAGGTCTCAGCCATCTGCAACCCAGAGCACCCATCTAGGCTGCCCCTAGGTCCGCTGGAGCCCATATCGCTAAGGCTGTAAGGTGTCCGGGACAAACCCTCCCTAGAAGATCCTGGTGCCATGGGACACCTGCCTGACCTGAGCCTAATCCTGGCTGTGATCACCACAGCCGCCAGCACAGCCCAGGGGGTGGAGGTCGCAGGGCTGGGTCCTCACTGCAGGCAGACAGGAGGAGGCCCAGGGCTCATCCGGCCCAGCAGGCAAACTGAAGAGGGAGGGCTCGGGCTCTGGGAACACCCCCAGCCCACCCCAGCCTCCCCGGACGGGGCCACCTGCCGTCTCCAGCTGGATGCGTGCCTGTAATCGGCTCAATTCTACCCGAGCACTTACCTGCTTTCTAACTTAGAACAAGTGACTTAACTTCCTTAGGCCGGTTTCATCCGTAAAATGGGACACCACCACCTACTCTGAGGGGCCGCTGTGAGGGCTAAGAGGGGTAACAGCGTCAGACACCCCAGCAGTGACAACGCACGCGGCTTTGCAGCCGTGCGCAGCTGCTGCATCGCACCTCGTCAAAAGCCTTGTTCTTGCCCCGGTTGATGCCTTCGTTGAGGGCTCTGATCCAGGACTCCTTCTCCTCCCCGCTGGGTGCCTGGAATTTGATGTCGCTGACCTGCGGGACAGCCAGGTGGGGTGCACAGCAGACGTTTAACAGGACTGGCCTGTGTGGTCTATGAAGCTTCCACCCCCAGATCCCGAAGTCAAACCAGAATGACTCCCTGACAGGTCTGACACCAGGGCTTGAGGACAAGGAGGGGAAGGAGCCAGCAGAGAGGCCTCCCAAGCCGCAGCTCCCACAGGCTCTGAGCGGACTCAGGCTGCCCTGTGGAAAAGCCCAGCTCCAGCCCCACTCCAGGGCCACCCCCACCCCAGGCCGGATGCCTGAAGCCTGCAGAGCAGGAGAAGCCCAGTCGACCCCCACACAAGGCTGAGTTTAATGTCAGAGGTCACAGGTACCGAGGGTGTCAACTGGGAAGGCACACAGGGACCAGGGCCACACTCAGCCCTGGTGCCAGCTGATAAAATACACCTGGATACCCAAAGTCCCAGGGCCTCCTTCCCAGCCTCGAAACACAGACTGCAAAGAGAAGGGCACTGGGACCAGCTGGTGACTTCCAGCCCACCCTGCGTCCCGTAGATGAAGGAGCTGAGGCTAAGCTCATGGGAGATTAAGGTGGGCTAAGGCAGAACCCACGACTCCTGGCTCCCACCCCACCCACCCACCCATGCACGGGTCCCATCCCCTCTCAGGAGATCTGGACATGTGAGGGGCCACTTGCACAGCAGAGCAGTGGGGCTTCCAACTTGATCCACTTACAGCTGTCTGCCCTCTGCCCTCTGACCTCAGTCTCCTCATCTGTAGAAGAGAATACCCCTGAAATCTGCCTGATGGAGTCAGGAAGATCATTGTAAAAATGATGCATCTAACTGGAACAAGCGTGTCCATGGCAACATTAGCCACAACAGCTTAGTGGCAGAAGCAGCCCAAGTGGCCGTCAGCAGGTGGATGGAGAAGCACAGGCTGGGATCTCCATGCAACGGGCTGTTTTTCAGCCTGAAAAAGCTAGGAGATTCTGATACATGTTCCAACATGAATGAACCCTGAAAACAGCATGCTCAGTGAAATCAGCCAGGCACAGAAGGACAAAGGCTATGGGGCTGGCGCTGTGGCCTAGCGGGTAAAGCCACCGCCTGCAGTGCCGGCATCCCATGTGGGCACCAGTTCGAGTCCCGGCTGTTCTACTTCCCATCCAGCTCTCCGCTATGGCCTGGGAAAGCAGCAGAAGATGGCCCAAGTCCTTGGGCCCCTGAATCCGCATGGGAGACCTGGAGGAAGCGCCTGGCTTTGGATCGGCACAGTTCTGGCCGTTTTGGCCAATTGGGGAGTGAACCCACAGATGAAAGACCTCTCTCTCTCTCTGCCTCTCCTCTTTCTGTATAACTCTGCCTTTCATATAAAAAAAAAAAAAAAGACAAAGGCTGTGTGTTTCCACCCACATGAGGGACCTGAAACAGTTCAAAATCACAGACTGAAAGTAGAATGGCAGTTGCCACGGACCTGGGGGAGAGGAAAAGGCACTCCATTATTCCCTGGAGACAGAGTTTCAGTTCCAAAAGCTGCAAAGAGCTGTGGCGCTGGATGGTGGTGACGGTTGCACGTCACGAAGGGGCACACTTGCCGCCGATCACCATCGTGACTGTCATGATCTGAACATTGACTGTGGTTTCAGTTACTTATTTATCTGAGAGGTAGAGAGAGCTCCCATCTGCCGGTTCACTCCTCAAAATCCTACAACAGCCAGGACTGGGACAGGCTGAAGCCAGGAGCCAGGAACTCCATGTGTGTTTCCCATATGGATCACAGGGACCCAACCATGGAGCCATCGCCCGTGCCCTCCCAGGGTGCACAGTAGCAGGAAGCCAGAGCCAGAAGAGCCACGACTGGAACCTAGGCACTCCGATGTGGGACACTGCGTCTTAATCACTAGGCCAAACAGCCACCCCCAAACCACGATTTTTTTTTTTTTTTTTTTTGACAGGCAGAGTGGACAGTGAGAGAGAGAGACACACAGAGAAAAAGGTCTTCCTTTACCGTTGGTTCATCCTCAATGGCTGCTGTGGCAGGTGTGCTGCAGCCAGCGCACTGCACTGATCCGAAGCCAGGAGCCAGGTGCTTCTCCTGGTCTCCCATGCGGGTGCAGGGCCCAAGCACTTGGGCCATCCTCCACTGCCTTCACGGGCCACAGCAGAGAGCTGGCCTGGAAGAGGGGCAACCAGGACAGAATCTGGTGCCCCGACAGACTAGAACCCGGGGTGCCAGCGCCACAAGGTGGAGGATTAGCCTATTGAGCCGCGGTGCTGGCCCCAAACCACGATTTTTAAAAACTGAAGAGAAGTCTCTTTCCCAATCTCTCTGTAACTCTGACTTTCAAATAAATAAAATAAATCTTTAAAAAAAAATTAGTCAGAGTTCAGAGAGAGGTAGACAGAGAGAGAGAGAGAGGTCTTCCATCTGCTGGTTCACTCCCCAGATGGCCGCAATGGCCAGAGCTGTGCCAATACGAAGCCAGGAGCCAGGAGCTTCTTCCAGGTGCAGGGGCCCAAGCACTTGGGCCATCTTCTGCTTTCCTAAGCTATAGCAGAGAGCTGGATCGGAAGAGGAGCAGCCGGGACTATAACCGGCGCCCATATGGGATGCCAGCTCTTCAGGCTAGGGTTTTAACCTGCTGCGCCACAGAGCTGGCCCCTAAAATAAATCTTAAAAAAAAATGGAGAAAACAATGAGGTGTCCTAAGTGCTGAGTGTGGTACTGGGCAGAGTGAACCCTCAGGAATAGAAATCAAAAGTTCCTGCCTCTGTAAAGTGGGACAACACCACCTACTACAAAGCAAGGCCGACGGAATTAAACACAGTTACATCCAGGGCCTGGCACATAGTAGGTACTCAGTAAACAGTTACTGAAGGAATGAGCCAATAAATGAAAGAGCTGGCTCCAAGTTCCTCCCTTGCCCCATTTTTGGGCCACTGCCTACTCTCTGACCTCAAGATGCCCTAGTTCTGTCTTGATGGTAGCCAGGCTGCCCATCCCCCACTCTGGTGTTAGATGGCGCCTTCCTCCCGCCACTCTCCCAGTTATGTAACACCCCGGGTCACCCGGCCCCCTCAGCATCCCCATTATATAACTCCTTCCTGGCTGCCGGCCTCCTCCTCCTACAGGGCCCTGGGTCCCACCCACTCCCCCAGGCCAGGCATGGCCAAGTGCTCATTTGCATGACCAGGGTAAATTTGATCCTGGCAGCAGATCTGCAGTAAAGTCAGAAACCCCAAGGCACCGTGGCAACTGCCTCTCGGACCAGCCATCAGGGCTGCTGGGGGCGCAGGTGGGCCCGCGCCACATCTGGGGGCTGCAAAGGCCACCAAAGACTGTGGTGGGCGCTGCTGCGGCAGCACCGGTTCCTCTGACCTCTGCTGCTGCTGCTCACAGGCTCCGGGTGGACGGGGCCCTGCCTGGGCGCAGGAATTGGCACCCCAGAGAGCTTGAGGCGTGTGCAGCTGAGCTTGAGAGAGCGGCTGAGAACCGTCGGGTGGCCCAGTTCTACTCCCTTCACTGTGGGCCTCAAAGGGACAACAGGACCACTGGAGCCAGTCCCTCCGCCACTGGCCCAGCCCACCTGAGGCTGGCCACTGGGAATGTGTGGCCCCCTCCCAGGCAAGACCTGTAATGGTCCCAAGGAGGCCCCAACACACGGGAGAGAGAGAATGCAAGGATAAGGGGGAGAGCCGGAGCCGCGGCTCACTAGGCTAATCCTCCGCCTTGCGGCGCCAGCACACAGGGTTCTAGTCCCGGTCGGGGCGCCGGATTCTGTCCTGGTTGTCCCTCTTCCAGGCCAGCTCTCTGCTGTGGCCCGGGAAGGCAGTGGAGGATGGCCCAAGTACTTGGGCCCTGCACCCCATGGGAGACCAGGAGAAGCACCTGGCTCCTGCCATCGGATCAGCACGGTACGCCGGTTGCAGCCTGCCGGCCGCAGCAGCCATTGAAGGGTGAACCAACGGCAAAGGAAGACCTTTGTCTCTGTCTCTCTCTCTCGCTGTCCACTCTGCCTGTCAAAAAAAAAAAAAAAAGGATACAGGGGACCCAGTTCTCAACAAGGGCACCCTGAATCCGGGCTGAGTGAGGATGATTAGAACAGGGGCAACACCAACGAGCTGTGTCCCCGAGGGCCACAGGCCACACAGGTCCCTGCCAAGAGCCCTTCCAAGAAGCCCCAGGGGCACAGGCCCTGGAGGAGCCAGGAGCCAGGCCGCGGAAGGAGCCCAGAAGGCCTGGGAGAAGGAGCAGGACTAAATGCCAGAGAGGAAAAGGGGGGAGGGGAAGAAAGGAGACAGGAAAGGGCCAAGCTGGCCAAGAGCAGCAGGACAGCGAGGCCCAGCAGTGGCCACCCTGCTTCCTGGCAGCGTCTGTCTGTGACCTCATGGGCAGGGGTGTGGGGATGGAGGGGCAGGGGGAGGAGGCGTGCGAGACACTGGAGTCTTTGTTTATTTGATTAGAAGGAAAAAAAAAAAAAAGGCGGCCTTAGGACCAGACAGTCAGGGTCACGTGACCTCAGAGCCGGCCTCACTGAGGATGGGGAACACCCAGGGCGCTGGGAAAGGCGGCGGTGATGAGAGGCGTTGGAGACGGACGCGGTGCTCCGGGCCGGATCCGCATCTACCCTCTGGGACTCCGTCTTCTTGTGTGAGCTTCTGCGGTGGCCACAGACGGGCACCTGGAGCTGGAGCCAGGGTGTGTGCTCCACCCGAGGCCCCCACCACTTTCATCTCCCTGCTGGTTGTTCCCAGCATCACCCAGAGCCAACCTGGACTCTTGGCAGAGTTAGAGCAGGGGGAGGGGGGTGCTGGCCGAAGCCATTGAGAATGCAGCTGCACAAACAGGCCCCTGGGAAGGTGGCGGCCCACCCTGAGCTGGCCTGACCCACCTCCCCACCACCCGCTGGTTCTCAGAGCTAGGGAAAGAGGCACCACCTACGCGCTGTAAGAGCCGCACCCCCCAGCCGGGCCTGCACCTGCACAGGAGGCCCGCACACAAAGGCCAGCCACACAGACTTAGTCCTTCACACCCAAACAAGCATCCAGGCACTGGGCGCCCACTCAGAGATGTAGCGAGTCTCTGGGACAGGACAGGGGCTCCAAGGCCTGAAAGACCAAAATGTAACTTTTTCTGCTCTCCAAGAACCAGCAGCCTAGGCCCAGCCCCACAAACCCCAAGACACTGAACACCTGCCCGACCCTGGGCACATCCTCCAGCTCCCCCTCCCCCTCCATCGCTGGCTTGGTTCCTTCTTGTCCCTACACACTGCCGAGCAGTACAGAGGCTACGTGAGTAAAACATCACAGGCCGCGGGGACGACAGGAGGCTGAGCAGAATGGCCTCTCACAGGCCCAGCCTAGACCAGTTCCCCACCCCCCCCCAACACCCTCCCTGCCCCGCCTCTGTGACTCAGCCCCGCTCTGCAAGGCTGCACATGACAGGCAGCGCTTGGGGCGAGGTGTGGTGACAGCTGGCGAGGCGAGAGGTGCTGTACCCGCCGGCCTCCAACCCAAACCCTCTCTTGACATCTGTGAAAGCACCCCACGTGGCGGCACCCACCAGAACCCCACCAGAGAGAGGTGCCACCAACTGCACAGTGCACCTGCTCAGAAAGGAGGGCCCAGGAAGAATCTCCGTCAAGAGTTTCTCGGCTACGCCCACGAAAGGCAAATGCAAGGTGCGGAGAGCTGGGGCGCCGCTTCTGGCCCTGAGCCCACCCCGGAAAGCCATATCCTCCCTTCGAGGCCGGTGGGATGGAAGCCACAGCCACAGCTTGCTGGCCTTAGTGCTGAACCTCCTGCGTCCAGAGCGTGGGGAGGGCCGAGGGCCCCACCTCCCGAAAGCTACTTTCCAAGGACAGCCCCAGCCTGGGAGGAAGGGGAAAGGAGAGGGGACCCTTGCTGCACACCCAGCAACCAGCTCCTTGGGTGCTTGCGAGGCACGACTGGGGGCAACCACAGGTTTGAGCTCAGCCACACTCAAAGAGAACCAACAGAGCTTCCAGGGGCGCGGCCAGCCCCAGCTCTCTGGGGTCACTTTCCCCAGCAGCCCCTGCAGAGAGCTCGGGAAGCGGCGGGCACCCGCCTACCTTGTTCCCCGGGGATCGCAGCAGGATAAAGCGGTGTTTCCGCTTGAGGAGGGCACGAAGGTCCTGGCACTTCTCATAGCTGCCCAGCTCCACTGTCTCCACGCACTTCTGCTCATCCTGGGGGAGGAGACAGAGGGGGCTGCAGCTGGTCGCAACCAGACCCACCAAGACCCTCAGCAAGCCAGGCTGCCCCCCTAAACCCTGAGCCCATGTGGTGGGGACCTCACTCGGTCATAGGGAAGACCCCAGGCTGCCGATCCAGTGACAAGAGGTGGCGCTCAAAGGCCGCAGGTGCACGGTACCCGGGACAGGCCGGCGGAGGGAAGCCAGCAAGGCTCACCTTCGGATGAGAATCGGGGCACGTGGCCCAGGGGCGGGGAGAACGGTGAGCCCAAGCCAGAGAAAGGAAAGCTGGAGAGGCTGAGGAGGGGGTGACGGGGGTTGGGGTGGGAGCTCTATACAGTCCCTGCAGCTCAGCAGAGATGTGGAGAAGAGGTAGCCTGGAAGAGGGGTATGGATGTCACAAAATACAGAAAAGATTTTCCCAGAGGAACCACAGACAGGGCGCAGCTGGGACTACAGCCATCCTAAGCAGGCTCCTCCTACTTGGCATCCTGGGACAGTAGCCCTCACCACGGGCCACAGGCACCGTACAAGGCAAAGGGCAAGGGCTCCTGCCCCATCCAGTGGCCAGCACAGAACTCAGCCTCTTCCAGCCACCCTCGACACTGGAGTGCTTGCTCCCCACGTTCTGGCCAGCAGGGGCCTCTCCAGAAGCCGCCTGGGACAACGGTGGCCCATTGGATCTTCTTCCGGGGAGACCGGCTCGGGCTTGAATAGCTTCCTGCATTGGCACCCTCTCATCCTGGGGAGTCCAAGGAAGCAGAAACAGCTCCAGGGACTGGCCAGCATGTTAGAGAAGCTCTTGCTGGTGACCCACAGCAAGCAACCTGACACTTTGGGAGTCCCTGGTTCTCACAGTAACCCTGGAAGCCTAGAGCCCCAGCACCTGCCTCATTTTCTGCCTGGAGAGAATGGGGCCTGTGGTGACATGATCTGCCCAAGGGGCACAGCCCTAAAGACAAAGGCAGGGCCCAGCTCACACCCCCATCCTCTGACCCCAGGCTGGGGCCTCTCCCAGCCCATCACATGCCCCTCCCCCCCATCTCTGCTGGAGCACTGCCTTATCCATAGCTTGCTCTGTGCAGTGGCCCCCAGCCTGGTGCCAGCAGCATTCCCACCACCAGAGAACCTGTTAGAACTGCAAATTCTTGGGGCCGGTGCTGTGGTGTAGCAGAGAAAGCCACCACCTGCAACGCCAGCATCCCATGTGGGTGCCGGTTCAGGTCCTAGCTGCTCCACTTCCGGTCCAGCTCTCTGCTATGGCCTGGGAAAGCAGCAGAGGATGGGCCAAGAGCTTGGGCCCCTGCACCCTTGTGGGAGACCCAGTAGCTTCCTCTGGCTCCTGGCTTTGGATTGGCCCAACTCCAGCTGTTGCGACCACTTGGGGAATGAACCACCGGATGAAAGACCTCTCTCTCTGTCTCCTTCTCTTTGTCTGTAACTCTACCTCTAGAATAAATAAATAATTTTTTAAAATGTTTATTATTTAAATAAATTTAAATTTAAATATTATTATTTAAATATTTATCTACCTCTCAAATAAATAAATAATTTTAAAAAATATTTATTTATTTGAAAGTCAGAGTTACACAGAGAGGAGAGGCAGAGAGAGAGAGAGAGGTCTTCCACCCTCTGGCTCACTCCCCAGTTGGCCACAATGGCCGGAGCTATGCCGATCCAAAGCCAGGATCCAGGAGTTTCTTCCAGGTCTCCCATGCGGATTCAGGGGCCCAAGGACTTGGGCCATCTTCTACTGCTTTCCCAGGCCATAGCAGAGAGCTGGACCTGAAGTGGAGCAACCGGAACTCGAACTGGTGCCCATATGGGATGCTGGCATTGCAGGCAGCGGTTTTATCTGCTACACCACAGCACCTGCCCCATAAATAAATAATTTTTTTGACAGGCAGAGTTAGACAGTGAGAGAGAGAGACAGAGAGAAAGGTCTTCCTTCCATTGGTTCACCCCCCAAAAATGGCTGCTACGGCCGGCGTACTGCGCCAATCCGAAGCCAGGAGCCAGGTGCTTCCTCCTGGTCTCCCATGCAGGTGCAGGGCCCAAGCACTTGGGCCATCCTCCACTGCCTTCCCAGGCCACAGCAGAGAGCTGGACTGGAAGAGGAGCAACCGGGGCAGAATCCGGCACCCTAACCAGGACTAGAACCCGGGGTACCAGCGCTGCAGGCAGAGGATTCAGCGCCGGCCCAAATAAATAATTTTTTTTAATTTTTTAAAAAATGGGGCTGGCACTGTGGTGCAGCAGGTTAACACCCTGGCCTGAAGTGCCGGCATCCCATATGGGCGCCGGTTCGAGACCCAACTGCTCTACTTCCGATCCAGCTCTCTGCTATGGCCTGAGAAAGCAGTAAAAGATGGCCCAAGTCCCACTGCACCCACATGGGAGACCTGGAAGAAGCTCCTGGCTCCTGGCTTCGGATTGGCGCAGCTCCGGCTTTTACAGCCAATTGGGGAGTAAACCATAGAATGGATGACCTCTCTCTCTCTCTTTCTCTCTTTCTCTCTCTCCTCTCACTCTGTAACTCTGACTTGCAAATAAATAAATAAATCTTTAAAAAAAACACACACACACACAAGACCCAGACAGCATCCCAAACCCATTACACCAGGATCTGTAGGGGGGGAGGCCCAGACCCCAGGATTCTTCAGGGCAAATGACTTCATGGCCAACGTGGATGACCACCGGGCAGAGGGGTCCAGATGGAGGCGGCTGGTGGTCGGGTGGCTTCTTCCCTCCCAAGCAGGTTCAATCAGGTATCTTTCCACATTTGTGCTCGTATGTGTCTCTCTCCAACCCTTAGTCTCCAATCCCCTCTGGGTTCCCCCATTAAACACAAGGGCCAGGAAAACCCTCCTGTTCCGGGAACCTTCCCTGCATTCCATGGTCGTGAATCTCAGAGCCCGGACACCCTCGCTCCTTCAGGGCCCCCCATCCCTCACTGCTGGGGACAGGCAATCCTCTGCGGAGCACCTGCAATGTGCAGGCACCCACCTGGGTGCAGGGGACAGAGCCCTGCGGGGGAAGCACTGTCCTAACTCAGGGCTCGGCTTTCCTTCTGTTTCCCCGACAGGGTCCCACAAAAGGCAGGACACACACAGGACCGGTTTGCTGGAGCGAGTGCCTGGCACAGTGAGGCTTCCGAGCATCCAGAGGCAGCTCACAGGTCCACCTGGACAAGCACCGGCCCCAGTGCACCCTGCTCTGGCCAGGACCACAGTCTGTCCATCCCTACCACCAGCTCCCACAGCTGCCCGTCCTGGGTCCACCCCCTTGCACTCGAATCGCTGAATCATGCTGGCACTCCCGCAGCTCAGAGGAGGATAAGCAGGCCGGCGCTGGGCAGGGGCAGGGGCAGCATCTTTGGAACGTCATGGCCCAGAGCCTTCCCTCTCGCCTCCTGGCTCTGCACATCAGGAAGAGGAATTGCACTAACAAGCATTGCTCAACTCTCACTCTGGCCAAGCTCCCCGCCCCTGAGTGCTAAGTTCTTGAAATGGCATTTAGGTTTCTCATAGCGATTTTTTTTTTCCTCTTCAAGCGTAATCTGGACATGTTGCTGCTTCCCAGCAGTGGCCAGATGTGGAGAGGCAGTCCAGAACACGTCTGGCGGTGCCTGGTGGGCTGAAGGCTGACAGCCTGTCACTCAATTCTTGCGGCAGCTGGCACTGGGAGAAGCTGTGACAACCCCCTTTATTTTTAAAAATATCCCCCTACTGCCACGTTCCCAACTGTGGTACATCCTACATTGGCGAGGACAGAGGTGTGGAACATCTGGGGGCTGTCTGTACCCTCAGCCCCGAGCCCGGTCCTCCTGCCATTGTTTCTTGGACACCCCAACTCCACTGGCCGCAGACTCCCGCAGGACAGGACAAGGTGCTTCTGAAAAGCAGCTCGGATCCTGCCAGGCTGCCTGATCTCTGCTGGCCTGGGACAGTCAGGACCGTGCCAAGATACCCGGAGGCATGCTGAATGGGGAAGAGAGGCCGGCTCCTCCTCCTGCCCCCAGGCCAGTGCTTCCCCATAAATTTCATTTGCCAATGGCACAGGGTGACGCAGGCCTCAATCCCAGAACACAAACAACACCTACAAGGAAAAGACACCAGGCCGCCCAAGCCTTCCCCTGGAATTTTACCGGCTCTCCCTTGGACACAGCTTTAGTGTGCCCGGCTGTCCAAACCCCAAGCCTGCTGCCTCTCAGACGTGGGAAGTCACCAGGACTGCTAGAGGCACAGGGACCCAAGGGGCCGCTGGCAGCTTGATGGGATGGGACAGAGGAAGGGGGAAGGACAGCCTGGCGGGATGGGCCAGTCTGACCAGCGACTCGGGCCGCCAGGGGAAGGTACGCTCAGGCCGGCACTTTCCGTAGAAGGCAGGGAGCATCTCACACATTTTAAGAAAATCTGCCCCAAAAACAAGTCTTGGGGTTTCCTGGCTGGTGTCTCTTGACCTGGTCCTCCTCTTGATGTGAGAAGCTCGACAGTCACTGGCCACCCTGAACCTCAGCAGTGTGGCCTGCTCTGTGCATCATCAGCGAGGTACGTAAGACTTCCAAACCAACTATTGTTCCTAACGCCACGGTGAGATGGAGCAGGCTTCAGCGTTGGAACGTGGCATCTTGCCCTGGGACAGGAAGTTAACAGAGTACGGGTGGACAGCGAAGGAGACGCACACCAGATGTACGTCTGGCTCAAGGAGCCCCTCATCCAGGAACTGGGCCTCTGCGCCTAAAGAGACTGTCCCCAGGCTGCAGAGACCCAGAGATCCGGCACTCACGCAGGCTGCACAGGACGTACAGAGTGCAGCAGGGCCCAGGCTCCTCCCGCTGGCGTGGGCCGCCCTTTACTTCGCCCTCTGCCCCAACATCGCAGCCTCAGAGCCAAGCTCACCTCGTTCTCGTAGACCAGCAGCTGGGCCTGGCACAGGAGCAGGTAGCGGTCTTTCCAGAGGCCCAGGATGCCCCCGCTGCTCTTCTTGATCCAGCCAGCCTTGTCTGCCGTCCGCGCGCCCCGAGGCTTCTCGCCCCCTTCCTTTGCGCCCTGGAAGACAGCACCAGGACATGCCAGGAGGGCTGCTACCACGTGGCCACGCGCCCCACGGGCTCCACAAAGCACGCGTCCCTGTGTCAGGCACCTAGTGACATCACCGTGTGTGTGTCCCCACCATCCCTGAGGCAGATACTCCTAAGCCAGAGTCAGAAGTAATAACAGCAATACCAGCAGCCGTAGTGATAACACAGCACTGAGTCACGGCCTCATCTCTGAAACACTGTATTTAGTCAGGAGTCGAGAGACAGACAGACAGATGGACAGAAACACAGAGAGAGCGCCCATCCGTTGGTTCACTCCCCAAATGCCTGCAATAGCCCAGCCAGAGCCAGGAGTGCCATCCCGGGTCTCCTACGCGGGTGGCAGGGACCCAAGTCCTTGAGTTATCACGGCTGCCTCCCAGGGTGCACACTAGCAGGAAGCTGGAGTCAGCTAGAGCTGGAACTCAACCCGAGGTACTCTGATACAGAATGTGGGTGTCTTAACCAGCGTCAACCATTAGGCCAAACACCCCCTACACAGCCTCACGTAACTGTTACAATCACCCCCAAGGCGGCAGCATCGTCACCCCCATGCCACAGTGAAGTGGAGCTCAGAATGGAGAGGTGACGGCTGGAGGGACAGGCAGGATTCAAGGCGGATCTCCAGGCCCACCTTTTCCTGCCACACCCTTCTGTCCCTGTGGGATCACTCAGCCGGTCAGCAAATGCACTGAGCACTTGCAAGGTCGTGGAAAAACAAAATTAACGCAGCCCCTGCCCTCCGAGTGGGGAGAGGCAGGTGGTGAACTCACAGGCACGCAGATGTAAACACAGCCACCAGTGTGCAATGGCACGGAGGACACACACAGGCAGAGGGCAGACAGGGGCCAGCGGAGACCCAGGCCACGCTGGGGCAGTCGGGAAGGCCTCCCAGAAGGGAGGACATTGGGAGGAGCCAGGCAGGCTGAACGCTGACCGGCATCCACCTCGCCAGCTCCGCCCTCCCAAAGAACCCCACCTCCTACCCCAAAGCAGGAGTTCCTTCTCCCCAGGTCAGGACTTCAATGGGGCTCCGTATCTGAGAAGGTTCCAAGGACTCCTGCACAGGCCAGTACGGCAGTAAGACTCCTGGACATGGCTAGCCCCCAGGAGCCACAGGGCCAGCCACTGCCATCTTGTGCCCCAGTCATGACCTGCTTGGGTGGCTGGGTTCCATCCAGGTCCATGTCTACCAGATGGGGTGAGTTCGTCTCTACGACTTCTTCTGGTTATAGCTCCATCTCACAGATGAAGAAGCCCAGAGCGGTTAAGTGGCTTGTATCTGGTCAGCAGGGGTTGAGCTTCAGAGCTCAGACTCTCCACCACCACGCTGTGCAGTTCAAAGACCAGGAAGGAGGGGCCGGTGCTATGGCGCCGAGGGTTAAGCTGCCATCGGCAGTGCCGGCATCCCAGTTTGAGTGTCAGCTGCTCCATTTCTGATCCAGCTCCCTGCTGATGGCCTAGGAAAGCAGTGGAACACGGCCCAAGTGATTGCGCCCCTGCACCCGCGTGGGAGATGTGGAAGAAACTCTTGGCTCCTGACTTTGGCCTGGCCCAGCCCTGGCCGTTGTGGCCATTTGGGGAGTAAATCAGTAAACGGAAGATCTTTCTCTCTCCCTCTGACCCTCTCTCTCTGTAACGCTGCCTTTCAAATAATAAATAAATAAATATTTTTTAAAAATACTTAAAACAAAAAAGGGGAAGGGGTCACAGTGAGAACCAGCAGGGGCTTCCCTGCCCAGCCCCAGACCACGCTGTCTGGGCCTGTCCTGCGAGAGGCAGCTGGGGCCGCAGGGTGTCCCTGGGGAGGCTTGTGTCTCTTTAAACTGGGGCCCTTTTTTAAGTTTTATGTAAATTATAACACAGATAAAATTAGTCGATGGTGGCTTCCTTCTAGCACCCTCCAGATTCTGACGTGCTCTGGCCGTCTCTCCTCCACCCTCTCCATGCTCACCTCCCCGAGGCAGCTGGGACGACGCAACTGGGTGCGCTTTTATTTTCATTTCACAGATATTTCTTGAGCATTCACTGGGTGTAAGAGAACCGGGCTGGACTTCAGCCGGTGGCCTTGGATGTCCAGAAGTATGGGGTCTCTCCCTAACTTGTAGATGGCAAGAGAAAGGGGGATGTAGGATGTCCCAGGTGGTCCTCCCAGATTCAGGAACGAGGAAGAGGGAGGCTGGCCACCCTGTCTAGGGAAAGAGGAGGTTCTCCCATCGCATCATGCACCCCCAACCCGCCTCCCCACATCAGCACCGAGACCTGGTATCCGGACCTCATGGGGACCCTTGTCAGCTGTCACAGGCCAAGGGCTTTGATGAAGGAACTAGGAAACGGGAGCCCCCAACCCACATCTCACACGCTCACACCCCTCCTATGAGCAGCTGCAGCTGCCGGCCACCGCCTAGGCCTCCAAGCTGAAGGGCAGACTTGGTCTGTCTGAAACAAGGAGGTGGGGTAAGCCACCGCTTAGGACACCCATATCCCATATCTGCTGGTCCCAATCCCGGATTGTCCATTTCCACTCCAGCTTCCTGCTACCTGGCTCCTGGCTTTGGCTCCTGGTTGTCAAATCTTCCACCTCTGAACCCTGAGCTTTCTCTTGCTTTCTAGGGGGCCCACCCCCCACCATGGGACTTCACTCATTCTGAACTCCCTGCACCTGTGACCTCCCCTGCCTGCCTCACCACCTGCCTGCAGAGCGGAAGCTCTGAGGGACAAGGCCGGAGTCTTGCCTGTGGTCTGTGTGTAGCACACCCGAGCCCGGTGCAGGCCATGACTGGACCAGCTAGGGAAGCAAGTCCAGGGCCTTGAAGCACGGATGGGACCGGGCAGGATGACACTTTGGGAGGGAGGAGGGGACAGCGAGGGGGCTACAGATGGCGTGCACCACGCCGAGCTACCCTACAAGAGGCCTGGCTGGAGGCCAAGGTCCTACTTGCCTCCAAACTCACCCTGCCCCCCTGCCTGTCCCCAGACCTCCTCCCACCAGGGGGCCTGGCCATGCCCCAGCAAGTTTTAATAAGAGGCCCTTCCCTTGGCAGGGTTCACAGGGGAGGTTTTGTCCAGTGCCTCGGCCTCTCCTGTTAGTGCCTGGCTGACCACAGTTCTTCCCGTTTCGCCTCTCCCCTCCCACCAGTCCCCCCCAGGCCTTCTCGTGCCTGCTGAGAACAACTCCTGGGGCTCCCCTGGGCCAAAGCCTAGCTCCCCTTTGCCTGCCTTAGGGCAGTCTCTGGGTCATTCCTTTTTTTTAAGCTGGGTCACCAGGACCCTGCACACAGAGGAGACACATGGAAAGCCACAAGCCAGGTGATGACAGAGAGAGAGAGTAGCAGAAAATAAACCTGTTGCCATCTCCCATCACCCCCGGCAGCTTATAACAGTCTCTGCCCTTTGAACAGTCCAGGGATGCTCTGAGCAGCTCTACCAAGAACCCACCCAGTCCCTGCTCTGGGAGGGGTCGCCAGGCACAGGGGGCTCAGGGGCACAGGCTGTGCCCTGGGGGAACTTCCAGGCCCCACAGCAAGAAGTCACCAGTCTGGGAGGGCTGGGGGTGTCCCCTGCTTGGGAGGGGAGAGACACAGCACTCAGCCGGAGAAACCCCGGTGCCGGCTCTCAACCATGGGCAGGGCTTGGGGTTAGTCTGGGAAGTCCTTGCAGGCGGCCACAGGACGGACAGGGCTCTGAGGAGTACAGAAGACTTGCACAGCCCAGAAAAGGAAAAGTACAAAAGGATATGGAAGACCCAAGCTCTCAACCTCTTTACACAGCCTAGAAAAGGCAAGAGATGGGCCCAGTTCCCTGCCTGTCTCTAGACGGGCGAGGGCCAGCAGACAGCCAGGAGCCGGCAGAGGCCAAGCCGGGAAGACGCCCGACTGTAGGCGGGCAGGGGCAAAGCCAGGGCTTCCACCACCCTGCCAGGGGCAGCAGCGAGAGCCACCGACAGCTGCAGCTCTCAAATCTTTTGCACACACATCATCACACTGCTGACCACCCACTCCCTGACGTTACAGATGGGGAAACTGAGACCAGGGAACACAACGGGCAGATCAGCACCTCTTCCCCAAGCCCCAGCCTGACAGGGACCACCAGCCCACTGCACACAGGAGGCCACTGACCCCAGGGTGGTCAGGCCACGAGCAGGAAGCCCAAGGTAGCCAGGTGGAGTCGAGGTGATGATGAGGGTGGCCCCGAGTCATGGGGTAGAGCAGCCGGCTCTGATGTAAGAGGTGTTTTAAGAGACCAAGATGCACAGAGGCCTGGAGAAACAAGGGGAAGCCACAGGGAGGAGGGGGGAAAGGAGAGTGGGGGTACCAAGGCAGGGTGGGGACAGGGAACCTGGCACTCTGCAGGGTAGCGGGGTGGACAAGACCTTCAACAGCCCAATTGTCCAAATTGCTTTGGGCATCCGAGTGTCAGAAAGTGGCAATGTTTGGGGGCTCAGGGTCAGAAGGCACACGGGGCCGGGCAGAGCCCACGAGAACTTCCTTTAATCGGGGGCCAGAGCAGATCAGGAGATGGAGTAATTCCCACATCCTCTGGGAGCAGGCGAGGGGCCCAGCCAGCAAGCTGAACCCAGCCCTCATAGCACGGGCCTGAGGCAGCCAGCAGCCCCACCCGTGACAGAGAGAAAGAAACCACAGCAAAACACTGACTGGGCCCCCCACACACACCCACTCTGTGAGCAGGGGCCATGGTCACATCATCAGGCCCTGGGGGAGGAGGCCAGGCCCTGCGTTTTACAGAAGAGGAAACGCAGGCCGAGAGGGGAAGTGACTTATCTACCATCCCACAGAATCCCGGGGCCAGGCCTGGAGGGAGCCCTGACAAACAGCCTGGCTGTTCCTGGACAGTGGCCCAGAAAGGAGGGAGGCAGGACGGACAGACACCAGCAGCCCAGCCCCCTCAGCTTCTCCGGTCAGCCAAGGCTGCCCCCTCCCCAGGGAAAGTTTCACCTCCTCCCACCCCATACAGGCAAAGACCTAGCCCCTTCCCCTGGGGCTGCAAGGGGCAGAAGCTGGGACCCCCGCGAGGGATAAGAGTTAAAGTCACCCACCAGGCCCGAATTAATGTATTCATTCCACCAGCATATATTAAGTGCTTGCTGTGTGCGGGACACTGCTGGGGGAACTGGGTGTAAGCAAAGGGCAGGGGTCCCAGGGTGCCTGACTCCAGCCCAGACCTGCAGTGTCCAGAGGGGATACAGGGATGCTCAAGGGGGCTGCTGGTCCGTCCAGCCCTCTGTTCCCCAGGGGAGGTCAGCCCTTGCAGGCACGGGGAAGGCAGTGGCTGGCCCAGCCTCTGTGGTCCCCCAAGGATGTGGTGCAGGGGACAGGGTAGGTCGAAAGGGGGTGTCACAGGGTTCCTCAGAACTCTTGTCACCACGCACTGTCTGCGCCTCAGATTCCTTGAGATAAGGGCCCCCAAAGTGACAGAACCCTCCCAAAACACACAGACACACACCCCGCAGCTCTGCCCCTCAGGACCCGACCCGGTCGGCGCCGGGAGTCAGCGGTAACCGGAGACCACTTCCAGCAACTCATCAAAGTCGCCGAAGCCTCAGTCTCCCCGTCAATCCAATGGGGACAATGCCAACCCCGACGCCCCGCAGCCGGTGAGAAGAACCGAAGACATAACGGAGGAGGCAGGCTTGGGATCCCTACCCCGCCCCTGCCCCATCTGCCTGGGGCGGGAGCGCGGGGTCTCGAGACCGGCCGAAGTGGGGCGGGCAGGAGCGAGGGCCTTCCCGGGACCCATCCCAGCCCCCGCCCGGCCCTCACCTCCTCCTCCATGGAGAGTCCGCGGAGTTCGGCAGCTCCGCCGCTCGCTCCCGGCGCCCCGAGGGCTCTGCTACTTTCCTCCACGCCCCGCCGGGCGGCGGCTCCCTGCGATCTGTCCCGCCGGCCGCCCGGGGCCCAAGAAACTTCGGGAGGGCGGGGCCGGGGGCGGGGAGAGGCTTCCGGGGGCCGGGGCGGAGCCTGGGGAGGGCAATAGCTGGGCTGGGAGGCCCGCGCCGGGGCGGGAGTCGGCGGGGCGGGGCAGGGCTGGGGGCGGGGCCTGGACGGGGCTGGAAGGGAGGACGGAGACTGGGGCGTGGCCGGAGCTGAGAAAGGGGACTGGGCGTGGCTTGATCTGGGGGCGGGGCCTAGGAGGGCCGGGGCTGAGGACTGGCGGCCGGGGCAGGGCCTTGCAGGGGCTAGAGCTGAGGACATGGACGAGGGCGGGGCCTGGGTTGAGGGCGGGGCCGGGGGCTTGAGGGGAGGATGAGGCTGGGGCGGGGCCGGGGGCGGGGCCGGAGCTCCCGATGAGGGCGGGGCGGGGCCTGGCCGGGGCTGGAGGGGAGGACGGGGCTGGGGCGTGGCCTAAGGTTGGGCGGGAACTAGGAGGCACCGGGCTGAGGACTGGAGGCCGGGGCGGGGCCTAGCCGGGACTAGCGCTGAGGACATGGGCGGGGCCGGGGCCGGGGCTGAGGGCGGGGCCTGGCCCCGGCGGGAGCCGAGGACGAAGGCTTGGGCGGGGCCGGGGTGGGGCCGGAGCTCCCGGTGGGGGCGGGGCCTGCGCCAGGGCAGGGCCGGGCGTGTGTTTGGGGACTGGACGGCGGAGGCCGGGCGGAGCTGGCGCCGGAGGAAGTGGGCGGGACGGAGCTGAATGGAGAGAGGCTCCCCGGAGCTGCCGAAGGAGAGGGGCTGGGCCGGGGTATGCGCTGCAGGCTACGCGGCGCGGGCCGGGGGCGGGGGCTTCCGGCCCGGCGGCGGAGGGGCGGGTGCAGGCGCGGCCCTGAGGAGCGGGCGAGTCGCTTGCTGGTGGAGGCTCTTTGAAGTCTCCTGACCCAGTGGGCCTGGGTTCCAGGACCGCGCTGAGCTGCCCGCAGTGGCCACAGATGGGCCCTCAAAAAAGCTCCTTCCGAACCCAGGAAATTGGCGAAGGCCTGGGTTTCTTCTCTCTGGCCGTCTTCCCTGGGCGGGGTCCAGCTAGGAACTTGGGTCTCTGTCCAGAGGATCGTGTAACGGGAACACCTGGGCCTGGGAGGCTGGACTCTGGGTCCTTTGAGGGGGGTAGTGTTTGCCTGATGGCTCTTAGGAGTCCTCCAACGCAATGCTTTCCTGTGCTTGGGCATTGCCAAACCCTTCTCTGGCACCCAGATCTGAGGGCCCCACTCCCATCGAGCAGGGACCCTCAGCTTTGCCACTGTCCTGGCGATGGTTTGGGTTCCACCTTGCGTCCTTGCTTGGGAGAAACAGAGACCCAGCGAGATTTGATCCCAGCCTTCAACACTGCCTCCCTCGCCCTCCCGCTCCGTGTCCCTTGCCAGGGCTCAGGGAATTAACAGCGGGAGGCATCAGTGGTGACCTCCTGTGGCTCTAGCCACAGCTGTGCTAGTTGACCAAGCTCCCTTTCCACTGCCTTCTGCTGGTCTCCCAGGCCACTTCCAGCCATGCAGAGCAGAGAGGGGCATCTTAGGACCCCTGAGCCAGGGGAGGAAGGGGTGGGGGCACACTCCCCCTGCCCCAGCCTGGGCCTGAGTTCCTTTATCTAAGGATGGAGAAGTCCAAGCCTGATCTGAGAAAGTTGGGAGGAGGCAACCCCTTCAACCTAAGTCTACAGAGCCGTGCCATGTCCCATGCCTGAGGATTCCGAAGAACCTGTGTCTGGAAACTCAGATTCTACCTGCAGGAGACCACAGACCCTGGGAAATTCATGTTGTTACCCCAAAGCCGCCCACGTTTTTTTGGAGAGAGGTGGGGGGTAAGATCAGGTCAGCTTGGAGATCCAGCCAGCTTCGTCATGTCTGGGAATGCGCCACCCATAACTACTGAAGCCTCAGTTTCCCCATCCTGGTCCTCTGGCTGTTGCCTCCATGCCACATGCATTTGTTTAATACAAATTTCACTTGCAGCTCTGCACCGCTAATGGCTGGGAGATACAGCAGGGCTCAGAGTCCCTGTCCTCCCCTGGGAGAGAAAGGCACGGAAACAGGGGAGGGTGCTGAAACCAGGACAGAGGGGCAGGGGCAGGACAGGCATCTAGGCAGAAGACAGTGTGATACGTGGAACAGTATAGGGGGAGAGAGACACACAGAGAGAGGCGGAGAGAGCTCAAGGCAGGGGGCCACGTGCTGACCTCAGACAATGAAAAGTCATTGAAGATTGTTGGCTATGAAAGTAATGGAGTCTGTTTTGCATGTGCGTCATTTAATCAATCAGCAGATTTATTGAGTGCCTCTTAAGTGAGAGTGCTTTCCAATATGTCGTCCTGGGATTGTCTATTCACTCAAAAGAACTTAGGGAGCCTCTGGTGTCTGCTTACTCTACTCAGCTCCTCCCATGCAGCTCACTTAATCCTCACAGAAGTAGGTACTCATGCAGGAAACCGATACCACCGTTAGCCTCATCTTACGGATCAAGGATCCGAGGCTTAAAGGAGTTAAATGACCTGGCTGAGGCCACTTGGCTGGATTCCTGCCCTGCCCAACTCCAGAGTCCACGCCCCTTACTACAGGGCCTTGCAAGGATCGGGAAGAGGGTGGACAGTCCTGAGAAGGGCTTTGGTGAGGAGTCCCCGGGGAGTGCAGGCTCAGCTGGTTGGGGGTGGCAGAAGGCAGTGGGAGTTTAGGAAGAGGGAACATTTCTCAAAAATGAGAACTTGTAAAACATCCTGACTCATTAGGGGAACCACGAGCAGTTTTGAGTGATCACATGCGTAGGACACAGGGGGAAGGAGGGAGGTTTTTTTTTTTTTTTTTTTTTTTTTTTTAATTTGTTTGAAAGGCAGAGTTACAGACAGGCAGAGAGAGAGGTCTTCCATCCGCTGGTTCACTCCCCAACTGGCCGCAGCGGCCGGAGCTGTGCTGATCCGAAGCCAGGAACCAGGAGTCTCCTACAGGTCTCCCACACAGGTGCAGGGGCCCAAGGACTTGGGTCATCCTCCACTGCTTTCCCAGGCCATAGCAGAGAGCTGGATCGGAAGTGGAGCAGCCAGGACTTGAACCGGTACCCATATGAGATGAGGGCACCACAGGCAGAGGCTTTACCGGCTACATCACAGTGCAGGCGCTGAGTGTGACAAGTTCCATAGAGGAAATAAACAAGGAGGCAGAGTGGGAGATGGGAATCTGATTAATATTTGGAGACCACTGCTGTAATCCAGCATGTAGGGTGGGGATGGAGAGAAGCGAATAGATTCAAAACTCATTTCTGGGGGCCAGTGCTGTGGCATAGCAGGTAAAGCTGCTGCCTGCAGCATACCAAATGGGCGCCGGTTCAAGTCCCGGCTGCTCCACTTCCGATCCAGCTCTCTGCTATGGCCTGGGAAAGCAGCAGAAGAGGCCCAAGTCCTTGGGCCCCTGCACCCACGTGGGAGACCCGAAAGAAGCTCCTGGCTCCTGGCTTTGGATCAGCGCAGCTCCAGCTGTTGCAGCTATTTAAGGAGTGAAACAGAGGATGGTTCTCTCTCTCTCTCTCTGTCTCCCACTCTTCCTATGACTATTTCAAATAAATAAAATACATCTTAAATTAAAAAAAGATTCTAAGGGCCAGCGCTGTGGCACAGTGGGTTAAAGCCCCAGCCTGCAGCACCAGCATCCCATATGGGCAACAGTTTCAAGTCCCAGCTGCTCCAGTTCCAATCCAGCTCCCTGCTAATGTGCCTGGGAAAGCAGCGGAAGGTGGCCCCTGCACCCACATGGGAGACCCAGAAGATGCTCCCAGCTCCTGGCTTCAGATTGGCTGCACTCCAGCCATTTGGGGGTTGAACCAGCAGATGGAAGACCTCTCCTCTCTGTCTCTACCTCTCTCTGTAACTCTTTCAAGTAAATAAAATTACTATTTTTAAAATAAAAAAAAGATTCTATTGATTGATTTGAAAGGCAGAGTGACAGAGAGAGAGAGAGAGAGAGAGAGAGAGAGAGAGAGAGAGATGTCTTCCATCTGATGGTTCACTCCCCAAATGCCTACAACAGCTGGGGCTGGGGCTGGGGCTGGGGCTGGCCAGGCCAAAGCCAGGTGCATGGAACTCCATCTGGGTCTCCCGCATGGGTGGCAGGAATCCAAGTACTCAGGCATCACCCCTTGCCCTTCCAGAGTGTGCATTAGCAGGAAGCTGGGTTGGAAGCAGTATCACTGGGACTTGGGACCTGACCCAGCACTCCCATATGAGATGCAGGCATTGCAACAGTGGCTTAACCCAGTTGCACCACAATGTCTGCCCAAAAAGCTCTGTTTTGGAGAAAGTGAGCTTGAAATGTCTGTCGGCATCCACCTGGAGCTATCATCCAGAGTTCTAGGAAGAAGGGTAGGCTGGAGGTCCATTGAGAATCAGCATGTACATGATAATGAAGTCATAGAATTGGAAGGGATAGAAAAGAAGAAATAATCAATGAGAGGTCTGATTGAGGTGTCAGCAAAGGAGACCGACAGGGACGAGCCCATAAGCAGGAAGAAAACAAAGAGTGCAATGTGGAAGAGGAGGCTTCTTGGAGCCGGGGGTCCCAGCTGCCCCAGAAGCACACACCATAAAAGGAGGATGTGCAGCCCGGGATGAAGCAGTGCAAGGCGAAATCCTGCTCTGGAAGCCAGAGGACTGGAAAACAAACACTCAGTGTTGTTCAGCTCCTGGAAGCAACTGTCCTTGTATGCGTAACACTTGGAGGGAGAGGATCCTGAACGGAGAGGAAGGGCTCTTTGAGTATCACATGAGTAATACCAAAACACATTTTCTAAACCACTCCATACTAATGTCATTGCTCATGAGTCAGGGGATGGCCTGAGACCTCCCAGCGAGACAGAGCAGGTATCACAGGGTACTGCATAATAAGGAAAAGCGTTCCTCCGGAGAGCCTGCCTCCAAAGCCAGGGAGCAGTGCTGCGCCTCTCTCCGAAATGACCTCCAGGCGGCAGCAGTGAGCAGAGCACCGGGCGGAGCCTAGAACTGCCCCAGGCAGAAAGGGAGGAAGTCCGGCCGCAGACGCGAGGACTCCCTCTGGCTCCGCCTCTCTCTCCCCCACCCGCCCGCCAGTGACAGCTGCGCCGGTGGGAGGAGAGCTGGGACCGTTAGCCGCGGCGCTGCGGTGTCTACTTAAGCCTCTGGCTCCCTTCCCTAAGGCTCACCGTTGTTGCTCCTGCCGGGTGAGCGGCAAAGCACTTTCTTACAAGGTCTGGCAATCCTATATAAAACCAGAGGCGGGGGCTTGGCCTAGAGACAAACACTAGCTCCACGTGGGAGGGTCTGGGTTCGATACCTGCCTCTGGCTTCCGACTCCGCACCCTGGGAATCAGCAGGTGATGGCTCCGGGACTTGGCTCCCTGTCACCCAAGTTGGAAACCTGGATTGGGTTTTTGTTTCCTGGCTTCAGCTCTGTGTCTCAAATTTATTCAAAAGAACTCTACTTGGTGTTTTACATGTTAAATATTGGAAGTGAAATGCACAGACGTATTCAACGTTGGAATGTGTCACAAAAAAGATGGGTTGATGGGTGGAACCAGGGTCGATGTATACAGATGTGCTAAGTATAGCAGAATATTAATTGTAGAATGGTGGTGGGTGTACAGGTGCTCACTGTAAAATTCTTTCAGTCTTTTTGTCTATGCCTGAATATTTTCATAATACAATGTTGGGGTTGCCAGGGTCTAAGAGGAAAGAATAGTAAATTACTGTTTAATGGGTACAGAGTTTCTATGTGTGGTAATGAAAAAGTTTTGAAAACAGATTGTGGTGATGGTTGTATATTTTGAATGCACTCAATGCCATAAATTATACTTTTTTAAAAAGATCTATTTATTTATTTGAAAGGCAGAGTTACAGAGAGGCAGAGGCAGAGAGAGGTCTTCCAGCCACTAGTTCACTCCCCAAATGGCTGCAATGCCGGAGCTGGGCCAATCCGAAGCCAGGAGCCAGGAGCCAGGAGCTTCTTCTGGTCCTTCCATGGGAGTGCAGGGGCCCAAAGACTTGGGCCATCTTCTACTGCTTTCCCAGCCCATAGCAGAGAGCTGAATGAGAAGTGGAACAGCTTGGACTTGAACCGGTGCCTATATGGGATGCTGGCACTGCAGGTAGCGGCTTTACCTGCTACACCACCGCACTGGCCCCATAAATTATACTCTTAAAAATAGTTAACCTAGGGGAGGGGAGTGTGGCAGAGTGGGTTAAGCCATCACCTGCAGCACTGGCATCCCATATGCACGCTGGTACTAGTATGGGTACTAGTACTGTTACTCACCTCCCCATAATTAATGTAATCATATCTGCAAAGTCCTTTTTGCCAATGTAAGGAAGGTAACAGTCAAAGCTAGGGAGAGGTCATTAGTCTAGCTACTACAATGAGTTCGGCATTTTTCCCTAAGGTACTTATTTACTCATACCTAACAGCTGGCACTCAATATATCACGGCAACACTGAAAATTCTCCCTCATAGTTTTATCAAGATGTAATGCAAATACTACACAATTTAATCAAAGCATGCAATTCAATGGTTTTATTTTCAAAATTTTTACTTAGTTGCATTTTATTTGAAAGGCAGAGAAAGATCTTCCATTTGCTGGTTCACTCCCCAAATGTCTATGAATGACAGCCAGGCCCAATCTGGGGCTCCCATGTGGGTGGCAGGGGACCCAAGTACCCCCGCCATCATCCACCTCATCCCGGGGGCACACATTAGCAGGAAGCTGGATCAGAAACAGAGTAGCCTGGAGTCCAGGCCAAGCACTCCAATATGGGATACGGGGTCCCAGGAGGGGACTTCACTATTGCAACAGACACGGGCCCCAAGTGGTCTTTGGGATAGTCACGGAGTTGTACAACTATAACCACAGTTCTAGAACAGTTTCATCTCTCTCCTGATTTTATACATGAGGAAACAAGCTTGAGGCACAAGGAAACTTGCTTAGGATGACAGCTGCTCGAGTTCGCCATGGGAATGACTGGCAGGTGCTGCCCATGCAGCCCAGGTTCACCAGGCCACGCCAGTCAGCCGGGAGCAGCCTGCTGTCCTGTTAAGCAGTTGTAGTTGGGAAGCAGGTGCCTTGGGTTCTAGGTGTGGTTTGGCTGCCTTCAAGCTACGTGACCCTTGATAAAACCTCCTCTGAAAGATGATGGCAA
Organism: Oryctolagus cuniculus; assembly: GCF_964237555.1. Taxonomy (NCBI): domain Eukaryota; kingdom Metazoa; phylum Chordata; class Mammalia; order Lagomorpha; family Leporidae; genus Oryctolagus; species Oryctolagus cuniculus. Next base: position 87,873,223 of record NC_091443.1, on the reverse strand, counting down.
TTTAATCCATGGCAAATAAGGCAGCTGGACTCACAAGGTGCCTCCCAGCTACTAATTCATCTCTCAATGAGGGAAAGAAACATAATTAAAAAGAAATTCTTGGCCGGCGCCGCGGCTCACTAAGCTAATCCTCCGCCTTGCGGCGCCGGCACACAGGGTTCTAGTCCCAGTCGGGGCGCCGGATTCTGCCCCGGTTGCCCCTCTCCCAGGCCAGCTCTCTGCTGTGGCCAGGTAGTGCAGTGGAGGATGGCCCAGGTGCTTGGGCCCTGCACCCCATGGGAGACCAGGAGAAGCACCTGGCTCCTGCCATAGGATCAGCGCGGTGTGCCGGCCGCAACTCACCGACCGTGGCGGCCATTTGGAGGGTGAACCAATGGCAAAGGAAGATCTTTCTCTCTGTCTCTCTTTCTCACTGTCCACTCTGCCTGTAAAAAAAAAAAAAGAAAGAAAGAAAGAAAAAAAAAAGAAAAGAAATTCTTGGCCATTCCTTCTGCGGGGCACATCACCAGGCGCTCGCCAGGTGGTAAGAGCGGGAAGCGCCATCAAGTGGGTTATGCCGGACCAGGCAGCGGGAGTGAAGGCGCCCAGGGCACACCTGCTGCAGTCCGACCATTGCTCCCGGATAGAAAGAGCCCCCCCCCCCCCCATGTTTGAAGGAAAGATGCTGCAAAGCTTAGAAAGATTCCTTTTCTGAGTGTAAAAGATCAGTGTTGAATGCCAGTCTAAGATTCACAGCCAGGAGGGCTGGCCTGTGGCACAGCGGGTAAAGACGCCGCCTGCGAGGCCAGCATCCCATCTGGACGCAGGTTCGAGTCCCGGCTGCTCCACTTCCCATCCGGCTCCCTGCTCGTGCACTGGGGAAAGCAACGGAAGATGGTCCAAGACCTTCGGCCCCTGCACCCATATGGGAGACCCAGACGAAGCTCCTGGCTCCTGGCTTCTGCCTGGCCCAGCCCACGCTACCTCTGCAACTCTGCCTTTCAAATAAATAAATCTTTAAAAATGAATAAATTGTCTAGTCGTCAGTGCTCTTCAGAATTTCCTGAAGAGCGCAACTTACACACTCCCCTTAGACCCTCGCGGCACCTGGCACAGGTCTCAAGAGTTCCTCACTCCTGGGTCTCAGCCCAGGACAGATGGGAAGAACGACCCTTACAAAGGCAGAGAAAGGTGCAAACAGGGTTAGGCCTGCCCGGGAATGGACAGTGGTGCTGGGCGGAAACGGAGGTGTGCTGGGCCAACGCAGACGCCGTGGGGAGCGCGGCTGGACCACTAGTCCCGGGAGCTGACCTACAGCGCCACGGACACCGCGCAGCCGCAGCGTGGGCCGCCTCCCCCGCGCCCACTCGTCCGCCGGCTCCGCCCAAAGGCCCGCCTCCCTCCTCTGTGCGATTGGTGCAGCCCGCGTGGAGGAGCCCAACGAAAGACAAGCCCGTCGTCACGCCCCTGTCCCTGATTGGCTGGAGAATTTAAAGACCCGGCCGGTGATAGGGTGATTTTCTTCCTCCCTAGTATTCAAAAGTTTCTACTCTAGGTTCATCGCCACGCCGGCTCCGATCCGCGTTTTCATCCGAGTGCCGGCTCCAGTGAGTTCCTGCCTGAGCCTGATTCTTGTAGGGGTCCCAGCCAGCGGGGAGGGTGCAGACGAGTGGGTCAGACGGGAGGACCACGGATCCCGGGAATCAGGGGCTCCTGCGATTTCCCCAGGCAATCATGCGCCCTCTCCACGCCGTCCCCACTTCGCAGTCTCGTAACCACACTGGCCCCGACTCCTCCGAGACGTCCTTTGCCGCTCCCAGGCTGTGCGCTCTGGTCCACGGTCACAGAGCGGCCTGCCTGTCTACGTGTAAACCAGCGAGCGCGTCTGCAGACCGAGGGCGCTCACAATCTGTCGGTCCCCTTCCTCCTGGGGAAGGGGCCCGGGCATCCCCGTGCCGGCCCTGGCTCTCCCGCAGCCTGGTTTGCTTGCTTGCTTGCTGAGCAACCCTTGCAGGACACCCGAGGCTCCCCAGCCCTGGGTGCATCCCACGCTGCGCAGCCGCAGCTCCGGAAACTGCAGCCGAGCATATTTAGTGCACTTTTAAGAGCGGCTTTTCGGTTAACCCCAGGGCCCTTTTGCCGTCTCCTTGGTGATACTAGCGGTGGCCTCTGTGACCCTAGGTGGCCTTCACAGGGCTCTGCATCTCGCCTCTAAACCACCCATTGTGTCTCCGAAGCCACCGTCACCCCTGTGCGCTGGTCTCTCCGCAGAGCGTCAGAAGCCGAGGCGATGCTCTCGGGCACCCGGGCTGCGGCCGCGGAATGTGACGACGCGGAGCTGCGGTGCCGCGTAGCAGTGGAGGAGCTAAGCCCCGGCGGGCAGCCGCGAAGGCGCCAGGCCCTGCGCACAGCGGAGCTGAGCCTGGGCCGTAACGAGCGCCGCGAGCTGATGCTGCGGCTGCAGGCTCCGGGGCCCGCGGGGCGGGCGCGCTGCTTCCCGCTGCGCGCCGCGCGCCTCTTCACGCGCTTCGCCGCCGCGGGGCGCTCCACGCTGCGGCTGCCGGCCGCCTGCGCCCCGCGCCCGGGCACGGTGCAGCTGCTGCTCTCCGACTGCCCGCCCGACCGCCTGCGCCGCTTTCTGCGCACGCTGCGCCTCAAGCTCGCCACGGCCCCGGGGCCCGGACCGGCCTCTGCCCGCGCGCAGCTGCTCGGCCCACGGCCCCGAGACTTCGTCACGGTCAGCCCCGTGCAGCCCGAGGAGCTGCAGCGCGTGGCGGCGCCCCGGGGGCCGGACACTACTCTGGAGAAGCAGCCTGAGGAGCCGGGGAGAAGCGCCAGGCCCACCACGGTGAGGACACGAGCGGGGCGTCTCTGAACGTCCTTGGGACGTCTAAGTATGACAGGGATGTGGGGACTGACACTGGGTAAGACAACAGGGAAGGGGATCCAGGCTACTAGAAAGTCGAGAAGAGACCCTGGAAAGGTGAGGAGGAGAGTGTAGCAGGCCAGGGGGAGAGGCCTTGGTGGTCAGCAGTGGCCAGGGCAGCCAACATCTAACAAGATAGGGGGACATATGAGGGGTCTGAGACTACTCGGGTAATGGGGCAGGTGGATGGAGACGGAGCTGATGAGAACTTGGGGCAAGAAGGGGCCTTGGCTAGGCAGGATTTGCCTGGAGTGGTTTTGTTGTTTTATCTAGGTATTTGAAAGGCAGAGTTACAGAGAGGGAGAGGGAGAGACAGAGAGATCTTCCATCCTCTGATTCACTCCCCAAGGAACTCCATCCAGGTCTCCCCCATGGCTGCAGGGGCCCAAGTGCTTGGGCCATCCTCTGCTGCTTTCCCAGGTGCATTCGCAGGGAGCCAGATGGGAAGTGGAGCAGCCGGGACTCAAATCAGTGAACCAGTGCCCATATGGGATCTGGTGTTGCGGTTGGTGGCTTCACCTGCCATGCCACAGTGTCGGCCCCTGGCTTCAGAGCTTTGAGGTGACAGAGACAGGCTTGTGATAGAAAGAGAAGTGAGAAGGGAAATTGGGTGGCAAGACACAAAGGGTTAGGGAACCCAGCGAGGGAGCTGATGGAGGATCCAGGTCCACACTGCACATCTTCCGGGCACAAGGAGAGACCCGAACCCCAGGAGTGGCTGGCAGGAGCTCCAGGTCAACCAGGGCAGCCCCCGAGACAGCCTGGTCTTCCCAGGATGCCCCAAGGTGGCCGCTGCCTGTGAAGAGGCTGAACTTGCCGCCTGCCAAGCGGCAGCTCTCGGAGGAGCAGGCTGCCGTGCTGGGGGCCGTCCTGCGAGGCCAGAGTGTCTTCTTCACCGGAAGTGCAGGTAGTGGGCAGGGCACTGGCAGGGCGGCCTTGGGGGGGTGGGAGGGGGGAGCAGGCGGCCCTGACTCTGCTTCCGGCCCAGGAACAGGGAAGTCATACCTGCTGAAGCGTATCCTGGGCTCCCTGCCCCCCACAGGCACCGTGGCCACTGCCAGCACTGGGGTGGCAGCCTGCCACATCGGGGGTACCACCCTCCATGCCTTTGCAGGTGAGTGAGGCCCCGGGGCTCAGGCTAAGAGCAAACCAGGTCTGGAGGTCAGGTTGGGGGAGGGGGATGTTGGAGTCTCTGCCCAGGCTGAAAATTTTCCCTCGCAGGCATTGGCTCTGGCCAGGCTCCTCTGGCCCAGTGTGTGGCCCTGGCCCAGCGGCCGGGGGTGCGGCAGGGCTGGCTGAGCTGCCAGCGGCTGGTCATTGACGAGATCTCCATGGTGGAGGCGGACCTGTTTGACAAGCTGGAGGCCGTGGCCAGGTCAGTACGTGCAGCAAGGGCAGTGAGGGAGGGCTGGGAGCTGGTGGGTCTGGGGGGAGTCTGCCCCACCCCAGCCCCTAAAGCACCAGGGCTCCTCTGCAGAGCTGTGCGGCAGCAGAATAAGCCGTTTGGAGGGATCCAGCTCATCATCTGTGGGGACTTCCTGCAGCTGCCACCGGTAACCAAGGGCTCCCAGCCCCCACGCTTCTGCTTCCAGGTACCACTTACTCCCTGGGCCTGCCCACAGCGAGGGCTGCTCCCCTCTCTGACCCACGTCTTTCCTGTCCCCAACAGGCCAAAAGCTGGAGGCGGTGTGTGCCTGTGACCCTGGAGCTGACAGAGGTGTGGAGGCAGACAGACCAGACCTTCATCTCTCTGCTGCAGGCTGTGAGGCTGGGCAGGTGGGCCCTGGGTGAACAGGGAAGGGGCTGGGGGTGAGGATCCAGGCACGGGCCCTGGGTGGCAGGGGAGGGAGGTGCACTGGAACAAGCAGCCTGTACAGGGAGAGGCAGGACCATGGGCAAGCCGGGCAGACTGTAGTTAGGAGGGTCCTGGCCCATAGGATGTGATCGCTTCCCTCGGGACTAGGTCCTCCTCCTCGGGGTTGGCACGGAGTTGGTATCAGGGAAGGATGGACGGACGGACTGATGGACACGCAGGAGCAATGTGGAGATGTCAGCATGCCCATTTCACAGATGCGGAGATGGGGGTCCCCAGAGTGATGGCCAGTGAGTGGCTGAGCTGGGACGTGGACCCAGGTCCTTCTCCTCTGAGAGCCTGTGGGGCCCCTGGGTGGGGCAGGGAAGTCGCAGGTGCAATCTCTCTGAAGTTGGGACAACAAAGGTTCAGGTGCACAGCTCCTCCACTGTGGGAGTGGACAGGAGCCCCAAAGAGCAGAAGACAGAGCCAGAGCTGGCCCTGAGAGGCAGGGCTGACACGGGTGGCAAGAGGGCAGGGGGTGGCTATGAGGGGCTTACTGTGCCTGGTAAGCCCTGGGCAGACACGGGAGGCAGGCAGCAGGCGCAGATGGGCTTAGGCCATTCCTCTCCTCCTGCCTGAACTGCAGGCGTCCATGCACAGGGAGGCTTGAGACCAGGGAAGAGAACCCAAGGCCCTATCTCTCCCCCATGGCAGCAGGCAGGTGGCAAGAAGATCGTGTCTTGGAGGCGACCTGATTCCAGGGTGGCCGGCATTGCAAAGGGTCCCTGCCAACCTGGCCTCTGCTCACTCATCACTCGCAGCCTCCTCAGGAACAGGGTGGTGTGGGAGGGAGGCCTGTTGCTGCTTGGGGAGAGGCAGAGAGAAAGGTGCGGGTGCCCACCCATGGACACAGCCCAGCACCATTCCCATCCTCACTCCCTGTGTCAGGGGCCCACGTGGGGAATGGCCCGGCTGGCCAACCTGGTGCCCACATCCACCCCTAAGTTTGGACCCATAGCTTGCCTTCCCACATCCCCCACCCTCCCTGATGTTCGGGTGGACCCTGCCCTGACAGCCCAGCCCCCGCAGGTGCTCCGATGAGGTGACCCGCCAGCTCCGGGCCACAGCCGCCCATAAGGTGGGGCGGGACGGAATCGTGGCTACCAGGCTGTGCACTCACCAGGATGACGTGGCCCTCACCAATGAGAAGCGGCTGCAGGAGCTGCCAGGTGAGCAGGGAGCCAGGGCTGGGCAAGACCAGCTGGGAGTGGCCCCAGGCAGCCCGGGGGGCCCCAGCCTCTGGGACTGCAAAGGCTCTTGGGGTTATGGAAGTCAATTTGCCTCTGAGAGCTGTGGTGAGCTGATGGCATAGCCCCAGCCATGCTTGAGCCACTCCTGCTCCAGGTCCTGGAGTGCCTGTCTAGTAAGTATTTTGGGGACCTGAACCACAGTCAGTGATTTGTGATGTGCTTCTGCAACTCTGTTCAGGTGAGATACACAGCTTTGAGGCTATGGACAGTGACCCTGAGCTAGCCCAGACCTTGGATGCCCAGTGTCCCGTCGGCCGACTTCTGCAGCTAAAGCGGGGGGCCCAGGTGGGTAAGAAACAGGCTCTAGAGCCCGGGAGCTTGGGTCGTCCTGCCCCCTCCACCCAGGCCACCCTGCAGCCAGCCAAAACCTTCCTCCTCCTGTGCCCGTGTACAACCTTCCTGTCTCCAGCTTTCCATCCCACTGGCCTCTTCCTTCCCCCGGAGCTCCTCCAGGCACTGCTGTGGGTGAGTCCTTCTCCCTTGCTGCAGTTCAGGTTCGTCATCTCTCAAATGGGGAGGAGGGGAGGAAGTTGGCCACAGCCATGGCCACACTGCCGGGATGCCCGCATCCCATATTGCGGTGCCTGGGTTCTAGTCCCCACTCCACTTCCGACTCCGGCTTTCTGCTAATGAACAGCCTGGGAAGTAGGTAGCAGGTGATGGACCAAGTACTTGGGTCCCTGCCACCCACATGGGACATCTGAATGGTGTTCCTGGGTCCTGGTTGGGCCTGGCTCAGCCCTGGCTGTTGTGAGCTTTTGGGGAATGAACCAGAGGATGGAAGATATTTCTGTCTCTCTCCCTCTGTCTCCCAGTCTGTTTCTGTCTCTCTGCCTTTTAAAAGAAATTAAACTTAAAAAATATTAAGTGGGGAAGGCAATACCTCCCTCCCTGGCTGTCTTCTGTGGTACCCCTACCAGAAGGGAGAGGGTTCTTGTTCCTCCCATGGCGTTGGTGGTAGGCAGAATGAGAGGCTTTGCCCGGGCTCCACAGGACACCAAGGAGAAATTCGGCAGCTCAGTGTGGCTGGACCAAGATCCAACCACACTCAAGTCCCTGGGGTTTAGGTCACCTTACTGATCTGAACACCTCCTCTGAGGTCAGCTGAGCCAATGTCATTCCCCGGGGCCACAGTCAGCCAATGGCAGGGCTGAAGATGGAGACTCGGTGCCCACTGCCACTGCTGGGGAGGGGGCCAGCCACTGGGCCGGGGCTGCAGCCCAGGCCTCCCCGTCTCTCTCCCTGGCAGGTGATGCTGGTGAAGAACCTAGCGGTGTCACGGGGCCTGGTGAATGGTGCCCGAGGGGTGGTGGTAGGGTTCGAGGCTGAAGGGAGAGGTAAGTGACGGTGGGAGGGGACAGTCCACCTGCTTGGGTCTGCAGCAGGGCCCTGGGCTGGCCAAGGGGAGCAAACAGCCAGGAGGGGGAAGCCGACAGGCCCCTGCCCCTCGCTCCTGAAGGGTTGGCCCTCTCCCTGCATTCCCCAGGGCTGCCCCAGGTGCGATTCCTGTGCGGGGTCACTGAGGTCATCCATGTGGACCACTGGACGGTGAACGGCACGGGGGGCCAGGTCCTCAGCCGGAAGCAGCTGCCCCTCCAGCTGGCCTGGGCACTGTCCATCCACAAGAGCCAGGTGAGCACCAGGGTGGCAAGTAGGACCAGGCAGGGCAGAGAGAGGATGGGATGTGCCTGGGGTGATGTGTGGGAGGGAGAGGGCGGACACCAGGTGGTGCTGAAGGCTTCTGGAGGTTGAACTTGTCCTGGGTGGAGAGTTTAAGGGCAGCGGCAGAATATACCTTTGATTAGTGAGTTTCCCAGCCCCTTTTCCCAGACACGTTCCCAGCTTGTGAGTGGCAGAGGCAGGATCCGTGCCTGTCTGGCCACCGCATCCCTCAGCCAGTACCCCAGGTCTGTTCTCCTGCCTCCCTCAACCTCACACCTGCTGTCGCGCTCTCCCTCTGCCTCAAGGCTCTCTGGGCTGGCTGAGGAGCTCCAGGGGGTCAGGCTCTTGGATCCAAAGGGCTTTGGACTGAGCTGGCCCCGCCTCCGTGCCTCCCATCACCAGGGCATGTCTCTGGACTGCGTGGAGATCTCCCTGGGCCGTGTGTTTGCCAGTGGCCAGGCCTATGTGGCCCTCTCCCGGGCCCGCAGCCTGCAGGGCCTTCGCGTCCTTGACTTTGACCCCGCGGTGGTTCGCTGTGACCCCCGCGTGCTGCACTTCTACGCCACCCTGCGGCGGGCCAGGGGCCTCAGTCTGGTAGGAGGGGGTCGCTTGTTACTGGGTGCTGGGAGCTAGGGCAGAGGGAAAGCCCAGGAGGACCCGGGGGGAGGGGGCGGCAGAGCCCTATTCTGGCTCCCCAGGGGTCTAGGAGCAAGAGGACACAGGCTGGGGCCTTGGGGAGTAGTACTGTCTCATGACTGGGTTTCTCTGGCTCTCACCCAGGAGTCCCCAAGTGACAACGAGGCTGTCTCCGACCAGGAGAACGTGGATCCAGGCCTCTGAGCCTCGGCTACAAAGAGAGGGCAAAGGCTGGTGCCCATCGTCCTGCTCCCTTGTGGGCTAGGACCCCGCAGAGTAACGGGGAGGGAGGCAGTGTCTCCTCCTCCTCCTCCCTGAGCTCCCAGCCTCCTGATGGCACACAGGAACCGGCTGGGTGGCGATTGCTCCCCTCTCGGCAGCCGGTGAGCTCTTTGCAGGCTCAGAAGTCACCATTTCTGTGCCAGCTGGTGTCAGAGGCCAGAGCTCTGGGTAGGGGCCAGACATACAGCCAGAGTCCTGCAGCTTTGGGCTGCAGGGGGATGGGCAGTGAAGACAGGTGCTCCAGGAGCAGCATCAGGCCTCTCCACTAGGGGGCCCCCTGGGGGCCTCAGGCCAGGAACTGGACCAGTGCAACTGAAGGGAAGTTGAGAGTATCCCTGGGCCAGGCTCCGCCTCGCACACCCGGAACATAGCTAGCGCTGGCGGTGCCAAGCCTGGGGACAGCCGCAGTAGAAGGCACACCCATGTTTCAAGCTGCTTTTTTGGGAGAGCAATGGTGTCTGGGAGCATGGACGTGGATGCTCTCAGGTTTATTTATTGAGGACTAATAAATGTGTGAATTGAGTAAGAACTGTGCCCGCTCCCTGCCTTCTCTGCTCCCTCTCATCTGCACCTCTGCACCCAGGTGCTCGGTGATGCTGCGATGGCAGAGATCACAGCACCCTTATGTGAGGGTGTGTTTGTAGCACTGGTCATTTGGAGAGGTTAATGACGAGCAATGAAATGACCAGGTGAGTCACTGTCACCCAGTGTTCAGACAGGGGCACGCTATGGAATCCACACGCTGAGAAACCCGGGCCTGCGCCGTGTCGGAAGCCGCTGGTGGCCTTGCTGAGGCTCCAGCTTGGATGTTCTGATGAGGAAGGGATCATCAACAAACTAGCTTCTGTTTCCCCAGAAGCTTGATAAGGGACCAGGTGTTTAGCCTAGTGGTTAAGATGCCTGTATCCCACATTGGGGTACCTGGATTCAGTTCCTGGCTCCAGCTTCCCGCTAATATGTTGTGCTGATGGCCCAAGATACTGGGTTCCGGGACCGGCGCCATGGAGTCACAGGTGAAGCTGCAGCCTCCCATATGGGTGCTGGTTTGAGTCTCGGTTCCTCCACGTCTGATCCAGCTCTCTGCTATGGCCTGGGAGAGCAGTGGAAGATGGCCCAAGTCCTTGGGCCCCTGCACCTGCATGGGAGAACCAGAAGAAGCTCCAGGCTCTTGGCTTTAGATCTGCCCAGCTCTGGCCATTGCGGCTATTTGAGGAGTGAACCAGAGGATGGAAGACCTTTCCCTCTCCCTCCCCCTCTCCCACTCTTTCTAGAACTATTTCAAGTAAGTAAAATACATCTCCTGCCATTGCAGCCATTTGGGTAGTGAGCCAGTGGATAAAGGATCTCTCTCTCTCTCTCTGTGTAACTTTGCCTTTGAAATAAATAAATAAATCTTAAAAAGAGAGAGAGAGAGAGAGAGAGAGAGAAAGAGAGAGATACTGGGTTCCTGCCACCAACAAGGGAGACCTGTATTGAATTCCTGGCTCCTGACTTTGGCCCTGGCCATTGCAAGTATCTGGGGGAGTGAACCAAATTTGGGAGCTTTCTTCCCCTGCCTGTCTATATCTCTGCCTCTCAAAAAAAAAAAAAAAAAAAAAAAAAGAAAAGAAAAAAGAAAAAAGGCGGGGAGGGGAATACTGGGCAGCATCGTGGCACAGCGGTGTAAGCTGCTGCCAGAGACACTGGCATCCCACATCAGAGCACTGTAGACGCTTCAGTAAATCAAAGAGGTCACGGTCAGTGATGGGTTCCTAGAGGTGGCCGAGGCCAGGAAGGCTACTTGGTGGCAGAACTGGAACTGAAGCTGGTGCGAGGGGAACAAGATGTGGGGAGGGGACTTTGAGAGGCTGAGATGGCAGGACAGGTGGGCTGGCCTGCTAGCGATGACCCCATCTCCTCTGAAGTCCTGGTATACTTCCCTGCCCCCACTGATCAATGGCCACGCTCAGATCCCCAATCCCAGAGCTCCCAACGCACCACACACACTGTAGACCACCAGGTGGCGCCAAGAGGTCACTCTGTCCCCTCCCAGAGACCTGGCAACCCTCTGTCTTCCGGAGCTGGGGCTTGAGTTCCTGTCCAGTGGGCAAGCTCCTTTGTTAAGCTTCCCTTGGGCGCCTTGTGGTTTGTGTTCATTGGCCCTCCAGCTTATTCCCCACAATAACCCTGAGAGGAGGCGGGACGACTGCCCCCATCTGATGGACACACGAACCTAATCTCCCATGGCCAAGGCCACATGGCCAGCTGGCTCTGAAACCCAAGTCCCACATACAGGGTCCTGGGTTTTTCAAAGGGGGGGGGGGTTCTCTTTAATTTTTAATTATTTAAAAGGAAGAGCAACAAATTAAGAAGACAGAGAGAGATCCATCCACTGGTTTACTCCCCAAATGGCCTCAATGGCCAGGGCTGGACCACTGGAACAGGCATCCCAAGTGGGAGCTTAACTCCCTGTGCCACAACACAGGCTCCTAAGGGGCCATTTTTTCAGTGTTTACTTAGTGACAGGGAAAGACACCCAGAGAAAAACCTTCCATCCACCGGTTCACCCAATACCCACAGTAGTCTGGGCTGGGCCACGCTGGAGCCAGGAGCCAGGAATTCCATTGTCTCCCAGGAGGGTGGCAGGTACTCAGGTACTTGAGCCGTCACCAGTGCCTCGCAGGACGCGCATCAGCAGGGAGCTGGATCAGAAGTGTCGGAGCTGGAACTGAAACTCCAGATCCGGGAGTGGTGGCTTCATCCACTAAGGTCCTGGGGTTCTTGCCAAGTCAGCCCGGTTTAAATCCTGAATGACCTTGGAAGGTCTGCCTGGTTTCTTCCTTAAAGAAATGGGAAAAACAGCCATCAGCTGAGTGACTGGAAGGCTGGGTGGGGCCCCCTGGGCTCTCATTGGCCTTTGCTACAATCACCTGAAGGGGTGCCCCGCCCCCTCCACCCACAGGGTGGCCTGGGGGGAATAACAATGGGACTCCCAGCAGCCCCAGGGAAAGGAACGCCCCCCCCTTCACAAAGACCCCTGGGCACCCGGCCCTGGGGTGGAGCCAGCCCAGCAGAGGGAGACTCACCCATCCCCCCATCCTCCCCATGGGTCTCCTCTCCTTTCCTCGGCCCGCCTTCTGTTGATTTTTTCAAGATCGACGTATTTGAAAGGCAGAGAGAAGATTAGCCAAGTGAGACGCGGCGCCAGCATCCCGGGTTCTAGTACCAGTTGGGACGCCAGTTCTGTCCCAGTTGCTCCTCTTCCAGTCTAGATCTCTGCTGTGGCCCGGGAGTGCAGTGGAGGATGGCCCAAGTGCTTGGGCCCTGCACCTGCATGGGAGATCAAGAGGAAGCACCTGGCTCCTGACTTCGGATCGGCGCAGTTCCGGCCGTAGCGGCCATTTGGGGGGTGAACCAACGGAAGGAAGACCTTTCTCTCTGTCTCTCTCTCTCACTGTCTAACTCTGCCTGTTAAATAAATAAATAAATAAATAAAAAGAAACAATGATTCTTCCCACTCAGCTTACCCCCTCCCACACTCCTACAAAAAAAAAAAAAAAAGAAAAGAAAAGAAAAAGGCAGAAAGAAAAAGAAAAGAGAGGCTTTCCGTCTGGTGGATCACTCCCCAAAGGCTTGCAGTAGCCAGAGTTGGGCCGAAGCCGGGAGCCAGGAGCTCCATCTGGGGCTCCCACGTGGGTGCGGGGCCCAGGTGCGTTAGTGGGAAGCTGAATCCGAAATTGCACAGCCAGGACCTTGTTATCCTAGCAGCTGGGCCATTCTCCAAGCAGGATCTCTAAGCCTCATTTACGGAGGAGGGTCTGAGACTTAGAGAAGCTCGGTGGCCTGAGGTCACCGGGCAGGCGGGCACCCGGGTGCCTGAGGCCTCTCTCCTTGGTGTTTACAGACTTTGCAAAAAAAGTGTCCCTGAAACCCCACCTCTCAAAGCATCACTTGCTGAGGTAAGGGGTGGCCTTGGGGTGAAGCAGAATAGGAAAGAGGGACCCCAGGTGCCACAGGAGCCCTGTAGTGTATGTGTCTGCAGGTGAGTGTGTTACACGGGTGTGTGAGTGTGCGCAAGGCACAGCTCACCTTCCACTCCTTAGACTCTGTGCCCCCTGCCTCGGGCTCCCTCAGTTGGCCTCAGCCTCCAGGCAGCACCGCCCCAGGCGCCCCCTCACTCCCCCCCCACCAGGGTCCAGCCCTGGGCTCAGTAACAGAGCCCAGCTCACCTGGGGAGGTGTTGAGTGAGGAGGGCGTCCAGTTACAGCCCGAGCTGGGAGGACAGGCAGGGGCAGCCCGGGGACAGGAGCCCCAAGTCTGGGAGATGAGGGAGGCGGCAGGTGCCGGGGAGGCCCCGTGTCACACCCAACCCTTGCCAGGGCCCCTGACCTCCTCACACAGCTCCTCGCTACTCCCAGGGGCCGTGGCAGAGACCGGAGCACCTATGGGCAGCTGGGCGCATCTTGGGGGGAATGGGGGTCCCCTCCTCTGTGCTCCGGGCCTTTCTTTCTCTCCTCCACCCGAAGTGGCCTCGTCCCCGCCTCCCCCCTTCCCCCTGCCCTGGCACAGGGCCCCATGCCTATTTAAGGCAAATCTCCTCATCTCCTTTTAAATAACATTCGCTCCTCCTGCAGGAGAAGGCCGGCTGGGCCAGGGCACAGGGAAAGGGGACTGGAGCCCCAAGCACCCCCTCAGGCCTTCCTGCTCCCCCTTGGTCCCCTCACTGCCCAGCCCTGAGAGGGGCTGCACTCCCAGAATGCATCGGTGGAGGAGGGGGAGGGTCTGGGTGGGACTGACCTCTGACCTCACAGCCAGCCCAGCAGGAAGGAGGATACACACCTGCCCAAGGCTACAGAGTGAGTGGAAGGGGCAGCCTCCAAACCTAATCCTCCCCTTCCTGACCAGGTCTCCTTGTGCATGGGGTTGTGAGGGACACAGGGGGGCAGCCTGCATGGCACTCAGTGGGGTCCCGGCCCCGCCCCGTTCCTGCCCCACTTCCCTCCAGCCCTTCAGACTCCTGAGCCCCTGGCCCAGGCCTGCCCCCCACCTTCTCCTCCCCTCCTCCCAGCCTCTCCTGTCTCAGCCAGCTAATCCTCCTGGGGTCCTCGCATGACTGAGACCCACTCCTGGGGTGCGCTAGGTGTTGGTTCCTCCTTCAGACCTCATGGGAGCCTCAGGCTGGCCTGGGGGCTGGGGGACCCCAGGGAGAAAGATGCCCCAGCCTGGCTTCCCCGATCACTTAGAGCTGAAAGAGTCCCAGTGTTCTGTGGGCCCAGGGGACACTTGTCACAGATGAGGCAGCTGTGGCCAGGGAATGGGCGGGAAGGCCCAGGGGCTCCCCAGTGAGCAGAGGCTGGGTGTGATCCCGGAGGAGGCTCGGGCCTCAGTTTCCCCCTGTGAAATGGTGGGTGATCCGCGAGACCCCTTCCAGCCCAGACCTCTGTTCCCAGCCCCCTGCCCTGAGCCTGGCCTCCTCCTGGCCCATGGATGTTGCTCCAACATCTCCGGTCTCCCCTCTCTTCCCCTCTGATAAACTGCTCCGCACCTCGCCCAGGTAACCTCCTGAGGCTTGGAGCCTGGTGTGATATAACTGGGTGACTAGTGTAGGTCTGTGTGAGGCGGGGTTCCCTGCGAGCCCCCAGATGTCACGCTATCCCTTACCTGTCCACCAAAATGCTCCCTCTGCCAGGATGCACCTGCCACATCCGGGACCTAGAGAGGTGGAAGCACAGATATGTAGCTCTACATGGAGCTTCTCATTGGCATCACACATGTAGAGGCCCCACCCCTGCCGCACAGAAGAGGCCAGCATTGGGGGAGCTCGTTCTCAGCACCAGGGCTGGAGGTGCTTCGCAGGTGCACTCTCTCCCTCCCCACCCCTTCCCCCTTAGAGCAGGTTTTTCTGCATGTGGGGCCACCTGCCCTCACATGTGCAAGTGTGTTCACTTCCTCCTCTTCTGAACAGATGTTGGTAGCTCTTTGGGCATGTTATCTGTGCCTGCACTTAGAATGCTTGTCTTTGGGTGAAGCGAGAGCCCGCAGGCCCGTAACACTAACTCACGCTCTCGCCCAGAAGGATCCTCCTCATTACTCAGCACATCTACCCACTACCAGGGACCCCACTCTCAGTCTCCTCGTTGCCAAGCAGTGACAACAAGCCCCCGCTTGGAGGACTGTGGTGTGGACACGAGTGTGGGGTGTAGTGAGGGATGCTGGACTGGCCCTCCTAGCTCCTCTGCCCTGGGAAGAAAGTTATCTTCAGCTGAGTTGGCCAGGTCCTCGGAGGCCTGGTTCAAGTCCCTCCCATGAGAAGCCAGTCTCCACTGCTGGCCTCCGTCTGTGGCCTCCGCCTCCTGGGGGCTGTAGAACTGGGGTTCCTGGAGAAGTGGTGGCTGGAACTGACGGAGAGAGTTCCTGGGTCTGTGGGACTGCCCACTTCCCCTTCCTTCTCAGATTGCCTTACAATATATACATATACATATATATGTATATATACAATATATATAAAATATATATATAATATATATTATATTAGACTTGAAAGGCAGTTACAGAGAGCCAGCTTCCATCTGCTGGTTCACTCCCCAAATGACTGCAGAGGCCAGAGTCAGGCCAGGCCAAAGCCAGGAGCCAGGAGCTTCCTCCAGGCCCCCTACCTGGGTTCCAGAGGCCCAGGCACTTGGGCTTTCCTCTACTGCTCTCCCAGGCGCATTAGCAGGGAGCTGGATCGGAAGTGGAGTAGCCAGGACTGGAAACAGGGCCCATATGGCATTGCAGGCGATGGCTTTACCATCTGTGCCACAGGGCTGCCCCATTTCAGTGACTGACTGAATGACTCATCCCTTCAGCAAGGGCGGGGAGGAGGAGCTGGCAGGAAACAGGAGGCTGCCAAGGGAAGGGAAGTGAGAACCTGCAGTTTGGAAGGGGTCTGAGCACTGATTCAGCCACTTACCAGTTATCCTACGTAACTATTGTAACTACTGATCCACTCTTGTTGGCTCAGTTTTCTCATCAGGGTAATGGGGAAAATGACACCCATTTGTTGTAGTTTGCGTGTTTTTTTTTTTTTTTTAAGCTGATTTTTTTTTTTTTTTTTTTTTGACAGGCAGAGTGGACAGTGAGAGAGAGAGACAGAGAGAAAGGTCTTCCTTTGCCGTTGGTTCACCCTCCAATGGCCGCCGCGGCCAGCGCGCTGCGACCGGCGCACCGCGCTGATCCGATGGCAGGAGCCAGGAGCCAGGTGCTTCTCCTGGTCTCCCATGGGGTGCAGGGCCCAAGCACCTGAGCCATCCTCCACTGTACTCCCTGGCCACAGCAGAGAGCTGGCCTGGAAGAGGGACAACCGGGACAGAATCCGGCGCCCCGACCGGGACTAGAACCCGGTGTGCCGGCGCCGCTAGGCGGAGGATTAGCCTAGTGAGCTGCGGCGCCGGCCTTTTTAAGCTGATTTTTTAAAAAAGGTTTATTTATTTGAAAGTCAGAGTTACAGAGAGACAGAGAAATCTTCCATCCACTGATTAGCTCCCTAAATGGCCATCATGTCTGGGGCTGGGCCAGGCTGAAGCCAGGAACCAGGAGCTCCAACCCAGATCTCCATGTGAGTGCAGGGGCCCAAGTGCTTGAAGCAGTCTTTTTTTTTTTTTTTTTTTTTTTAAGATTTGTTTTAAAAGGCAGAATTACAGAGAGGCAGAGGCAATGAGAGAGAGAGAGAGGTCTTCCATCCACTGGTTCACCCCCCAGATGGCAGCAACAGCCTGAGCTGAGCTGATCAGGAGCCAGGAGCTTCTTCTGGGTCTCCCACATGGGTGCAGGGGCCCAAGCACTTGGGCCATCCTCCCCTGCTTTCCCAGGCATGTTAGCAAGGAGCTGGATTGGAAGTGTGGCAGCCAGGGCTTGAACCAGCGCCCGTATGGCATGCTGGTGCTACAGGCAGCAGCTTAACCCGCTCCACTACAGTGCTGGCCCCTGAGTATTCATTTTGGTGTTCTCCAAAGGCCTATGTGCTTAAGGCTGGGTCTCCAAAGTCTTATGTTAATGGATAATAGATTAAGGATGGAAGCTTGATCCAATTATGGTGTTTAGGAGGTGGGCCTAGAGGGAGTCCTCAGGTCCTAGGGGTGAGACTGGGAAGGAGGTTGGCTATGTAAGTCCAGTGTGGTCCAGCTTCCCTATGCTTCCAGGCTCCCCACGGATTGTTCTGTTCATGCTTTGCCATCACCAGCCTCTGTCCTCACCTGCTGACCACACCAGCAGGGCCCACCTGATCCTGGACTCTGAGCCTCCAAAACTATGAGCCGAAATAAACCTCCTGGGGCCGGTGCCATGGCATAGTGGGTTAGGCTACCGCCTGCGGCAGCAGCATCTCATAGTAGTGCTAGTTTGAGTCCTAGCCACTCTACTTCCAATCCAGCTCCCTGCTACTGCTCCTGGGAAAGCAGCAGAGGATGGTCCAAGTCCTTGGGCCCCTGTACCATGTGGGAGACCAGGAAGAAGCGCCTGGCTTCAACCTGGCCCATTTCCAGCTCTTACAGTCAGTTTCTTCTTGTCAAAAGTAGGGTTTGGTACAGAAGTTTCCCAAGTCTTGTGCAGTTAGTATTCGTAGCTGTTTCATGTCCACGGGTACTTTGCACACTGTAGAGACAACTATAGCTACTCAGTTGTGTGCGTGTTCTGATGGCTGTGGATGGTTACACCAGGAGGTCTAGGACTAGACCCAGGGACAAAGCCTCCCTCTCTCCCTTGAGGCCAGTGGCCGTTCCAGGAGGGCTGGGCGAGATTTGAAGGCCACCAAGGGCCCGGGGGAAGGGGCGGGCCTTTGAAGGGAAGGGTGACATCATGGAAGCTTGGCTCTGGCTTCTGCCCAGCGCCCGGTTCTATGGCTGCACTGGGCCAGAGCCTGGGCCTGGAACTCGTCAGCCCCACCTGTCAGCCTTCCCCGGCCGGCACGCAGGGGCCTTCGGTTATCGGAGGGCTGAGCTGGGCGCCGTCTCAGCGCAGAGGCCCCACTTCTCATCCCTGCTGGGGCCACAGGGCAGCGGGTTGTGTTCCTATCAGCCAAGAACCTCCCAACTGGCCTGGTCTCTGCTATGTGACAGGAAGTATGCAAAGGCCTCATTCACTCCTTCCTGTCTTCATTCAGTAAATATTTATCCAACATACAGCGTTGCCTGGCCTTGAGCTGATCCCAGGGAACTGGACAAAAATCCCTTCCTATATTCCAGTAAAAGAAGCTGTCAAGGAACGCAGACATGTGATGGGATATCAAAGAGAGGAATTCAGAGGCCCCAAGAGAGGAAAACTTGTAGCATGTGGAGAGGTAGCAGACCAGGCAAAACGGGCACACAGCAGGCACTCCCTCAGAAGCACCTGCTGGGCCAAGTTACAGATGATCTTAAAGATGCATGCTTCCAGGGGACAGCGCTGTGGCGTAGCTGGTAAAGCCGCTGCCTGCAGTGCCAGCATCCCTTATGGGCACCAGTTTGAGTCACGGCTGCTCCACTTCCAGTTGGCTCTCTGCTGTGGCCTGGGAAAGCAGTGGGAGATGGCCTAAGTACTTTGGCCCCTGTACCCATGTGGGAGACCTGGAAGAAGGTTCTGGCTCCTGGCTTCGGATCAGCACAGCTCCAGCCTTTGCAGCCAACTGGGGAGTGAACCAGCGGATGGAAGACCTCTCTCGGTGTGCCGGCGCCGCTAGGTGGAGGATTAGCCTATTGAGCCGCGGCGCCAGCCTTCCAGCTTCTTCCTAACGCCTCTCCTCTTTCTGTGTAACTCTTTCAAATAAATAAATCTAAAAAAAAAAAAAAAAAGGGCAAAAAAAGCTTCCAGCCAGGTGATTTGCATTCTCACATAAAACAAAGAAAATACCCCAGAAACACAGAGGCAACACTCTTCATGACAACGAAAAATAGTGATTCAGCCCCGATGGTCGGCAGACGAAGTGAACGCCACAAACGCTCCAGAGCACACGAGGCAGGTGCCCACGCGGCCGGCCAGCTCCCGGAAGTGGGAGCAGGGACTTGGGAGTGTGGGGAACAAAAGGTGGCTGCGGTGGTCAGCGCAGAGCTGGCAGTCCAGGAGGAGACCCTGGAGCTCCACAGAGGGTCTCCTTGGTCATCTAGATCAGCACAGGCAGGTTAGGAGACCACCAGAGGGCAGGGGTTACAAGGATCCACCTGGGGCGGTGTTTGGCTCTGTGGTTAAGACAGAGGCTCTCACAGCCCTTATCCCAGCACCTGGATATGGCAACCATATGGTAACCCTGATGACCGGCTCTGGCTCCAGCACCTGACTCCAGCTTCTTCCTTTTTTTTTTTTTTTTTTTTTTTTTTGACAGGCAGAGTGGACAGTGAGAGAGAGAGACAGAGAGAAAGGTCTTCCTTTGCCGTTGGTTCACCCTCCAATGGCTGCTGCGGCCGGCACACCGCGCTGATCCAAAGGCAGGAGCCAGGTGCTTCTCCTGGTCTCCCATGGGGTGCAGGGCCCAAGGACTTGGGCCATCCTCCACTGCCTTCCCGGGCCACAGCAGAGAGCTGGTCTGGAAGAGGGGCAACTGGGACAGAATCCGGCGCCCCGACCGAGATTAGAACCCGGTGTGCCAGCGCCGCTAGGTGGAGGATTAGCCTATTGAGCCGCGGCGCCAGCCTTCCAGCTTCTTCCTAACGCTGACACTGGGAAGCAGCTGTGAGGGGTTGAGCCAGAGACCTGGGTTGCACTCTTGGTTTCTGCTGTCTGGTTTCTGGCTTCAGCCCCAGGCACTGTGAGCTTTTGAGGAGTGAATCAGCCCAGATAGCACCCTTCTGGTCTCTCTCGAATAAATACTTTTTTTAAATTTGAGGGGCTGGGGCCAGCTTTGGCCTGCTCAGCCCATGCTGTTGTAGGCATTTGGGGAGTGAATCAAAGAGTGGGAGACCTCTGTCTCTTAAATAAATACATCAATAAAAATGAAAAAGGGCCAGCACTGTGACATAGTGGGTAAAGCTGCCGTATACTGTGCCAGCATCCAGTATGGACACCGGCTCCAGTCCCTGCTGCTCCACTTCTTATCCAGCTCCTCGCTAAGGCCTGGGCAAGCAGCAGAAGATGGCCCAAGTGCTTGGGCCCCTGCACTCACTTGGGACACTCAAAAGAAGTTCCCAGCTCCTGGCTTTGGATCAGCCCAGTTTCAGCCACTGCAGCCATCTGGGGAGTGAACCAGCAGATAGAAGACCTCTCTCTGTCTGTAACTCTGCCTTTCAAATAAATAAATAAATAAATCTTTTACAAATTAAAAAGTAAAATACACAAGAGAATGGGAAGACAGACATGTGTAGGTTTTATGCAAATACTGAGCAGCTTTAAGTAAGGGACTTGAGTATCTGCCCACCAACCCTAATGTGGTATCTAGAGGGGAGAAGGGTGTCCTGGGACCAGCCCCCCAGGGATGGGAAGGATGAGGGATGCCAGTGTTTGCTCTCCATTCCCATTTCCAGGCAAAGGACTCCTAAAACCTTTGGAATCCCCCAAGTGCTGAGGGTCTTTTTGTATGCTAATTAGCTAGTAGGTGGAGGGCCAGCATAGGTAGCTTCAGAATAGAGGCTGTTCTCCGGAAGGCCAAGATGGGGAGGGGTGTTAGGAAAATGGCTCAGTTTTATCTATGGCGCGATCTACACCCTGACTCCATGCTAGGCTCTAGGTCCCCAGCCACTGCTGGAAGCCAGGTGGCCACGTGGCCCAACCACCGGTGTCAAGCTCCACCCCATCCTAATAGGATTCGCTGCTCCTGCCCTCCCTCCGGCAAAGTTTTAAAAGGATCTGTTCCTAAACACGTGGCTCTCTGCTCTCTCAGCTCCTCTCTTCTCTCCTCTGCTCTCCTCTCCTCTCCTCTCCCCCTCCCGTCTCTCTTCTCTCCTTGCTAGCTCCTCCCCGTCTCTCTCTCTTACACTCCTCTCTTTTTTTCCCTCTTGGCCCCTTCCCTCCGGTCTGCTGGGTTTTCCCCAATAAACCCTTTCCCTTACTCCGGTGTTTGGTGTGTTTTGTGATGGCCTAATAGAGGGGAGAGGGGCTGAGGGTTAAGTTGATCACCAATGGTTAACAGTTTGATCAAGCTTTCCTTTGTGATGAAGTCTCCATAAAAACTCACCAGAACAGGGTTCGGAGAGCTTCCAGACAGCTCAGCCTGGGGAGGTTTCTGTCCTTACATCCCGAGGGACAGATTTGCTTCTTCCAGTAAGTCCTCTTTTTGGCTAAAATTTGCATTTGTTGGTTCTGTTACGTAGCAAGTTAGCAGCAAAACACCACATCACAGAACCCCTATCTCATTGCTTTTTAAATTATTTTTTAAATAAGAGACTTATTTGAAAGAGTGACAGAGAGGGGGAGAGACAGAGAGAGAGAGGTTCACTCCCCAAATGGCTGCAATGGTGGGGCAGGGCTGGGCCAGGAGGAACCTGGAAGCTTAGACTTCCATCCAGGTCTCCCATGTCAGTACAGGGGCCCAAGGACCGGGGCCATCCTCTTTGCTTTCCCGGATGCATTAGCAGAGAGCTGGATCAGAAGAAGAGCAGCTGGGACTCGAACCAGCCTCCTAGATGGGATGCCAGCACGGTAGGCAGCAGTTCAACACACTGTGCCCCTAAAGAATGACTTATTTGAAAAGCAGAGTGACAGAAAAGGAGAGACAGAGAGCTCTCACACAAGTTGTTCACTCCAAATACCTGCCACAGTGGAGGGTGGGGGAGGTCAGAGCCAGGGGAGCAGAACTCCATCCAGGTCTTCCACGTGGGTGGTGGGGAAGATGTGGATGTCCCCAGAGGCAGCCGTAGCCTGTGGAGCCACAGCGCCCACCCCTGAATGCTCACTTCTGGTTTTGTAGAATGATCACACGCTGTGCAGGTTAAGAGAAGGAGTTAAGGTCAAGGACACTCCAGCTCTGCTTTCCCATTTTCTTGCTCTGTGATTTTAGGGCACCTTCTAAACCTCTCTGAGCTGCCGCTTCCTTATACAGAAGACACAGGTGAGACCCCCCCCAGGCCCACAGGACTCAGTGGGCTAACTGGAGCAAGCTCCTGGCAGCCAAGTTTAGTGCCTGAGACAATGAGAAACAGCGGGCGGGTGGTGCTAACTGCCTCTTTTCCCCAGGCTCCCTAAGAGCCTTTTACATGCTAATGCCCACCGGGACCCTCCGAGAGCTCCAACAGGTGGCGGGGGAGGGGCAGGAGCAGCACCTACCCCAATCTCCCCTCTGGGAAGGCGGCCGTTCCCGTCAGCCTTCCTGCTCTAATCTCTCCCCAGCTCCAGCCTCCTGTTTTCAAATTTACTATAAAATCCCACCTAGCAGGTTCAAAGTGACCGTCTCCACTTCCGGCCCAGTCCTGACCCCAGTGCCCTCTGCCTGGGCCCGGCCCCTCCGGCTCTCCTGTCACAAAGCTTGGCAAGGCCAGTGTCTGCCCCCATCTCCACCCCAGATGCCCTGCAGTTGTCCCGACAACCCTCAGTGTAGCTCACTCCCCAAGGCTGCTGCTCTCTGTTCACCTGCCCCTGCGCCCAAAGCAGGCGCTGCACACCTGGAGCTCCCCCGCCCCCACCCACCCAGCTGCAGGGTCTGCCAGTACCTTAGGGCAGACGGTGTATCAGAAGGCTGCAAGTGGCCTCTCCTTCCCCGTGGGCGGAGTCCTTTGTGTTCTGAGCTGCGTCACCACTGGGGGGACTGACAAGAGTCTTAGGAAATAGCAGGTGTTCCCTAGATATCTTAGCTGGGGAGAATGGACCCAGTTGGACTCCCTACTAATTTATCTGACAGTCAAAGTTACAAAGAGGGAGAGAGAGATCTTCCATCCACTGGTTTACTCCTGAGATGGTTTCTCTTCCAGCCGTTAACCCACTCACCGGGCCACTTTTTCCTTCCTGGGCCTCGGTGGCTGTCTGTGGAAAATGCTGCGTGGGATGAGCTTAAGCCTAAGCTTTGGATTTGAACATTCAGTCGGGAAAGCATTGCTGGGGACTGGGTCTGGTGGTGTGGGGTTAGGTTTGAACTTGAGCCTCCACTCTTGCCCAGGCCATAGGGACAGATGGGAAAGTCTCTGCGGGGGCGGGGAAGGGCTGGGCAGAGTTGGGCACCCAGGGAAGGCTCTGGGAGATGTGAGGTGCAGGGCAAGGGCCAGGGAGGGAGTGCCCAGGACAGGGAGCGAAGCTTGCCTTGTGGGTGCCACCCGGCTGGGTGGGAGGGCTTCTTTCACTTTCAGCATAGGAGCTTCAGAGTTGTCTGAAGTTTGCTTAACATGTGTGGGAGTTACTCCTGCAACTGGACAAACTAAAATGCACAACTCCTTTGACCCAGCAATTCCACTTCTAGGAATTTCCCCATGGATAGAAACGTGTGAAATGACAGAAGACTGGAAACAATCTAAGTGTCTGTCACATCACGGGGAGCAGGACAGACAAACCCGCACAAAACGGAACAGTATGGGGTGCTCTGGAGAACACAGCAGGTCTCTAAGTGCAGTCCTACTCCACTCCCCACACCTCTGCTTAAGTAAAAGACAGGAGCCTGTGCTGTGGCTTGGTAGGCTAAGCCTCCCCTGTGGCGCCAGCATCCCATATGGGTGCTGGTTCGTGTCCCAGCTGCTCCTCTTCCAATCTAGCTCCCTGCTAATGGCCTGAGTAAACAGTAGAAGACGGCTCAAGTGCTTGGGAGACCTGGGTGAAGCTTCTGGCTCCTGGCTTTGGATTGGCCCAGCTCCGGCTGTTGTAGCCATTTGGGGAGAGAACCAGCATATAGAAGACCACTCTCTCTCTCTTACTGGGAGACAGGACAAAATTTATTTATTCTAAAAGTCAGTTACAAAGAGAGAGAGAGCTCTTTCATCTGCTGGTTCACTCTTTAGATGGCTGCAACCCCAGGGCTGGGCGAGGCCAAAGCCAGGAGTCAGGACTTTCATCTGGGTTTCCCAAGTGGGTGCAGGGGCCCAAGCACCTGGGCCATCTTCTGCTGCTTTTCCCAGGTCATTAGCAGGGAGGTGGGTCAAGAGCCAGCGCCCATATCGGATGCTGATGTCACAGGTGGCGGCTTTACCAGCTATGCCACAACACTGGACCCTGAATTAACTTTAAAAAATGTTTATTTTTATTTATTTGGAAGACAAAAAAAGAGGCAGATCTTCAACTGCTGGTTCACTCTCCAAATGTCTGTTAAGAGTCAGGGCTGGGTCAAACTGAAGCCAGGAACCAGGAATTCCATTGGGGTCTCCCATATGCGTGGCAGGGGATCAGAACTTGAGCCGTCATCTGCTACTACACAGGTGCATTAACAGGAAGCTGGATCAGAAGCAGAGGTAGGGGCACCAGATTCTGTCCCGGTTGCCCCTCTTCCAGTTCAGCTCTCTGCTGTGGCCCGAGAAGCCAGTGGAAGGTGGCCCAGGCGCTTGGATCCTGCACCCACATAGGAGACCAGGAGAAGCACCTGGCTCCTGGCTTCAGATCAGCGCAGCGCGCCAGCCGTAGCAGCCATTTGGGGGGTGAACCAACGGAAGGAAGAACTTTCTCTCTGTCTCTCTCTCACTTATACTACTTGTAAAAAAAAAAAGAAAAAGAAGCAGAGGTAGAGATGGGTCTTCATCCCAGGCATTCTGATAGATATTCAAGTGGCCCAAGTGGCAGACTAACCTACTGTGCCACAATGTTCACCCCAACATTAACCATTTTAAAGTGTACAATTCAGTACATTCACAATCACCCCACCTATCTAGTTCCAAAACATTTTCATCTCCCACCAAAGAAACCCCTGTTCCCTCCAGGAGTTACTTCCCATCAAACCTCTTCCCAACCCCCAGTAGCCACTAATCTGCTTCCAGATTCTGCTGATTTATCTATTTTGACACTGTATTTGAAAGAATCTTACAATACTTGCCTTTCTCCACTTAGCATTTTTTTCTAAGAATTATTTATTTTATGTATAAGACAGAGTTAGAGAGATAGGGAAGGAGACCCTCCATTTGCTGGTTCATGCCCTGAATGGCCCCCAATGGCTGGGTCTAGGCCAGGCCAAAGCCAGGAGCCTGGAACTCCATCTGGGTCTCCCACATGAATAGAAGGACCCAAGCACTTGGGCCATCTTCTGCTGCCTTCCCAGGAATAACAGGGAGCTGGATGGGAAGTAGAGTGGATACGACTGGAATCATCACTCACACGATGCCAGCATTATAAGTGGTGGCTTAACCCACTGTGCTACAATGTCGGGCCCTGCACACCTACCACGTTTTTGAGGTTCATCTATGTTGATTCTTTTTCAGGTATTTTTATATTGCACTGTCTGGATATACTGTATTATCCATGCATCAGTTGATATAGACATTTGGTTTGTTTCTACTTTTTGGCTGTTGGGAATAGTGCTCTGATGAATATTCGTGTATAGGCTTTTGTTTGAATACCTGTTTTTAGTTCTTTGGGGTATATACACTTGAGTGTCCCAAGCAGTGCCTTAACTGCTGCACTGAATATCTGCTCCTCAAAAAACTTGGCAAAGTATCCTCCTACCGTCCCATTTTCCAGATGAGGAAAGCAGACCAAGCCCTTAGACGCCTGCCGAAAGTCACAGAAACTAAGCGCAGCAAGGTTTGAGTCCAGAACAGAGCTACAAGGTCAATGACCAAGTACTTGATGAACATCAACTATCGCTAATTATTATCTGGTAATAAAACCAGCATAATTAGAGCTGGAAGTGTGGAGGTGTAATAAGCAATTGGGGGTGAGGGGCGAGTTGCTTATCCCAGGTTCAGGCAGAGTCTAAATTAATTTTTGGTAGAGAGTCAAGTGTTGGTGCAGAGAGCTGGATTCAGGTCCTAGGGTCTAGTTGCTAGTGCACAAGATTCCAAGATCTGGTCCCCAGAGACCTTTTTTTTCTTTTTTCTTTTTTTAAAGATGTATTTATTTATTTATTTGAAAGACAGAGTTCCAGAGACACGGAGAGGAAGAGGGAGAGAGAAAGATAAATTTTTCACTCCCCAAATGGCCCAAATAGGGCTGAGCCAGGCCAAAGCGAGGAGCTTGGAACTCCATCCGGGTCTCCCATGTGGGTACAGGGGCCCAAGCACTTAGGCCATCATCCACTACTTTCTCAGGTCATTAGTATAGGGAGCTGGATCAGAAGTGGAGCAACAGGGACATGAACTGGTGCCCATAAGGGATGCCAGCATCCCAGGCAGTGGCTTAACCTGCTGCGCTCCCAGCCAGCCCCTGCCCCCAGAGATCTGGATGTAGCTATTTTCAGTAGGGCCTCGAAGTCTTTTTAAAAAGGCAATTCTGGGCTGCAGCCAAGAGTGGGGCCTGCTGGCCTAGGTGACCTTGATGTCCGCCCCTTTTAAAAGTTTATTTATATTTATTTGAAAGGCAGAGCAAGAGAGTGAGCGAGAGGCAGATCTTTCATCCACAGGTTCACTCCCCAGATGACTGCCAACAGCTGGGGCTAGGCCAGGCTGAAGCCAGGAGTCTGGAACTCCATCTGGGTCTCCCACGTGGGTGTAGGGACCCAAGCAGTTGCCTTGCACGGTGGGCATTGGCAGGAAGCTGGCTAGAAAGGTGGTGGCAGGACTCAACCCCAGGCCCTGTGATGTGGGATTCAGGAGTCTCAGGCAGCAGTTAACCTGCTGGGCCAGAACACTCACCATTTAATGGCCCCTTTTAACATGGACTTAATGATCTGCCACACCCTAACACCCACCACTAGTGAAGGAGTCCTTTGGGTTAAATACTGTGTCTGAGGAGGGTGTAGTGCAGTGAGTTCAGCCACTGCCTGCGACACAAGCATTCCGTACCTGAATCCTGGCTCAAGTCCCAGCTGCTCTGCTTCCAATCCAGCTCCCTGCTAATGCACCTGGGAAAGCAGCAGATGATGGCCCAAGTGCTCAGGCCCCTGCACCCTTGAGGGAGACCTGGATGGAGTTTCTGGCTCTTGGCTTTGGCTTGGCTAGGTCCTGGCTGTTGCAGCCATTTGGGGAGTGAGCCAGGAGATAAAAATTTCTCTCGCTGGTGCTGTGGCTCACTTGGCTAATCCTCCATCTGTGGCGCCGACACCCCGGGTTCTAGTCCCAGTTGGGGTGCCAGATTCTGTCCTGGTTGCTCCTCTTCCAGGCCAGCTCTCTGCTGTGGCCAGGGAAGGCAGTGGAGGATGGCCCAGATCCTTGGACCCTGCACCCGCATGAGAGACCAGGGGGAAGCACCTGACTCCTAGATTCAGATCGGCACAGTGCGCCAGCCTTAGTGGCCATTTGGGGGGGTGAACCAACGGAAGGAAGACCTTTTTCTCTGTCTCTCTCTCACTAACTCTGCCTATCAAAAAACAAAAACAAAACAAAACAAAAAGATTTCTCTCTCCCTGACTTTAAAAGTAAAAAGCAAACAAAAAATTTGTTCTCCCCTCCCCACTTTAGGAAGCCCCTAAGCCTCTAGAGAGAATGGCCGCACCCGGCAAGAGGCTCTTGTGAAGGCAAGGGAAGATGGAAGGCAGGGGAGCCACAGGGCCACACGGGTGATGAGGGTGGAGCCAGCTCTCCCTTCATCCTGGTCCTGCAGAGTCCAGCGCCCCACCAGTCCCCGGTCAGGTGCTATCATTGCCACGTTAGTCCCTGGGTCTGGGGGGCTGCCCAGTGGGGCCGAGTCCCAGGCCTGCCAGGTCTGGCCTTGAGGGCCCTCCCCCTGCCCCAGGAGGCCAGGGACTCCGGCAAGCAGCCCAACATGCATTCTTAGTGACCTTTGGTTTCCTGGGAAAGACTCAAAACCAGTAAAAGTTTAGCAAGTACCATTTAATCGCTGCCAGAACTTAAACCTCATTTTTAAAACAACACACAGACTTCCCAGAGGATAAAAGATCACTGGAGGCCCTGTGTGAAAGCCTTTTTTTTTTTTTTTTTTTTAAGATTTATTTATTTGAAGGGCAGAGTTAAAGAGAGGCAGAGGCAGAGAGAAAGAGAGAGGTCCTCCATCCACTGGTTCACTGCCCAGGTGGCTGCAATAGCCGGAGTTGTCCCAATCTGAAGCCAGGAGCCAGGAGCTTCTTCTGGGTCTCCCATGTAGATGCAGGGGCCCAAGCACTTGAGCCATCTTCTACTGCTTTCCCAGGCCACAGCAGAGAGCTGGATCAGAAGCAGAGCAGCCGGGACTCCAGCAAGTGTCCATGTGGGATGCTGGTGTCACAGGCAGCGGTGAGCTGAACCTGCTGCACAACACAGGCCCCTCTCTTCCTCGTCTTACAAGGCCACTAATGCCTTCCTAGTGGCCATACCCTAAGACCTCACTACATCCTCCCAAAGGTTCCTCTTCCAAATATCACTAACATTTGTGTTACATTTCCAACACATGCGCTTCCGGGGAACACATTCCAACACAGCACCACCCAGGGAACAGTGTGAAAAGAACTCCCTTTGCTGCAGACCTCAGGTGAGCTGACTCCAGCCTGGGAAGCTCAGTTTTCCATCTGCAAAGCCACAGTGGTTGCACAAAACTGGCAGCGGGGCTGGGCAGGCGCGCTGGCCGCCGGGAGAGGTGTCAGTAGGGAGATCAGAGTCCGGCCAGAAACCTTTGGCTTGTGGAGACACCTCTTTTGGGATTCTGCTTGTTGTTTTTGAATCCTCTGTACCCTCCCCCACCCCCATGTTGGGATGGGGGGGAAGCAGTCACCAACACGTTAGTATAAAAATACTTCTCGAGCCGGCGCCGTGGCTCAATAGGCTAATCCTCCACCTTGCGGCGCCGGCACACCGGGTTCTAGTCCCGGTTGGGGCGCCGGATTCTGTCCCGGTTGCCCCTCTTCCAGGCCAGCTCTCTGCTATGGCCAGGGAGTGCAGTGGAGGATGGCCCAGGTGCTTGGGCCCTGCACCCCATGGGAGACCAGGAAAAAGCACCTGGCTCCTGGCTCCTGCCAGGATCAGCGCGGTGCGCCGGCTGCAGCGGCGGCCATTGGAGGGTGAACCAACGGCAAAAAAGGAAGACCTTTCTCTCTCTGTCTCTCTCTCACTGTCCACTCTGCCTGTCAAAAAAAAAATAAAATAAAATAAAAAAATAAAAAAAAAATAAAAATACTTCTCTCGTGGGGATTTTTCCATGGAAACTCCAGCCTTTCAATCATTCAGCATTCATTACTGAGCCCCCTCTGCCAGGAGGGCATCGAGGATTCGAAGATGAAAAGCAGACATAGTTCTTGTCCCTCCGTAATGCCAGCCGCGTGGTGGGGGACAGGTGAAATTACACCTGGTTGGGGAGGGGGGCACTGTCTCTCAGAAAAGCCGGGGCTGCAGCAAAGCGAAGTCCCCTCCTGTGCACTGCAGAAACTTTTAGCGTCAGCATCTCATCTAACACTCTGGAAACCTGCACAGTGTCTGTGGCTGTACCAAGTCTTAGATCACACGGCCTGCCCATGGACACATAGGGTGCCATGGTCACCTGGACGCAGACCTCTCTGGGAATCCTGTCTTGAACTTGAACCTGGGATTCAGGTTTACAAGTGGCTCAAAGACAGGCAAGAGGGCCCAGCTCTGTGGCGCCTTTCATCTGCAGTACCAGCATCCCATACGGGTGCTGGTTTGAGTCTCAGCTGCTCCACTTCTGATCCAGCTCCCTGCTAATGTGCCTGGGAAAGCAGCGGAAGGTCTCCCCTCAACCAGTAGCCCAGCCTCTTGCAATCTGTTCAACGCTCCCCTATGTCCCCAAGAATCTCACATTCCAGATCCCTTAGCCTGGAACCCATCCCCCGGCTTCCTAACCTTCCAGCACCTGCTGCCCTTCCCTGGGCTCAAAGGGTGCCCTCTCCAGTCCTCTTGAGCCTGGGGATCTTTGGCTTGCAGTACCACCCACGTGGA
The DNA here is from genome assembly GCF_964237555.1 of Oryctolagus cuniculus. Taxonomy (NCBI): domain Eukaryota; kingdom Metazoa; phylum Chordata; class Mammalia; order Lagomorpha; family Leporidae; genus Oryctolagus; species Oryctolagus cuniculus. Next base: position 87,843,829 of record NC_091443.1, on the reverse strand, counting down.
AGCTCTCCGATTCCGAGGATCGTCTGTGGGCCCTGCTGGAGTGCAGCCCTTGCTCCTGCCCCTCCAGTAGAGTGGGAAGAGTGGGCATCACTGGTAGTTGGTATTCAATGGACCTTTGTTGAAACACTGGACTGTGCCTAGGGCTTCAGGACTGTCTGGCACCGGTGGCCCTTTCTCTTTGATTGTAGGCAGGTGCACCATCCTTTGATATTTCTTCTGACAGGAGAGGAGGGAACCAGGTGGCCTCACTGCTTGGGAAATGCTGCCCTGGACCCAGTGTCCTGAGGATGTGCCTGGCGACTGCAGGACACATCCTCCCCACCCCCACCCCAGGGCCCTGTACCCTCAGGAGAGCGGGGACAGTAGCAGCCAGGTAGAAGAGGGGGACCCCGAGCTATGTTTTATTGGCTTAAGTTCCCCTTGGGGGCAGAGGATCTCGGAAGGGGAGCCCAGGCAGTTAATACGCCATCTGCCATCATCTTCCTGTCGTCCTGGGTATAGACTAGAGAGCTGAGGCTCATCAGTGTCAGGGGAACTGCCCCAGCCACTGGTGGATGGCATGGGTGGTGGGAAAAGCAGGATATGGCTCTGTAAGAGGATCCTGATTCTGTGACCAGGCACATGTCTATAAGGTGGGGACATTAGTGTACCATGGAAGGGGTGTGATGAGCAAGAGCTCATGGTAAGCACTCCAGTGGTTGATTATTGCCCTGGATCCTAGAGCCGGGGGTGGTGGTGGTGGTGGTGGTGGTGATGGTGGGGGGTACAGCTCATGATCAGAGATGGGGCCATTTCAGCCCAAGGTCCCTGAACTCTTCCCTTCTCTTGCTTCTCTTTTTACCAAAATAGATTTATTTATTTGTAAGTCAGAATTACAGAGAGAGGGAGAAACAGAGATGGGGTGAGAGACAGAGAGAGATCTTTCATCCACTGGTTCACTTCCCAAATGGCCGCAACAGCCAGAGATGGACTGATCCGAAGCCAAGAGCCAAGAGCTTCTTCTAGGTCTCCTACTTCAGTGCAGGGGCCCAAGGGCCTGGACCTTCTTCCACTGCTTTCCCAGGTGCATTAGCAGGGAGCTGGATCAGAAGTGGAGCAGCTGGAACTGGAACTGGTGCCCATATGGGATGCTGGCACTGCAGGTGTCAGCTCTACCAGCTACACCACAGCACCAGCCCCAGAAACAAATCTTTATTTATTTATTTTAAAAGATTTATTTATTTATTTGAAAGTCAGAGTTACTCCAAGAGAAGGAAAGGCAGAGAGAGAGAGAGAGAGAGAGGTCTTCCATCTGCTGGTTCATTCCCCAATTGGCCACAACGGCTGGAGCTCAGCTGATCTAGGTCTCCCATAAGGGTGCAGGGGCCCAAGGACTTGGATCATCTTCCACTGATTTCCCAGGCCACAGCAGAGAGCTGGAGTGGAAGTGGAGCAGCTGGGACTTGAACCAGCGCTCATATGGGATGCTGGGACTGCTAGGCAGCAGCTTTACCCACTACACCACAGCGCCGGCCCCAACAAATCTTCTTTAAAAAAATATTTCCCAATGATAATATTAATGTGTGCTCACTGTTGAATACTGGAAGCTACAAAATAACGTAGAAAACAATCCTGCTATCTAGAGAGCAGGATTATCAGTATTTCTCTGTAGTCTTTTTTTTCTGTGCATACATTTTTTAAAAATTTTATTTATTTATTTGAAAGGCAGAGTGACAACGAGAAAGGGAGAAACAGAGCAATCACTCATCCACTAGCTCAATCCCCAAATGCCCAGGACTGGGAGCCAGGAATTTTATTCGTCTCCCACGTGGGTGGCAGGGACCCAAGCTCTTGGGCCATCATCAGCTGTTTTCTCGAGGCACATTAGCAGGGAGCTGGCTCAGAAAGGGAGCAGCTGAGAGTTGAAGCAGCACTCAGTATGGGATGCCAGCACTATAAGCAGCAGCTAAACCAACTGCACACAAAGCCAGACTCAATATGAGGAGCCTTCATGCCTCACAAAGCCTCCTCTATGGGTAACCAGCCCCTAAGCACTTTGTAGAAGCATCTGTCTTCTTCCCTGTGTCCCCCACAACCCCTGCGAAGGGAGAATCTCCAACCCCAAAGAAATTTGGAGATCATTATAAACACAAAGCTCCCACCCAGCCACAACTTCAGTTAGTGCAGAGGTCAGGGTATCCAACACAGGCAGACTGCCTTTGCCTCTCTGTGACTCTGCCTTTCAAATAAATAAATCTAAAAAAAATTTTTTTTTATCTGAGGAGACAGCGGGGGTGGGTGGGGGGAGCCTTCCATCCACTGGTTCACTCCCCAAATGGCTGCAATGGAGGGAGCTGGGCCGATCCGAAGCCAAGAGCCAGGAGCTTCCTCTGGGTCTCCCAAGTGTATGCGGGGCCCAAGGACTTGGACCACCTTCCACTGCTTTCCCAGCCCATCAGCAGGGAGCTGGACAAGAAGTGTAACCGGACATGAATCAGTGCTCATATTGGATGCCGGTGCTGCAGGGCCACAACACTGGCCCTCATAATACTTAAAAAAATTATTTATTTTTCTATTTTTTGAGACTCAGACAGGAAGAGTTCCCAGATGCTGGCTCACTGCCCACATGGCTGCAATGGCTGGGGCTGGCCAGGCCAAAGGTGGGAGCCAGGAACTCAATCTACATTTCCCACATGGGTGGCAGGAACCGAAACACTGTGCCATCAATGTTGCTGACCAGGAAGCTGGAGTAGAAGTCAGAACTGGTCATCAAACCCAGGGACTGACACAGGATGTGAACATCTTGACAGCAGTCTTCAATGCCAGGCCAAAGACCCATCCCTTATTATATTTTAAAGAGCATAATCAACAGGGCACATATCCCAAGTTGTGTCTTAACTGCTATGCCCAATGCCAATCCCTGGCTTTATTTTTGATTCTAGAATTAGGCAATACTTTATCCCATAACATACAATATTCTGATGGGCTGAGAAAAAGAAGTTGGTTTTAGAAATGATGAACATCATTTTTAAAAGAATCATTGGGGGGGGTGGGCATGTAGCCTAGTGGTTAAGACACCACTGAGTTACCCCCGCCCCTCCCATACTAGAGTGTCTGGGTTTGATAGCTTCAGCCCCAACTCCAGGTTCCTGCTGATGCAGAGCCCAAGAGGTCGCCGTGACAGCTCAAGTAACTGAGTTCCTGTCACTCAGGGACAGACCTAGGCTGAGCTCCCTGATGCCGGCTTCCACTTGGGCCAGCATCTGGGGTGTGAACCAGCAGAGGAGTGCTCTCTCTCACACACACATAAGAAAAAAGCAAATCATCATCAGTTTCCTGTCAACTGCTGCCCTGTGTCACCTGTCACCTCTTTGGGTCTCCGCTTTCCCGTCCAGAAAATGTGGCAGAATTAACCACAGGGGCCCACCTGAGTTTAAGAAGCCCGGCAAGGCTGTTCCTCCTGGAAAAGGATCTGAAAGAGAGGGGAATTTGGACTGACTGGGAGGTGGGGGTGGGGTGGGGGAAGACATTCCTTTCATGCAGTATAGCCAAACAGCCAAGGCAAGGAGGAGCAGGAATATTCCTGGGCCCAAGCTGCAGACAGCATGGCTGGATGGGATCTATTCTAGGGAATGGTGATGGTGTGCATGTGATAAAGCCAGATTGGCCTGGGGCCTGTGCAGGATGGGTTCACAGGGTTGGTTCCATCTGGAGGTACCAGAGGCTGGAAGCACCTTGCAAACTCCAGGTCAGCTGAAGTGCCAATCAGGGGCTGGCCGGCCTCACGCTTGGGCTGAACCAAGTGCTGCAGAGGTGGGCGGTGGGCAGCCAGCATGCTCCAGCCTGGCTGCCAGCACAGGGCGGTCCTGGGACGGCGACCGCTGCAGGTGGCGGTGCTGGCTTTTCTAAGTAAACGAATAAGTCCTTAGGAAAAAATGTTGCCCATCCCTAGCCTCCACTTACTCACCTGAGTAAAAGCCCGCAGGACGGGATGGAGACTTACTCTGCAATTTACCGCGGAGACCAAGCCCCGCCCCGGCACTCCCGGCGCGGTGGGGCGAGCCCCACCGAGCAGGTGGACACACTGAGGCCGAGCCACATGTCCGAGGTCTGGGATGCACACTCGGCTCTTCCAAGGCCACAGCCACCGCCCGTCGCTTTCCGCCTAAAGCCCAGGTGCTAAGATCTAACTAGGCGGGTTAAGTCAGGACAGAACGCTGGCGCTGGGCGGGCGTTGACCACACACGGTGACGCCCGCCTGGGAGGCTCCCGGCCGGAGTTCCCGGGCCGCAGCAGGAGTCCGGGAGCGGGGCGCTCAGGGGCCCCAGACTCGGCCAGGCTTCCCACAAGGGGACTGCAGAGGCCCGGGCCAGCCCTCGGCGGTGCGTGTCACAGCGGAAGAAAACCCACCCGGGGCTGGTAGGAGCCAGACGACCCCGCCCGGGCCGCGCGCGGGGCTGCTCTCCCTCCCCCGCAGGAAAGTGTGAGGGGTGCGCAGGCCCCGGAGCAAGGGAGTGAGAAGACCCCAAAGCCGCCAGGAGGCGGGCGGACGGACCTGCTCGCCGAGCTAACAACCACAGGGTCCCGAAGATTCGCCTCCGGGGCCGGAGTCTGCGATCCCAAGTCCCTCCTTCTGGGCCGGGAGCCTGAGGCCAGAGAGGGGAAGTGGTTTCCTCAAGGTCACGCAGCAAAACAAGGCCGAGCGAGGGCCAAAGCCCAGGTGTTGGTCCCCTCCCCCGCAGCAGTCCCAGAACCCCGCCCCCCGCGGCCGGGCGCTGGGAGAGAGGGTGGACCTGGACTGGGCGGCTGGGTGTGTGGGGGCGCAAGGAGGACGCGACACCCCAGCCCTCGAGCAGAACACAAAGGGCGCCGGCGACCCCGGAGCCCCGCCGCGGGCGCTCTGGAGCGCGGATGCACAGGGACCCGGGGGCGCCTGGCTCTGGACTGCAGGTCCCGCGGGCGGGACAGCGCGCGGCCCCTTTAAGAAAGTTCCCTGGGCGAGTTCACCGAAGTTTAAAAACTTTTGTCGTGGGGAAGGGAGCGAAGGAGAAGCGCGAGGGAGCGAGCCGGCCCGGGCACAGGCCCGCCGGAGCCGGCGCGGCGCGGCCCGGGTCGGGGCGAGCCCGCCGGGGGCGGCGGGGATTGGCTGCGAGCTCCCCCGAGACCTCGCGGAGGGCGGGGGAGGGGGCTGGCCGCGCCCCAGCTGAGGCCGGTTCCGGCCCCCGCCCCCCGCCCCCCGCCGGCGCCCGCCCCCTCCCCCGGCGCCCGCCCCCCGCCGCTGCCGCCGCCGCAGCCGCCGCCGCCGCCGCTGCGGCCGCCGCGGGCGCACTCGCCGGTAGCAGTGAAAAGGCGGAGGCGGCCGCCGCGCGGGCTCGGCTCGGGTTCCCAGTGCCTTGCCCGCCGCACCCTTCCCGCCTCCCTCACTGGCCAAACTTGATGTGACCCCAGCCCGACGCGGCAGCCGTCGCTCGCACTGCTCGCGCCGCGCCGCGCCCGCTCGCCGCGCCTAGCCCACCTCCCCGCGGGCCGGGCGCAGCTCGCGCTCCGCGTTCCCTTCCCCTCGCCGCCGCCCCCAGCACCATGAGCACCTTGAAGCCGGACGGCGAGCACAGCACGGGCACCGGTTCCGGCACGGGCGCGGGCTCCGGCGCCGCCCTGGAGGAGGAGGTGGGTCTGCGGCTCGGGACCGGCCGGCGAAGCGCGCGCCGAGGTGGGCGCTGGGAGGGTGCTCGTCCGGCCCTCGCGCCCGGCGCCTTCCCGCCGCTGGCCTGGGCCCGGGGAGGAGCAGCCGAGTCCCGCGGCTGGGGGCGTGCGGCCTGGGCTGCCCCGCCGGCGGGCATTGTCTCTCCGCCCTCCCGGGCTCGGGGTGGGCCGGCCGCCGTCCGTGCGTCCAGTGGCGGGCGAGCCGCGCCTGCTGCCCCGGCCCCGAGGCTCATTTTCCGCGTGGCCGGGACCCCCGCCTCAGCTTACCAGGCGCTGAGAGGGATCAGCCCGGCGGCGGCGGCACCCTAGCTCCCTTGCCCTCTCCACCCCGACCCCTCCCCGTGACCTTGGCGGTCTGGGCCGGCAGCCCGGCACCTAGCGCTACAGTCATGGGCGGTGGGTAGGTTTTCCTCACAGCCCCAGAACCTGGGTTTGGCTGAGGTGAGCCGGTAATTAATAATTAGAGTTGGGGAGGAGGTGGCCGGAGACCCTGGGCGCCTCGTTCTCGTGCCAACGGTTTTGCCCTGGTAGCCCAGTCGGGACCCCGGACCTGGCCTTTGGTGGGGGGGAGGCGAAATCCCGCAAGGAGACGCGACACACATCTCTTGTTCACCGGCCGTGTGCTAAAAAGAGGGAGCACGAAGCTGCTTTGTGGAATAGTCCGCGGCTGCGGCTGGATGGGCTGGTGAGCAGGACCTGAGTGGGGTCGGGTGGTGGGTGAACCCCCCAGGCTGGGGGGAGTGGGGGGACGGCGGGCTGAGTCCAGAACCGGTATGGAAAGGAGGCAGGCCTCGGAGCTGCCCGGGAGGCCTCTGTCCGCTGCTGTGTCACTCCAGGGCCCAGGGACCCTTCCTGCCCCGCCCTGGCATGCTCTTGCCCAGGAAACCACAGCCGGTTATCCACCCTGAGCCCCTTCCCCTAGGTCTGGGGGCAGAACCGCAGAGCCCCTGCTTGGGGCTGGCTTTGCCGCCTGGCTGCCAGTCTGCCTCGGAATGGGCGGAATGGCTGCTGGGGCTCAGGGCTGTCAGCGGTTGGCAGGCCCACTGCCTTGCCCCAGTCCACCTAGGGCTTGGCTAGGGCAGGACCCCCTCTGTTTTGGGGGAGAGAGAAGAACAGGAAAGCCTGCACTCTGGAGGGTAGCGAGGGAAGGCTGATGCTGGTCCTCCTGCGGCCCTGGTGTGGAGTTCTTGGTTTGTCTCCGCAAGGCGTTATCCCTGCACCTGATGGTGACAGGCCTCTCAGTTCTATCTGGTTGTTCAGTACCTCCCCTGAGGGTATGGGACAGGGGTGCTGGGGGGCTGTGCCCCCTGCCTTGCTGAAATTGGGGGAGGGCAGGCGGTGTCTCCTGGGAAGCTGGCTGCACCCAGCAGCGAGTTGAGTTTGCCTGAAGGGCTGGGGCTGGCCTGGCTGCAGACGCCTGCTGTGAGGTGGGGAGGTGAGCCTTGTGGCTCTGCTGAAGCCCTGGGAAATAAGCATGGGAGGTTCTGGCCCTTTTTTCTAAGGTGGTTCTGGGAGGGAGCACAGGATCCTCAAGAAGTGGAGAGCTGCATGCAGTGCTGTGGTGCTCAGAGAGGCAAGGCCACGGGCCCTGCACAGGCGCCTGGGCTTGCGCTTGGAGGAGCCGCGCCGCGCAATGTCTGCTCAGAGCAAAGGGCGGCCCTCTCCCCTCCTCTACTGGGAGCTGGACTCCTTGAGTGGGTACGCCCCCTGGGCAGGCAGTGGAAGAGCGGCCAGTGGTGGTTTGCTTCCGGCCTTACCCAGAGGACTGTGAGAGCTACAGCACAAGCCTCGAAGCCTAAGGAACCCCACTGCCTACTGCAAGACCCTGGTTCCTCAAGATGCAGGGTGCTGGCCAGCCGTGTGTTTCAGTATTCAGGGGGATATCCATGGGGCTGCTTGTCCTTAGTGGAGAGTCTTGATGCTGCTTGCTTGCCTGCCTGCTCTACCCATGGGGCTTCACCCATACCATAAGCATTGCATTCCTTTTCTGGACCAGGGATTAGGGATAAGAATAAGGGGTGAGAACTTGCCAGGATGCAGGATAAATGCAAGGGTAGATAAGGGGTATCAGGGACTTGGTTCCTGAGAGGCTAGAGGTCAGTACCCCCTGAGGCATGGGTGAGTAGAAGGTTGTTAGACCTGTGGAGATGCCAAAGCATTCCAAGAAGAGGGTGTGGTGAGGTTGGGGTGGGCACTGTGGTGTGGCAGGTTAAGTCACCGCTTGGGATGCCCACAGCCCACATGGAGTGCCTGGTTGGAGTCCTGGTTCCTCCATGCTTCTGATCCAGCTTCCTGTCAATGGGCACCCTGGGAGGCAGCAGAAAATGGCCCAAGAAGTTTGGTCCCTGCCACCCGTGGGAGAGACCCAGATGGAGTTGCTGGTTCCTGGCTTCGACCTGGCCCTGCTCTGGCTGCTGTGGGCATCTGGGGGAGTAAAGCAGGAGGGAAGGTCTCCTCTCTCTCCCCCTCTCCCTCACTCACTCTCACTCTGCCTTTCAAGTAAGTAAAATCTTTTTCTGCCACTCGGGAAGGGAAGCAGATGTGTTAAACAGCTTTGATGCCCTTTGACAGGTAAGGAGGGCAGTAGGGATTCAGCCAGGTGTGTTTCAGTCTGGAGTCTATATTGTGCCCGGTTGGCTAGGGCTGGACCACCAGGTGGGCTAACACAGAACACGACCCCTGCTTAAGGCAGGCTTATGTCCATGCTTAAGGCAGGCTATGTCCATGCATTGAATCCCAGACCTACGCATCTGTGGTACCGATTCTCTGGAGAGGGACATATTTTGAAAATGGAGACCCTCTTTTCATAATACAAGGTAATACTGAATTACAGTGCACTTTTTTTTTGCACTGTCTTTTAAAACTACTTTATTGAGGTATGATTGACATACATGAAACTGTACTTTTTGTTTTGTTTTTGACAGGCAGAGTGGACAGTGAGAGAGAGACAGAGACAAAGGTCTTCCTTTACTGTTGGTTCATCCTCCAGTGGCCACTGTGGCCGGCGTGCTGTGGCTGGCGCACCACGCGATCCAAAGCCAGGAGCCAGGTGCTTCTCCTGGTCTCCCATGCGGGTGCAGGGCCCAAGCACTTGGGCCATCCTCCACTGCACTCCTGGGCCACAGCAGAGAGCTGGCCTGGAAGGGGGGCAACTGGGACAGAATCTGGCGCCCCAACTGGGACTAGAACCTGGTGTGCCGGCGCCGCTAGCTGGAGGATTAGCCTATTGAGCCACGGCGCCGGCCTCTTTTTTTTTTTTTTTTTTTTTTTTTTTTGGACAGGCCGAGTTTGAGAGAAAGGTCTTCCTTCCGTTGGTTCACCCCCCAAATGGCTGCTCCGGCCGGCGTGCTGCGCCGATCCGAAGCCAGGAGTCAGACACTTCCTCCTGGTCTCCCATGTGGGTGCAGGGCCCAAGCACTTGGGCCATCCTCCACTGCCTTCCCGGGCCACAGCAGAGAGCTGGTCTGGAAGAAGAGTAACCAGGACAGAATCCGGTGCCCCAACTGGGACTAGAACCTGGGGTGCCGGTGCCGTAGGCAGAGGATTAGCCTAGTGAGCCATGGTGCTGGCCAAGTTATATTATCTTTTTTTTAAATTTTTTTTTATTTTTGACAGGCAGAGTGGACAGTGAGAGAGAGAGAGACAGAGACAAAGGTCTTCCTTTACCATTGGTTCACCCTCCAATGGCCACTGTGGCCGGCGTGCTGCGGCTGGCGCACTGCGCTGATCCAAAGCCAGGAGCCAAGTGCTTCTCCTGGTCTCCCATGCGGGTGTAGGGCCCAAGCACTTGGGCCATCCTCCACTGCACTCCTGGGCCACAGCAGAGAACTGGCCTGGAAGAGGGACAACTGGGACAGAATCCGGTGCCCTGACTGGGACTAGAACCCTGTGTGCCGGCGCCACAGGCAGAGGATTAGCCTATTGAGCTACGGCGCCGGCCATTATAATCTTTTAATTTTATCTTTTTCTTTATTATTTGAGAGAGAAAATAGAGCTGTTTATCTGCTGGGTCACCCCCTGCAGTAGCCAGGGACCTGCCACACTGAACTAGGAGCCAGGAACCAAGGGTCTTCCACATGGGCGGCAGGGACCCAAGCACTTGAGTCATCCTGTGTTGCTTCCAGGTGCGTGTTAGCAGGAACCTGGGTTGAAGGTGGGGCTGGGACTGGAACCAAGGCACAGAGGTAGAGAGAGAGGTCTTCTATCCACTGATTCACTCCGCAAATGGTCGCAATGGCTGAAGCTGAGCCAATCCAAAGCCAGCCAAGAGCTGCTTCTGGGTCTTCCATGTACGTGCAGGGCCCAAGGACTTGGGCCATCTCCCACTGCTTTCCCAGGCGCATTAGCAGAGAGCTGGATCTGAAATGGAGTAGCTGGGACTTGAACAAGCAGCTGTATGGGATACCAGCACTGCAGGCTGGGGCTTTAACTTGCTGTACCACAGCACTGGCCCAACGTAATCTTTCTAACTGAGGGGTACCTTGATGGAGGAGGATGGTATCTTTTTTTTTTTTTTTTAAAGATTTATTTATGTGAAAGACAGAGTTACACATACAGAGAAGGAGAGAGAGAGAGAGATCCTCCATCCTCTGGTACACTCCCCAGATGGTCACAACAGCCAGCACTAGGCTCGGTCAGAGCCAGGAGCCTCATTTGATTCTCCCAAATAGGTGTCAAGGGCCCAAACACTTGCATCATCTTCTGCTTTTCCCAGGCCATTACTAGGGATCTGGATCAGAAGTGGAGCACTTGGGACATGAACCAGCACCCATATAGGATACTGGTGTTGCAGGCGGTGGCTTAACCAGCTATGCCACAATATTGGCCTCTGGAATTTTTTTTAAGTTTCTTTTTTTTTTTTTTTTTTTTTTTTTTGACAGGCAGAGTGGACAGTGAGAGAGAGACAGAGAGAAAGGTCTTCCTTTGCCGTTGGTTCACTCTCCAGTGGCCGCCGCTGCAGCCGGCGCACCGCGCTGATCCGATGGCAGGAGCCAGGATCCAGGTGCTTTTCCTGGTCTCCCATGGGGTGCAGGGCCCAAGCACCTGGGCCATCCTCCACTGCACTCCCTGGCCATAGCAGAGAGCTGGCCTGGAAGAGGGGCAACCGGGACAGAATCCGGTGCCCCGACCGGGACTAGAACCCGGTGTGCCGGCGCCGCAAGGTGGAGGATTAGCCTATTGAGCCACGGCGCCGGCTTTGTTTTTTTTTTTTTTTTTTTTTTTTTTTACAGGCTGAGTGGATAGTGAGAGAGAGAGAGACAGAGAGAAAGGTCTTCCTTTGCCGTTGGTTCACCCTCCAATGGCCGCCGCGGCCAGTGCGCTGCGGCTGGCGCACCGCGCTGATCCGATGGCAGGAGCCAGGAGCCAGGTGCTTTTCCTGGTCTCCCATGGGGTGCAGGGCCCAAGCACCTGGGCCATCCTCCACTGCACTCCCTGGCCACAGCAGAGAGCTGGCCTGGAAGAGGGGCAACCGGGACAGAATCCGGTGCCCCGACCGGGACTAGAACCCGGTGTGCCGGCGCCGCAAGGTGGAGGATTAGCCTAGTGAGCCGCGGCGCCGGCCTATTTCAAATATAAAAAGTTTTTACTTATTTAAGAGGCAGAGAGCTCCCATTTACTCTCTAAATGCCTGCAGTCCAGGACAGGGCTAGGCTGAAGCCAGGAGTCAGGAACTCAATCCAGGTCTCCCATGTGGGTGTCAGGAAACCAGCTACTTGAGCTGTCACCTGCGGCCTTCTAGGGTGCACATTAGCAGGAAGCTGGACTCTTGGGAGTGGAACTGTAACTCAAACTCAAGCACTGTGACGTGGGATGGGGACTTAGCTGCTGGGTCAAATACCAGTCCTAGTGTGTTGAGGAGGCCTGGTACCACTGTGAAGTTAGAGGGAGATTGCTAGACACATGGGGTCAGCACTCCAGATGACCACATTGCTCTGAATTCTGGGGTCCAGAGTGTGACTTGGGTACCTTCCCTTTTCTCTGATGTCAGAAGAATTGAAAGAATCTGGGGCATTTTGGGGTGCTCTCTCTGGGGACTTTCTTCAGCATGGGAGAAGGGAGGCTTCTCTCTTTCTGGGCTCTTACCTAGCAGCGGGGACCCGGCAGGTGGACCCAGGCAGATGCTGGTAGGAGGGGGCTGTGTGGATGTGTCCCCCTGCTCAAGTAACCTGATGGAGAGACTCCTAAGTAGTAGTTTTGCCAGGCATTGTTCTCAGTACTGTACCATTTAAAAAGTTTTTGACATTTTCATTTTATTTGAAAGGTAGAGAAAGAAAGAGAACCATCTGCTGGTTCACTCTCCCAAATTCCCACAACAGCCAGGAGGCAGGCGCTCAATTCAGGTCTCCCACGTGGGCAGCAGGAACCCAAGTATTTGAGCCGTCTCCTGCTGCACATTAGCAGGTAGTGGAGTAGCCAGGATTCTCCAACCAGGATCCCAGTGTGGGATGTGAGCCTCTCAAGGGGCTGCTTACCCTGCTGGGCCACAACACCCACCCCGGTTTTAAGAATTATTAAACAGTGCTCTGATGTGGAATGCAGGGTCCCAAACCACCGTAGCAACAGTCTGCCCCCAACACTGTACCATTTTAACTCAATTAATCTGTATAATAGCTCCGTAAAGTGCTGAAGTTACCACGCTTTTCTAAATGGAGGAACTGAGGCAGGATAGCTTAAGTCACTTTTTTTTTTTTTTTTTTTAAGATTTATTTTATTTATTTGAAAGTCAGAGTTAGAGAGAGAGGTAGCGACAGAGAGAGGTCTTCCATCCGCATTGGCCAGAGCTGCGCCAATCCGAAGCCAGGAGCTTCTTCCAGGTCTCCCACGTGGGTGCAGGGGCCCAAGGACTTGGGCCATCTTCCACTGCTTTCCCAGGCCATAGCAGAGAGCTGGATCGGAAGAGGAGCAGCCGGGACTAGAACCAGTGCCCATATGGGACGCCGGTGCTGCAGGCAGAGGATTAACCCACTGCGCTGGCCCTTAAGTCGCTTTCATGGAACTATTAAGTGGGCACGGGACATGAGCCTCCCGTTTGCTCCTAACGGCACTGTACCTGCCGTTCTGTTCCTGTTCGGGTCTGGTGAGATGGTGGGGGTGGGGGAGGGAGGAGTCTGCAACGAAAGGTTTTGAGGGCTGAGCTTTAGGTGACGCCAGAGTCCCAAACAGAAGCCCAGAGAGTGGTTCCAAACTGGGTCCCCTTGGGCTGGGGCAGCTTGAGACTGGGTGCAGGGAGCTGAGAGCCTCACTAGGGGGAAGCGTCTTCTCTCAGATGCTTCTGAGAGCTGCTGCTGCACAGACAGGGTCAATAGCCCAGAGACCGTCAGTTTTGTTGTACATTCTCCGCGGATCCCCATGCTGCCTGGGCCGGGGCTGGCTGCTTTCACTCTGGGGACCCTCCCCACATGCTGCTTCCGCTGCGCCTTAACTGTAGAGGTGGTACTTGCTCTAGGGTGACACCTGCCTGTCACTCTGGAGGCCTGCCTCCTGGGGCTCCTTACCTGCTGCTCCCTTGCCTATGGGCAGCCTGCCCAGTCTGCCCAGGGAGAGCGGTTTCTAAATGCCCTTCATCCTTTGGACTTGCAGCTTCCTCTTCCTCTCGCCCCTGTAGCCAGGTGGGTCTGGCAGGTGTGGAAGTGGAGCTTTGTGCCCATGCCCTCTCCTTGTTTGCCCTCCTGGGCTTTGCCTCCTCCTGCCCTTCCCGTCTGCCCCCAGGGCTGAGCTCGTGGTCCAGGGCCATTCCCTCGGGTCATCCAGGGTGAGGTGCTGGCACAGGCTAATTACCACCAGCCTCTGCTCCGCCATTGGTTATGGGCAGCAGCGGCATAGGGCCAGCTCCCTGGTCATCCATCCCCTGATCATGGCTGCCCTGAGGGGTCTGCACCTTCCTGGGGCAGAGCCTATCTGTTGCCTGTGCTTTGGAACCCTGCTGCTGGGAGGTGGGAACTGCTGACAGCCTACGGGGCTTCCGTGTGCTGGAACCTGTCCGCCCCCTGCCAATCACCAGCACAGCCTCCGTGCTTTCTTCTTCCCACGTTGCATCCTTATATTGCCTCTCTGAAGTCCCCAGGCTAGATAGGTGGTGGGATGATTGGGACCTCCTTCCTGAGGAACCCGTCCTAGATCCAACAGCAGGAGCAGGAGGGGTGAGAGGAGGGAGGTTGGCCGGCTCAGCTGCCATGGCTGTTGGTCATTCTTGGCCAGCTGGGCAGAGCAACAGAGGAGGCAGAGAGATCTTCCATCCACTGGTTCACTCCAAATGCCCGTAACGACTGGCACTGAGTGGCAGGGACTGAATTACCTGTTGCCTTCCACGGTGCGCATTAGCAGGCAGCTGGATCGGAAGAGGAGCCTGGGCTCCAACCCAGGCAGTCCCATGTTGGGTGTGGGCGTACCAAACAGTGACTTAACCATGATGCCTGTTCTGCCCGCTCCCCCAATATATTTTGGAACTGATGTTGTGTAGTGGCTAAAGCCCTCCGCTGTGATACTGGCAAGTCCTGGCTGCTCCACTTCTGATCCAGCCCAATGCTGTTGGCC